>NW_022589716.1:6127628-6155000 GCF_004348235.1 Phoca vitulina
GGGGGGGAGGGGAGGGAGAAGAAACGGTCCCTTTAACACGTGGTCTGGCCCCTCGAGAGTCTCACCAGCATGAGCTCGGCCTGCCGGGCCGCCTCCCAGGGCCTTCCCCCCCGTTGAGTTCTGCTCTCCCAGAACTGTACTGATCAGGGAACGCGTCTTGTGACCAGAGGCCAGAGCTGTGTGTGCCCCTTACCGGCAGGAGTTTATCTACCAGAAGATGCTAACTTACAAAGGTGTTTCCTCAATCCAAGCCCAGGTGAGTCCCGCTGCCTCAACGGCCTGCTGTACTTGGCGTCCGACGATACTGGACAGTCGCGCTGCGGGCCCACCACCCATTCCTGACGCGCCCCGAGCCCTCCTGCCTCCCCAGGTGTGGATGTTGCCTGCAGCCCTAGGACCAGCTGCGGACCCTGACCTGAGTCTGCTGGCTACAGGTTGTAGGAAACCCACCCCGGTCCACAGTCCCCCAGCTCGGCATTCTGCGCATTCAGAGAGCTCTTACGGCAACCCTGCCTTCCCGAGGCTCTCTTCCCTCAGGGCCACCTGGGCATTATGGGCACACCTCATTTTATTGTGCTTCGCAGACGCTGCTTTTTTTTTTTTTTTAAACAAATTGAAGGTTTGTGGTAACCCTGGGTTGAGCAAGTCTATCGGCATCGTTTTCCAACACCGTTTGCTCATTTCATGTCTCTGTGTCACATTTTGGTGATTCTCACAACATTTCAAACTTTTCCATTACTATTATGTTTGTTATGTGATCTGTGGTCAGTCATTACGACTCACTGAAAACTCAGATGATGGTTAGCATTCTTCAGCAAGAACGTAGTTTTAAATGAAGATACGTACACTGTTTTATTGTACACTCACTAGACTACAGTATAGTGTACACCTAACTTCTACATGCACTGGGAAACCATACCTTTCCTTTGATTCACTTTATCTCGATGTTTATTAATTGTGGTGGTCTGGAATGGAACCCACACTATCTCGGAGATATGCCCGCGTACCCGTGTGAGCGTGATCGGGTGGGCCTCAGTTCTTTCTTAGGCGCTCCAAACAGCTCTTGTAAGTGTTTGGAGCTCGGCTGATCAAAGACACGAGTGGCAAGAAGGGTAGAGAATGTTGGTATCTGACCAGCTAGCTCAGACCTTTCTTACTTTAACACTTCTGAAATCGAAGGGAATCATCCTGCTTCAGGAGCAGGGCCTTCTCCGTACGACCGTGGGGAGTTCCTGTCCATGCTGACTGCTACCGAGTCTGACCCACTGCAGCACTAGGTCGGGGTAGTGACTGGTTGGAAAGAAAGCAGGGAATGGCTCCAGGCTTACACAGGACACTCCAGGTATTCAAAGGGACTGTGCATGCAGAAATCACTGTCACCTCCCCCTGCCCCCCGCCTCACTTGGCACTTTTCCAGAAGACCAGCTTGAACCAAGCAGTACAGTAGAGCTTCAAAGACCTCAGGAATGATTTCCAGACCACAGGGGAACACATGCTCCCAGTTCCCAACGCCACAAGAGCCAGAAGAAATGAACTTCATACGGTATTGAGACAGATTTCAGGCACTTGATATTTTCTATCGCTGCTGGAAGAGATTTAGAAAAAACTCCAATGACATAAATTTAGATGTAGTGAAATGGAAAGAGCTCCCTGACATATTAAGTATGTGTATGCACTCATGCACACACAGGCTGTATGGAGAGGGAAGTGGGATGAGGAAGAGCTGCGCTTTTCATGCCATGTACTTCTGTGTTGTTTGGGGAGAGACACTGGGCACGGAAGCTTGAGAGCTGGGCCTGTAAAGATCGCGGGTAGAACAGACTTTGGATCACAGCAAACCTGGAATAGGACAGGATGGCCTGTCCTTGTCAAGCCTCTTACAAAGATGAGACTCACTTTCATGCTGCTCAATACCACCTCCCCACTCTAACACCCACCCTCAACCCGATATCACAGTCTTTGGGGCAAATAGGCAGCATGTGAGGAAGAGTAGATTTAGGGGTGCTTACAGACCTGGGCATCAAAGCTGTGATGCCATGAAGGTGGGGGCCCAAATTAAGCCTGGCTCATGGGATTTAGACAGATGAGAAAACAGACTTCTGGACCAATAGGTGGGATAAGTATATTCTAAAAATAAGAACACAGGTATCCAAACAATGCTATTTGACAAGCTAAGTACTTCCAACAAATAGGACAGGTGAGGGAGTGTCTGAACCAAGATAGAGCCATCCTAATCCAAGCGTTTCCTCCAGAACTGGATCCTATTAAGTCTAGGGTTGCTGAATCCTCAGCAGAAGGCCCATCTGCCTTTGATTTGCCAGAAGTCCCGCATGGCAAGGGAGTTGGCCCTCCATCTGGCCTAAGTCCTGGGAACTGCTCTGTGTCCCCCTTCCCGGCACTTCCCCCCAGCCAAATGGGAAGCCTTCAGCCCAGTGTGGTGTGGGTTCAGGCCTGGAGCCCCACTTGTCCAGATACAAACCTCTGTCAGAAGGGGGCATGAAAGAAATAGAGCCTAGGAAGGAAGATTTAAATGGGGGCGAGGTGCAGAGAAGCACTAAGGGACACCATGGAGATGTCCTAGTAAGGAATAAACTGAAATCCTGGAAGGTCTGTCGAATCTCAGGAAGACCAAGTCGTATCCACAACATTCCGTGGACAGCACGGCTGTGAGAAGCAACAGGGCGGCTCTCAGCGTTTGCCCGTGGCTTTCAGGTGACTTGAGTCACGCCGTGCTTCCCACACACTAGCCAGTCCTCCTGGAAAGCTCGCCAGCCTCCACAGCACGGGCGGAGGAGAACAGGCCTTCCCTTTCCTCCCGATGCTCCTTTCAGGGGCTGGCTGCCTCGTTGCACACACGCTCGCCCGGCCACTGGCTCACCAGCTGCAGAGCCGGGCCAGGAGCAGCCCCGGGCCACTGCAGGCGGGGAAGGAAGTGCCCCTGGCGCAGGCACCAGCCACGCTCCGTCCCCTGACACAGGCCCAAAGCAGCACCTTTTTTTGGGTTGAAATCTTTTCAGAGTGTGGCTCGGAGAGATGACCGGAAATGGCTAGGAAAATGACCCACTCATCCTCCTTTACTTATGTAAAAGAAATAACCCCTCTATTAAGATAAGTAGAACTCTCCAAAATTTTCGGAGCCATCAATACCACCAAGGACACTGGAGGGATGAGGGAAGGGGCCGGGAGAGATACATGAGCAGGCTCGACTCGGATGCCCCTCGCCCCCTCTCCCAGCTCACCTGGAGATTTCCTGGCTTCCAACCTGCTTGTAAGCACTCGATGGGGTGCCTGAAGCAACCAATAGGGCTTCACTTCAAAATAAAGTGGCAACTGTCTAAACTGTCAATGCCCACAAGATCTTGAATATGACCAAGTCTGACTTTTGGGCTGGGTGGACAGAATGACGAGCTGAAGGGAAGAAATCCAGGAGTACACACGCTGCCAGACAGGAGAGTCATCCCCTCTCACGCTCAGAGCTTTGGCAAAGGAGACAGGATGTCCCCTGGGGCACAAGTTGAGGGAAAGAGGCCAGGTGGAAATGACCTGCAAGATCCAGGAGGGGCCAGAGACCACCAGAGCCTCATCTTGCCACCTCACTGAAGGATGTCCTGAGCACTACCCAGATGACCTCACGGCCCTTCTCAGGCAGAGTCCGCCATGGCTGACCAGTCCCTGCTCTGCTCCGGTTTTAAGGCTTGTCCTATTCTGCACTCAAGGTCAGTGGGAGCGTTCATGGACAAATGCCATGCTTTCTACAAAGTCGGGTCAGCCAAGAAGAGCTGGGAACCTCTATATTGGCTCATGCCCCCAAGACCTCCAAGAGGAGCTATTTCCTTCCCCTCCCTTTCTGAGACGAGGAAAGGTGTCTGTCTACACCTGGGATGCCAGAAAATGTATGCATCAGAAACTTTCCTAAGGACCCTTGCGCTCTGGACAACGAACACCCTGCCTGCAGGAACCACGGTACAGGTCTGCCGGGCTGCCCCATGCAAACAATGGAACCGGAAGGCCCTGCGGTCGGCCATCATTCGCCAGCATTCCGCAAATGGCGACTACATGCGTATTACCACGAGGGGCCAGACAAGGTAGGGATGGAGTGTATGCAGACGAGGGAGGCTCTTCCTGCCCTCCAGGTGCCTATCTCGAGGGTTGATTAATGTGTTTACCAATCTTCACGTTTATAAGACATCTGGTGTCCTGGGTTATTAGATTCGTCTTGAACGTATTAATATCTTGGTGCATACCAAGTAAAATCCTATCTGTTTCTCTACCCTTTGTATCAAAGACTTTAAAAAATTATCCTAAACTAACCTCTTTCATTTCTTCTTTAAAGTTAACCCCTTTGCTCCTCCTCCACCAGGCCAAGTTCTTCCCTGGGGTTTGCTGAACAAGGTCACATTTACTATTATTCTCTCTTTCCCCTTCTGGGGCTACACTGTCCCCATCTATCAAAGGAAAACAATGGTCTCGATCTGTGCTGTCCCACGCGGTAGCACGAGCCGTTCCCCCTGAGCTCCAGAGCCGCAGGTAGCTTGTGGCTGCTGGAGTGGACCGTGCGACACAGAGCATGTCCATGTCACAGAAGCCGCCACGGGGCAGTGCCGGCCCGGACTGTTGAGGCCTCTATGTGCCTCTGTGAGCTGCTGTTTCAAAGAACTTCTTCAAAATTTGCTCTCAGTCTTCACCGTGCCCATCTGGAGGGTCTGAGTTTAGCTCCCTCATCTGTGTATCAATGCATTTACCTTGCAGTATGGGGCTTGCATCCCGTGCCGAATTCCCGGGCTTGGATGTGACATGATCTGGAGCTTGGATGGTTTTTGCTTTTTTAATGAAATTTTCTCTGACGGTACCCAGTACTTTACTGGTTAGTCTGGTCCAGAAAACACACTAGAAGGCCAGCATCTTTAGAAACTGGCCCTTCTATTGGGACCTTCTATTGAGTTTCAACTGATATTTATCCTCCCAAGAACAGAATTTACCCCTAGACTTATTATTCCACCAGTGTTTTGTGCCCTCCTTAGCTCTAACCAGTGTAAATATGCCTGCCAGTTTTTAGGGTCCTCAGACAGTGGAAAGGACACTGTTTTTCCAGCCATCCCAAAGAGCAACCACCATTCACTTCGGTGACCACCAGGACATTCCCTCACGACGGAAGCAGAGTCTTTCTTCTCGATACAGAAAGTAGAAAGACACAGAGAAAGACAAATCAGACTTCTAAAGTCTAGATGAAGCTAAAAATCACGAGTCATCCTGGAAAAAAATCTGCAGTACTACCTATAACTGCTTGTCAAGGAAGTGACACACCATTCTGCCCCTAGTCCCACGTCACCACCCCAACTCGTCTCCCAAAGCTGACCTCCAGAGCTGGGAGGAGCGGATCCAAGCTCTGAAATAGCCCAAAGACAAGGGCAGCGGCCAGGCCGGGGCGTGCCTATGGATAAGGGGAGGCCTGGAGAAGACGAGTCACCTGACAGATAAGTTATCACAGAGAGCCAAGGTGCGGGCACGCAGAGTGGGGGAGGGAGGTACAGGGACTGTCGCAAAGTTTCCTTACGTTTGGGTGAGAGCCTTCAGCAATGGTGGAGAGGGAGAAGTTATCGTTGTGGAGCTCAGACGGGGTCCGGAATTTGCTGGTTGGGACAGAAGAGAGCAGGGGAAATGTGAGTGCAACGATCATAGCAAAGCCTGACCAAAGCTTCACGGGTGAAACACTTATTTCATCAAACGCCACGGACCATAATAAGATGTGCCATTGTTTGATGCACCGCGGAGAAAAAAACTTCTGCCATTTAAACCGGGATCCAATACTTTCTTATCACCTAGAGTTTTTATTATATACTGGAAGTAGCTCATTGAGACTTTAGATGAAGTACTGACAACGCTGTGCACAGCTCTGGCCAGGATCGTGCATGCCAGGCAGTTACAACTATGGTATGACTGCCATCTGGCCAACAGTGATTATAAGATGCCAGCGATTGTGAGACACAATCTAATTTCAGAGACGTTAATATGTGGGGGAAAAGTGTGTATCTTAGAGTCAGTAAACCAGAGCAGTGTCCGTCGGGCATCGAGGACGTGTAGTGTTACCAGAGCGGTACCCAGGCTTGGGAAAGCAAGCAAGCATGCAGTGGGACATGAGGGTGACAGCCTCGGAGCTGAAGGGCCACAGGGGCCAGGCTCTGTGCAGAACACGTAGCCTGCTGACGGAGGAAGGCCTAGAACAAGGCCCTGTCTCTGGCCACCACTCTTGCTTCTCCAGTCCCCCGCGGGGGTTCCTTCTCTCCCCCGTCCTCCTCCGCAGCTACCCTGATAGGTGGTCGCACCCTGGCCCTCTCCTCCCCCTGCCACCGAGGGTCCTGGCTGATGACCACATGCACAGATACGGCCCCGCCTCAGTGCACAGGCACAATGGAGAGGCCCCCTTGGCGCCGGGGCGGTTAGCTGAAAGCTCCAGGCGGCCTTCAGCATCTGCCCAGGGCAGGCGTGTACCCAGCAAAGGAGCAACAGAGGGCGTTTTGTCCTTTTTCCCAGGACCCAGGGAAAGGGGGCAACAGGTCGAAAAGGAGGTAGGGGCAGTTCTGCATAAATTGTCTCTTGGGCCCCAAGGAAGCTGAACTGCAACCTCCTGCTTTTGTGAGTCCCTGTGACACCTCAGAACATTCCTTACTTTGCTCAGGGGTAGAGTGATTCTCTCACAGTGTGTAAGACCACATCCAAGTGTTCAAGGCATGGACTTAAAGGGAAACGCGTGTGGATCCTCACATGCACACAGCAGTCACTCCTCCGCTAAGAGAGAAGCTGAAATGAGACTCTATTCCCATCTGGCCCTGAAAATCCACAGCCGAGGAAGTTGAGCCCAGGCTCCTCCACCCCCAAAACTCTACTTAGGAGAGGTAAAGAGGACCTTCCCTAAATCCCTTCTGTCTGGACCAAGGGTTGACAAGCTTGGAACGGCAATGTGTTGCCAAACCCCTTCTATTCAGCATCAGTGAGAAGGAGCCGGTACTGAGAGACAGCAGATCTGAGGGAGCTGGAGTTACTTCTCATGGATTGTGAGTGAAATCCTCACCCTGGCCGTGGGCGTCCAAGACCCAGGAAGCAGGTGCAGTCCGGTGCTGGAGGACTGAGCACAGTAACTTACATGGGGGACCACACCCAGGAGGGCGTTGGGTGCTTTCTCCTTAAGCGCCGTCGGTCCCGGGGTGGGGGGGCTGGGGATGGTGCCAGAGAGCTGCCGTGTGCCCCAGGGCTCGGCCTCTGCCACGATGCCGGCACATTCTGTGCAGGAATGGCTAGATTTGGCTGAGTCTTTGGGACGGACAACACAACTAGGGATGCAGAGCAGGTGCCAGGAACCCTCGCGACCATAGCCCCGGATCAGACGGAGGGGTGCGGCCATGGGGGGGGCTGGCTGACACAGACTCACTTGGTCCTACGCAGCTTGGTGTTCTCTGTCTTGAGCAGATAGAGCTTCTTGGCGAAGAACACCGTCATCATGAACAGCAGGAGCAGGACGAGGGCGGCGGAGCCGACGGCCACGCACATCACCTGGAAGTCGGTGATGATGGACTCGCAGCGCATCCCCTTGTGCCAGATGTAGTCCTGCGTGTTACACCTGGGGCAGCGACAGAGGGAGACTGAAGTGACGGGCATGCAGTCACGGCCACAGCAAGGGCCTGGTCCCTAAGCCGCATACTCACCTCAGCAGCCTGTTCCTGTGAGTGTCTAGAGGAACCGGGATGTGCCCAGTCTGTGCGGACCCCACAGAGGAGATTCTGCGTACCCGCCCTACGCAGTGGGCAGGACAGCGCTGGGGTCCAGGAGATAAATGAGACAACCAGGGTGCCAAGAGATGGAGTGAACTTGTCACTCACGGGACTGTTCAGGGACCGCAGAGGGTGGGAACCCTGGTTTTCTACCTCGCAGCCTCAAGGAGGACAATCACAGGATTCTCTCTGCTCCCCTTGCCCTTGGCTCTGGGTGAAAAACAAGATAATAGGACCTTTGGCCACAAAAGGAGTCAACCCACTCTACCCGGGAAAACCTATCCTGCTGCTCTGCAGTCCCGTCTAGTTCACAAAGCTACCCAGACACTGAAATAGAAGGAAGTGACAGACAAGGACGAACACAAAGATGGATGTATATTCTCCTCCTATCTCTGCAGCCCCCCAAATTCTGCCCCTAAAGCTTCCTGTCCTATTACCATGAGAACGGTCATGAAAGCACAGTGAGAATCAACCCTCTGGGTGGGTTTTAGTCCTTTTGTTGAGTGACTTTCTCTTGCCCTTGGGGACATTCCCAGGCTCCAACTCTTCCAATGACATTGCTGTTTCCATGGGAACCAGGCTGCTTCAAAGAGGAAAGATGTGGAAGGATACAGAGGCAGGCAAAGGAGGGAGGACATGAACCTCAGGGTGAGTGACAGACAAGAGAAAGGGGTCCAGAAAAGGGGAAATTATGCCTCGGAGAACTGGCCATTCCACACCCGGAACAGGGTGGGGAGACATGACTAACAGGAAAGTCTTTCTTTTCCAAGGGACCCTCTGCAGTCCTGGGAGCCTATCTGTTTGAGGACGGTGGGGAAAGAAGCTCCCATTAGCCCATGGTTCTAGACAAGTTCTGCCATAGCTCTGATCATTTCCCTGCAGTGGGTCAGGGTGACAGAGACAAAGGCGTGCTGCAGTCTGCAACTGAGGGCTCGGCAGTCTCCTGTGAGCGGAATGCAAAACAGTTTCTGAGCCACAGCCAAGCCTGGGCGTGCACAGCTGGAGAAGGGATCTCTGGGAGGGAGGCCCGAGTGTGCCCCCGGGAGGGAAGGTGAGCAAGGGGAACCGGTGGGGGGACTTGCAGAAAAGCCCTCTGAGGTGGGACCCACTGGACGATCCCCGGTCAGCACAGCCATGCAGCTTACTGAGGACAAGGTTGCTTTTCCACTCGGGAGTCCCGAGAGCTCCAGGAGCTTCTGGGAACTTTTCTACCTCTCCAGAGGCAGCAAGGGCTCTCCATTTCAGGCGGCGATGGCAAGACTGCTTGGAAGGTGAAAAGTCAGGCCTCCAGTAGGATGAAAGATAATGATTTCGCACAGAGATTTCAGAGCTCCCAGGCTAAATCCCACTAACCATCACTATAGTCCCACTAACAAAGCTTGAGGAGCAAAATCACAGGGTTTCCACATATTTCTGGTAGCCCTTAACCAACTGGCAAGGTCTTGTTCCCATAATGTCTTGATGACAGTTTCTCCTTTCAGCAGTGACTGGACAACTCCAATCAGAAGTGTGTGGATGCATCCTATATGACTGACCCTAATCATTTCATGATCATTCATAGGAAAGAAGGAACTGGAAGTCAAGCTTTAATGCCGAAAGCACAACATTCACACTTTCTTATATTATTCTTCTATTGGAACATCAAGACCTACAGAATTTGAATTCTTCACATACCTCCAAAAAGACCAAGAAAAACAAACATCGGGAACGACACTTACAGAGACACCCAGATTACAGAAATGTTCCTCCTAGGACCAACGGAAACAAGTCCCAGGGGAATCTGGGGGTTCTACCCTACTTCTAGGGCCTGTAAAGGATGGAGACAAGCAAACTACCCAGATCACCCCTGACCTGGGATTCTTCCAGAATAAGCCAGTGAGCTCTCCAGCAGGTGAACTACCTTGCCATGAGGGCAGGTATATGATGTATTCCTGATGAGGCACGGTGGCTGCAGACAACGTCCTTAGAGACACTAAACTCTCTGGGTCTTTAAAACATTCTGCGCTGGGTAATCCCAAGGAGGACAAAAATCAAGGTAGAAAGGAAAAAGCCACTATCCAGGGGCGGCCTGGGTGGCTCAGTCATTAAGCGTCTGCCTTCAGCTCAGGTCATGTTCCCAGGGTCCTGGGATCGAGTCCTGCATTGGGCTCCCTGCTCAGCGGGAAGCCTGCTTCTCCCTCTCCCACTCCCCCTGCTTGTGTTCCCTCTCTCACTGTGTCTCTCTCTGTCAAGTAAATACAATCTTAAAAAAAAAAAAAGCCACTACCCAAAGTTAAGGAACCCCACGACCTCTACTATGCCAGGAAAGATACTCTGCTTGACTTGACCTACTTGAGTGGCTGCTCTCAGGGTCTGCTCCCAACGAGAAGGTCCTCACTGTGACTCTTACCTGCCCTGCAGGTAGACGGGGTCTTCCTCCTGCCACATACGTGTCTCAGAGGCCTTCTTTCCTCCAGAGTAGGTTTATAAGCCTACTCTTTGTGCTAGTGTAGCCAGAACCCTCCAACAAGACCCCTCAAGCCAGTAAAGGCCACTTTCCAAAACCCTTAGAGAAGTCCCTTCACTTTGCCTTTATAGTTTAGTGCTTTGGTAAAGGATACACACTTGGAGGAAATACAAAATCTTACTTCTGGGAAATCTGTCCTAGTGATGAGGTCACAGGAAGTACATTTAAGAAGGAATTCCCCATGGAAGATATTGCGTGAACATCTCTTGACCTGGGAATCCCAGGATCCTCTTGGTTTGGGAACGCACCACCTCTTGGAAGTTGTGCCCATCATGTCCCCCTCTTTGCTGAGTCTGCCTCACATACACCCTTCAGTTCTTTTACAAGCCCCTGTGCACCTGCCTGCTACACCCTTACCTGCAGAAGGCCCCTATGTTCTCCACCAGGTAGCACTGGCCGCCATTGTGGCAGTAACTTGGGAAGAGGTCGCACACTGACCGGCAGGAGCCGTTATGCCGCACAAAGCCGCTGCGGCACTCGGTGCCATTCTCACTTGGGGCCAGGTCCCTGCCTGGCTCTCCCGGGCGGGGCCTGAGGGCGATGCTGCTGCCAGGGACCATCCCCAGAGTATGCTGTGGGGGGACAGCATGCCACCGACTGGTGGGCTGGCCAGTCCCGGGCCCCAGACCAGGCTTCTCAGTGGGCACCAGAAGGTCACTTTCATCTTCCAGGTCTCCACCTCCCACTGCATCCTTGTCATCCTCCTCTTCCTCCTCCTCTTCATCCAAGTCATCATAGAAGGATGTGGTGGGGTAGAAGTCAGATTCATCAAAGGGGGTGAAGTCATCGTATAAGTCAAGCAGGCTCCAGGAAGGGGTCTCTCCCCCAGTATCGGAGTGGTGCTCTGAGGTCCCTGGCGACCCCGGGAAGCTCCCCAGCTCGGCGCCACGGCCCTCACCATCCAATCCTTCGAAGTAGTCGATGTCAATTATATCTGATGCCGGCTGGGGTTCCAGTGTGCCCTGAAAGGGGAACGTGGGCTCTGGCCCATGCGGGTCATGTGTGCTGCCTCCCAGGTTCAGCCAAACCTCCAAGGGGCTCTCCTTGGGGAGTTCGGGGCCTGGGCTCAGCTTGTTGCCAGGAGTGGGGGAGGGTGGTCCGCTGGCCTCTGTAGCCTCGGGGGTGGCAGAGGGCATCGATGACTGTCCCAGGGCCTCCTGGGGAGCCGGGAGCGTGGCTGGAAGGGCCTGGGTGTCGCCGCTGCCGGCCTCTGCGGTCACTCCACCCAGGCCCGGGCTGTCGGCTTCCAGCCAGGCGGTGCCGGTCACCGCCGCGGACGCCTCCAGTGCCTCCTCTGGCCCGACCCCAGTCCCCACCACGGCCGGCTGGCCGCCAGGTGCAGTCCACGAGGTCTCATCCTCTCCAGCAGCTGGTGGGCCGGCCTTCTCCCGCGTGCCGTTGGCACGCGGCTTCCACTCCAGGACGCTCTTCACCTGCTCCTCGGCCTCGACGGCGCTGCCCGCCTCACGCGCTGTGGGCGGGAGGGAGAGGGCACGACGTCAGGGCCCCGCCCCCCGCCGCGGCTCGCTCTCCCAGCCTCCCCGCCCACCCGAAGACTCCGGGACAAGGTTTCCCAAGGCCACGCCCCCCGTCCCCCAAGGCGGGGAACACACCCGGCCCTGCGTTTCCCGCTCAGGCCCCGCCCCTCAGGCGTCATGCCCCGCCCCCGACAGGGTCCGCAGTGTAACCGGGCGGCCCCCACCTTCGGCCCTAGGCAGAGGTTTGACCCTCAGGACTCCACCCCACCTCCAGACCCCGCCCTGAAGTCGCACCCTCAAGGCCCCGCCCCACCCCAGGCCCCGCCCTGAAGTCGCATCCTCATGGCCCCATCACCTCCAGGTCCCGCCCCGAAGTCTCACCCTTAGGCCCCGCCCACTCAGGCCCCTCCCCCAGCCGGCACCCCTGTCCGCACACCCCGGTCGGGGCCGCCCCCCACTTCTCGGCATCCCCCAAGTACCCCACCTCTTCGCGCGCCCCTTCCCCCGCCCCGGTCGCGGGCAAGGCGCTGCCCCGCCCCCTTGCCACAGATCGCGAACTCCGCCTGTACCCGAGGCCAGCGGGACCCTGGCCCAGGGTGAGGCGCGAGAGCCACTGGGGTCCCGGTCGCAGTCGGTACCTACCCGGCGCGGCCCCGGCGGCGAGGACCAGCGTGGCCCCCAGAAGCAGCAGCAGCGGCGGCGGCCCCCGGCCCGGGCCCCCGCCCCCGGTTCGGCCCATGGCGCGGCGCCCCGACCGCTGTCCGCGGTCTGCCCGGCTGGGTGCGCCCTCGGCTCGCCGGCCGCCGCGCCTCCCGCCCGCGCTGCGGCCGTCTCAGCCCACGATGGGCAGCGCGAGAAGCCGCATGCCGCCGCCGCCGTCCGCCGCTGTCCCCGGCGCGCCGCGCCTCCCCGCCTCCCGCGCCGCTGCTGCCGCGCTCAGCGCCGCCCCCACCCCGCCCGCCGCGCCCGCCCCGCCGCACGTAGCTCTGACGCCTGCCCTGCTCGGTCCGCCTGCCGGGGACAGATCGACCCCCGGCTCGGGACGCCGAGACAAACGGACTTGGAGTAGCGCGGGTGGGTGCGGAGCACAGCGCCGCGCATGGCGTTAGCCGACAGGTGCATGGGCGGGAGACCTGCGGGGCGGGGCCCGCCCTCCCCGTGGAGGGCTGGCACGGGCCCCCCCACCTGCGAGGAACCCACCCGCCACGCGGCGAGCACGGAGGCGGGGGCCCAGACACCCGCAAGTTCGGGGCGGGGCTCGGAAGGGCCGCAGGGGGCGGAAGCCCGAGCTCGCGCTGTGGAAATGAGCCGAGTCCGGGGCGCACGGAGCCTCTCGGATTTCTGCGCCAATGCCGTGTTCGGGGCGGGGAAGGGTCTCAGGGAGGTCTGCGGGTGCCCACGGGGGCGGGGCGGGCGCTGGCAGCGCCAGGCAAGGGGGCGAAGCCCAGAGCTCAGGCTCTAATCGGATCAGACCTAATCCGTCCACAGCCAAAGCCCAGACCTCGCACAGCCAGGCCCTCCGCAGCGCATCCCAGGGGCAGGGGGCAAGACTTTCCTGAGACTGGGGCTACCCCGCCTTCCTTCTCGCCTCCTCGGGGGCAGCCTGGGCAGCGGCCTTTAATCCTGGCCCCTTCCTCCCGGGATACATCACTCCCCCCCCCACCCATGTGTCCCAGGCCACCAAAGCTCAAGGTCCTGGGCAGACCCAAGCAGCCAAGCTCGCAGCCTAGGGACGCGCGGGCTCCAGGACCGGCGTTAGAGTAGTCTGCGGGCTGACCAAAGCTTAGTGTTCAGCCAGGGACCCCTCACCCCCAGAGCCCTGCTTGGTGGGGAGTTGTGGCCTACTCACCTAGCCTATCGCCCAAAGCAACCATCCACCTCCTGATGTGTTATTGACCCAAATGACATTCGGGGTCACCACCTTCGACGTGACACCCATGGTATTTGAGACATTCCCATTTCTGTCCCTAGGGAGGCACATAGGTAACCAAGTTGGAGAATCTATGCCTTCATGTCCTAGTGTGTGTCTCTGGATGGGGTTCCCTTGGTTCAAAGTGTGTTCTCACCATACTACTGCGGCAGCAACCTCTTAGGCAGGCTGGTGTTCCCTTCCTTCCAAGTCTGCCTGGCAAACGGGCCAGAAAGCTCAGTTCCTGTCTCCTTTGCCCTCTGCGAAGCCTTCCCAGCCTGCTGCTGGAATTGTCGGTCTACAGTAATTCCCCACTGGACTGCAGGGCACCATGAGTGCACAGGACCAGGCACTGGGAGGCTCCCGAAGGCCGGGAGAAGCAAACACGCATGAAGGGCAACCAGGTACTCCCACCCCAGAGCCGGGGGTCTGGAGCTTCCTGCAAAGGGGCTGACTTCGTGAGGCTCTTTCCATGGCTTGCCGCTGCCTCTGGGGGACAGTAAATACCAGTTTGGACTACAGCCTTCTCTGAGCAGAGGGCCAGGCTGGGCTTTGCACTTGCTGGTTGACCACTGAGGCACTAACGCACCCTTCCAACCCCATCTCTGCTTCCCTTGTCTGTAGCTTATCTCTATTTTCTTTTTTGGTCTATGTACAAGTCTGCTTTCCTTTGCTTCTCTGGTGGTGGTTGTGAGAGCGGAGGATCTTGGTGGACCTGCCTACCTCCTCCTTCCCCAGGCTGGTCTGTTTGGGGATGAGGCCTCACCAATGGGGCCTTGACGTCTGGGGCATGATGACCACCCTGTGTTTTTCACTAGAAAGGTCTGAATGGGACCCTTCTCCCACTTCTTTGTTAAAACTCCAGCAACTCCAGTTTGTTTCTCATTTTAATATGTTTTATTAAGTATTTAAATATATTCTTTTAAATTCAATTAAAAAAAAATTTAAGTAGGATCCACACCCAAGGTGGGGTCTGAAATCACCACCCTGAGATCGAGTCACATGCTCCACCCACTGAGCCAGCCAGGCTGGCTTCAATTCAATTTTTGAATTATAACAAGCATATGGTATAAAATAAAATATGAAACATCGCCTTCCTCAATGACCTTCTTCCCTACCTTGGAGACAAATTCTTTTAACCACTTTCTTCATTTTGGGATTTTAAGCCAATGGTTGCCATTCACTTTTATTCTGATCCTCCCTAGACCTCCGAACTGAGCACAGCACAGCTGGTTTGGAGCCACCTCCACGAGATGAATGGGAGAAACTCATCAGGCAACGGAGGGTGACAGGAAAAGCAGGATTCGGCATCAGATCTGCGTGACCTTGGGAGTTAGTAACCCATTTCCTTTATGAGACAGTGGTAACCACAGCATCCAGTGACTGCAGTTCTTTTTCTGGGCCCAGGGGTTAGGGTGGGCCACAGAAGAGATCAAAGATGTAGGAACTGCAGAGTGAAAGAAAGGGAAATCAACCTCTATCTAGAGCCTACACCCATGTCCCCACATTCAAGTCTTGTGCATTTGGGCATCAGGGATGCTTTTGCGAGGCAATGGCTTCCACATGCCTCTGAGGTTCCTACTGGGTTTGGCAACCTGCTCCAGTACCAAGGCAGGCACAAGGCCCATTGCCACGGCTACAGCCTGCCTCCTTGTGCATAGAAAGCCTCTAGCTTAACTAGGGGCTGCTGTCCAGGGCAGGAGCTGCTCCAGTTGCCATGGCTGGGGGCATACTTCAGTCTGGACAGGAAGCAGCATGGTTCCTGGCTTTAAGTCCTCAGTAGTAACTACTAACATTTTTGTGAGTTTCTAGTTTTCCTAGTACTCTAATTTGTCCTGTTTCTCACTATCATGCTACAAATATCTTAACCATTTTGCACATTTGCAAACTGACACTGAGATCATGCTGACGACGTGGTAGGGCCAGGACTTGAGCCGAGATCTTAATTTCAAACGTTTTCATTCTTGCTTCTTAATTTCAAAAGAGGAATCAGGATGCAGAGGTCAGGCCTCACTTGGCAGAACAGAAGCCCTGCCTCTCTCCCCAACCCCCACACCCGGCATTTAAGGGTCAATGCTATGCTTTCTTAACAGGGTACAACATGGCAATGATCCAGACTCATATCCTAGGTCAGAATCAGAAAGGGCCATCTAGCACGGCCTCTGCCCTGCCAGGAGAGATCTGGACTATGGGGCAGTCAGCTCTGACCATTTTTGGTGATGGGCTGCTGCTAGTGGACCTTCTTGCACCATCACCAGGAAGAAGGGAAGAGCCAAGAGTGAGGGGCCCGAGTTATGTGCGCTGACAAGCACCTCCTCGCTGCAAGAACTCTGGACTCTCAATCGCACAAGTACTCCTCCTAGAAAAGCATGTCAAAACCTGGAGGTGGTCATCTTGTCGTGGCAGTGGGTCTGCTGCAAGATGGGAAAAAACCCTGAATTTCATTCCCCCAAAGCCAAGTCAGTTGGGAGAAAGCCACACAGCACAAGCCAACACGGCCTCAGACATGGATCAACTAGGCTTGTTTGCAGGAAGAGTCCTGCTGTCTCAGCAGGCGACCTCTCCAGGTGGTTCTCAGGAAACCCATAGGTACTACACAATAAGCAGACTGAAACAAGGAATGCCACTCCATTGGGATGACTATGGGAAATCCGTTAAGTGTCAGGGCCAAACCAGCCACGGAAATCAGCCCGTGCAAAGGAGCTATTATCTTCCAATGGCACCGCTGCTTCGTAACTCCCTCTGGGACCATCTGGTTGTGAGGGCACCTGAGGTGGTAGGTTGCCACAGGAGAGAGTGGGAGGCATTTTCTTTCCGGTCTAAGTCGTTTGAAGGTGTTGGTCATGGTACTGTATGAAGGCATGGCTATTTTGCAGACCCTAAGGGTCCGCAGTGGTAAGGTGGCTGCCAGCAGTCACCTGAATGCTCTCCGAGGGCTTGGAAGGGCCTAGAAAGGCCTCCGGGGACAGGAGGGAATAGAGCTGGCCCCAGTTCTCCAAGGCAGGCCAGGAGCAGAAAGAGGGGATCAGACAAGTCTCTCTCCCCTTGGGGTCCCATGGGTTGGAAAGGGCTGGGGGGTCTCGGGGAGAGAGAGCTAGCTCTAATTTGTTTCGGAACCTCTGGTTAAGCCTATTCATAGGACTCCTTTTGGTCACTACTGTCTCAGTTCCGTTTCAAATTCAGGGTCTAAGGTGCTTCCTAGTAAAGAGAGGTGGCAGGCCTAAAAACAAGCCACCAGGAAATGAAGTCCAGGGGAGCTGTTCACAAGGAGATCCAACACTGAGGGTCTTGGGCTTCCATCCTATTCTGCAAGGTGATTTCCTTAGATGGAGACCATCCATTCACAGGGGAGCAAGATGCTTTCACCTTGTTCCCAGTAAGTCCTCCTTCAACAGGACCAAGTGAAGTGCAGCTATGCTCTAGGAGCCGGAGAAGAGAAAGCAGGGTTAACTAAAGGTCACAGGCAGAGAGGTTTGCAGAAGGAAATCTCAGGGCAGGCACTGTGTATCCAAAGGGATGCTCTGATTATTCAGATGAGGTCTTCCTGGAATGAAGGTGAATCCTCAGGTTACCACACCCAGCAGGACAGAAATCATGTAAACACACCCAATTCACAGACTATTTACATTATCCCCCAGAAAGCTCTTTGATTACACGGTTTTTCTTCACGACCACTTGGCACTAAAATAATCCTTTTTTTTTTTTTTAAGATTTTATTTATTTATTTGACAGAGAGAGACACAGCGATAGAGGGAACACAAGCAGGGGGAGTGGGAGAGGGAGAAGCAGGCTCCCCGCTGAGCAGGGAGCCCAATGCGGGGTTCGACCCCAGGATCATTACCCAAGCTGAAGGCAGGCGCTTAACGACTGAGCCACCCAGGAGCCCCCAAAATAATCCTATTTCTTACTATTTATGGTCTTGTATCCCCCACCCCACCAGAATGTAAGTGGCCTGGAGTGCAGGGGCCTTGCCTACCTTATTCATAATTATGACTTCACTGCATGCAAGGTCAAATGCCTGGCACCTAAGAGGCCCTCAAATGTTTACTGGATGAATGGAACTCATAGAATGAACTGTCAGTGGGGCGCCTGGATGGCTCAGTTGTTAAGCGTCTGCCTTCAGCTCAGGTCATGATCCCAGGGTCCTGGGATCGAGCCCCGCATCGGGCTCCCTGCTCGGTGGGAAGCCTGCTTTTTCCTCTCCCACTCCCCCTGCTTGTGTTCCCTCTGTCGCATTAAAAAAAGGAAAAAAAAAAAGAATGAACTGTCAGGAACCGCAGAGATCTTGCTGTACCACACAACCTTCCTAACTAGTGGTTCTCAAAGGGTGGTCCTTTGCCCAGGTGCATCAGGACCCCCTGGAAATGTTAAAAACACAGTATTTCAGGGGCGCCTGGGTGGCTCAGTTGGTTAAGCATCCGACTCTTGATTTCAGCTCGGGTCATGATCTCAGGGTGGTGAGACTGAGCCTCAGCATGGAGCCTACTTAAGATTCTCTCTCTCCTTCTCCCTCTGTCCCCCTCTAAACAACACAGTATTTCAGAACTCACTCCAGACCTGCTCAATCAGTTCTGAGGATGGGGCTGAGCAGCTTGTCTGTGAACAATCCTATGGGTGATCCTGATCTGTCCTGAGGTTGGCAAACTACTGTCCTTAACTACATTTGGGGGAACCACTCCACAGTAAGGATCTGAGGAACCTGTGAAAGACTGGTTGATTATACATGTCCTGTTATACTTTAAAAAGAACTCACACTCAAGCTTATAGACCAGTCTTTAGTTTGGGTCAAGGATTAACCTCCTTCATCACCCTGGGGAAGTACAGGAACTCTGGGAGACCCTGCTGCTCCTAGCACCGTGTGCTACAGGTAAGTTGGAACAGGTTGGGCAGCAGAACACAACGCGGCCAGCACACCTCTGCGAGGAGCCAAGCGGTCACAACTCTGCACAGAATCCACCGGTTTTGCTTCACTGGTCTCATGAGCCTCTCTAAGGCAATGGCTTCTTCCTGTTTTCTGCACAGGGTTTGTACCTGTGGATGCTCAGAGGCTGTCCTTAGAAGTACATCAAGGTTCATGGAACCAACTGCCCTCAAGGCCTGCCTCCAACTTGGGGCCGTCTGAACTGCATCCTGACAGACATGCTCGAGCTTGCCAAACAAAACTATTCATTCTCTTGGAGGTGCCAGGATGTTGGCCACACCTCTTTCTTCACTTTGACCATGGAAAAGAGTGGGCAAGGCACATTTAACTGTATGTTCCTTAAGCATCATCAAGGTGGTCGGTCAGAAAGTCCCGAATCTCTGAACTCACTGCAGACCAAGACCAGGTGGGGCTGAATATTTAGGCTCCTCATAGGACACATGAAGAGATTGGTGTGTGAATGCAGAGAATGGGACTAGAATCCAGAAATGTTCTATTTATTCACCAAAAAAGAGGGAGATTATGTCTTCTTGATCAATTTCCTCTAATCTCCCCAAACTCCCCTCCCTTCATTTTTCCAAAATAACACACTGAGAAACACGTTTGTACAAAAACCACATATTATTCCCACCCCCACCCCCTCAAATTGGGTGGCTTTATTACAGGAACGAAACCAGATCAAAGACATGAAAAGAAAAAGTCACCACTTATATTGAAACATAACAGTGTTAAGAATTCAGGTATTCTGTAGAATTGTTATCAGCATAGTAAAAATATTTCCACCTGGATCTTTTAAATTTGAAAGTGATCACATTAAAGACCTGAGGTTACAAGGGACCACAGTATGAACCAGAATTCCATTTTCCTTCTAAGACCCCAGTGGAAAAGGTAAGTATTTGGAATGAGTTTCCTTTGGGAAAGACTGGCGGGAATTAGGGAACACTCTGGCCATTGTCAAAAGGCACTGGGATCTTTCTGGAGGCAAATGCATTGGAACTCAACTCCAGCAGGAACAAGCTCATTTCCACTCCAAGAGTCCAGAACACACACACAAAAGAACAAGGTCTCCTTGGTTCCAGTACTCAGATGGTGACCAGGGCCACCTGGTTAGAGGCAACACCTGAGGGTTTGAAAGGCAAATCTTAATTGTGGTTTTATTTATTTTTTTGCTTTCTGATACTAAGGAAGAAAGTTCTGAGGTGTTTTACAAACACCTCCCTACACCCTCTCGTATGTAAAGCTTTACAGAATATATAGAAAAAGATATCCAAAAGGTGTTCCACTTTGCATTCTAAATAATAAAACTGCCACTTGAGAATGTGACATGAAGAGGCCAGGTGCTTTGGAAATCAAGATCCACCAAACACACCCTTCCCCCATCCATGGAAGGATAGAGGGGAGGGAAGAAGGACAGGAAGAGAAAACCAAAACTCTCAAGTAATTCATCAGCAGGGATAGAAATGGGCTCGAGTTAAGGCATGTTTGTGGCTCCTCCTCTGGAATGGCATTCCGATCTCTCAGTCCGAGTACCCCAACCCTCAAAGCATGACGCTCTGATTGCCAACTGAGTGCCCTGGAACCCCCCAGCATCTCCCTGACAACCCTGCGACAGATGGAATGTGAGATGTCAGAAAAGGAAGGGAGAAGGGACGAGAGGCCCTTGATCCTGCCCCACTTCTCCAATCCCGTCCCAAACCTAAAGTACCGCTTCACTAAACCCCACTCACCCTGGACTGCAAGAGGTAGTTCGGGGACTTGAACCCCCAGCCATCCTAAACCAAGTTCCATGAGCTAAAATGTTTAGCACTATCTACTTACTTTTTTTTATTCCTTTTTAAAGGTTTTTTTAAAGAGGGGGAGGAAAAAAAAGAATGAGTACAAAGCAGTGACTAGTGGACTAGACTCAGTGGGTAGTCATGTCCCTAGACTCTCAAATGTTCCTGGCTAGTCTAGGGAATGAAGAAACGCCTCCCCAGATCCCACCCCTAACCCAACAAATCACCTGTACAGTAAGCCAGAACCAGTGGGCCCGGGGAAGGAGGAGGTCTGCTCTAACGCTTCTGCGCTCCCCTACCAGGTACTAAAGGGGCCACGCGGGGGGGCGGGGGTCCTCCCATTCCTCACCAGGAATAAAATCAGTGGGGTCCTGCCCTGTCCCCATCTCTTTGAATTTTGGTGCGTCTATGTGGGGCAAAAGTCTCATGAAACTTCACCATGAGCACCAATCTTAGCTCAGATTAGCAGAAATAAGGTCACTTATAATGCCTTTAGGTTTGTCCCTTCTGGCTATTTCCTCTGCCCATCACCATTTTTTTTGGTTCCTATGAACTTAGGATGCTCTCATTTAAAGCAACAATGACAAAAGAAAAAAAAAAATAATGATTATAAAGCATGAGCCACATAAGCATCAGACAAAGCCAAACACTGCGGGGAGAGCAACCGAAACAACAGACATGAACTTCTCGTGCTGACAGGACCTGCGGAGAAACGGTCAGTATACCCCACACCAGGACAGGGGGACGCAGGCTACCGCCCCCACCCCCCACCCCCCGGTGCCGGCGGAGGACCTGACCCAGCACGCGTCAGAGCATGGCGAGGGCTGGCAAGAGGGACGGGGAAATACGGGATGCGTGCTTGGGGCTGCGAGAAGAAAAATCCTAAAAGAAACCCGAGGAAGCCGCGGAGCACAAGTCTCGTCATCCCCCTGCAGCTGCCGGCGCTGGGCGTGGACGCTGCCTGCATCCTCCGGGCTAGGGGGCGGCCGAGGCGGGCGGGCCTGGAGCGGGCGGCGGAGGGACTCCATCAGCGGGCGGCGGTGGCGGCGGCGGCGGCGGCGGCGGAGGGGCATCTGCAAACACAGCCAAGAGGGACTCGTCATTGCTGGAAACACAAGGGCTTGGGAAAGAGCCCAGTCAGAGAAATAGGGCCGAGGAAGTAATTCTCTTTACGGCGGGCAATCCACGCAGCCTTCGAGGCGCTGCTGCCACCGCGGGCCGTGCGGGTCAGGTCCCCCTGAAGCCCCGGGTCGCGCGGCTCGCCTGGTGAGGTGTCTGAATCTGTCCCAACCTCCTCCGCGGCCCAGCCCTTCCAAGAATTCACTCCAGACCTTTGCAGAACTTAATTATAGTTTGATTTTATTGCATTTTAATGGTTCTCTCTGCTAATTTTATTTCTTCAGTTAAATGATAAAGCTCCTTCCTGGGCAAGTTCTGTGTCTTCTTTTCTTTCTCTCTCAGTGCCTGGCCTAGGTGGGCACAAAACAGATTATCAATAACTTCTTGCTGATTAAGTGTCTCCACCAGGGCCAGAGAGCTTCACTCGAGGCAGCTGCTGACAAGCTGGACAGTCCTGGGAGGCCCCACAGCTCCTGAACTGCAGTCCTTGGATTTTTGGCCAAAACTAGGTCAGGTCCTGAAGGAACAATTAGTATGAGTGTCTGGGGCTCTTTCCTATTTCAACTTTAGCTGCTTAGCGTACAAAGGAACCCTAGAGATGATTTAATCCAGGGTTTTTTAAACCTCTTGATTTTGTCAGAAACGGAAACATATGAAACAAAGAATTCAAGTACAGCCTTGCTTACCAGTCAGTTCACCCAACCTTCCCCCCAGGAGATTTCCACCAAACTGACAGAGCTCTTCAAAGCATTCTGAAGGCCGCTGATCTAATCCCTTGGGTCATCTCTCCAGTGGAGGAAACTAAGACCTGAAGAGGGGAACCACCTCATCCAATGAGCCCTGCCTGGGACCTAGAGCCACGTGAGCGGCTCAGAATCCTGGAAACACTCATTTGTGGCAGGAAGGGGGAGGGGGGGCACCTGAAACCCTCCACATTCTCAAGGTGTTCCCCTCAGGGCCCTTCAGGATGAAATCCTGGACGGTGGTAAAGACCAAGGATATTATCTCTGCAACTAAGATGGCAAACTGGTCAGCCGTCTTGGCAGCCTGGCACATCCGTACATGCCTGTGAGGCAGGGAGCTCAAGTGTGTCCTGCCAAGGAAGAGAAGTATCTGCTACACTACAATCGTTGACCAAGGCCTCAAGGGAGATGTTTTTCTACTGTCACGATCCTATACACCCAGCTATACTGCTGTCTTTCTTCCGTGCACCTACTCTGTCCTAGCCCCTAGGGGCCCAGAGAGAAATGAGACATGCCTTTGTGCAGCCTGCCTCCTGGTGCTGGGAGGTCTCCCCGAGTGCTACAGTGCACTCAGAGCACTTCAGAATCTCAGATAACTTGTAAATCCTATACACTACTATCTACTTGTTCATTTCTTATTTTCCCAACTAAAGCTCCTGGAGACCAGGACTCCTGGAGTCCCAGCTCTGTACTGTGAACAGGAGCTAACTCCTTGGCACATACATGAACTTGTAAATGAACCAAGATCACAGATGTGGCTGGGGTACCTGGCCACTACTGGCTGCATTTTGGGATTGTTCCAAGAAGATCGACAGGAGTAAATGGCAGGGCAGAGCTTCTGAAGCAACACTCTGGAGGCTAGGACTGGGGGAGACCACAGTGTACTGGAGAAAAGCCCTGGGCTTCATACGTATGTCAGACGGACACTGCTCAGCAGCAGCCGTGCCTTCTCCACAGAGCCTGCTAGGACCTCCCATTCCCTCTCAACATAGCCCCTCAATACGCCTTCCCGAGTCTAAGCCGTTACTGCCAAGATCCCAGAGTAGCTACGAGAGACTTGTGATTTCTGCCTTAAACCGGTTCTTTCTTCACACCCTCCATTTTGAACCCGGTGTCCATAAAAGGCTCCTGTAGGAAAACCACCAGCAACTCGATATGTCTAACAAGATTCAAGCTAGACCTGAGGCTTAAAGAGGAGTGGGTGAGGAATGTCTTCCTGGCCTCCCCACAGACCTCAGGGGCGCGAGTGCATGCCACAAAGGCTATGGCACACACGGTCAAACAGCTGTAAGCATCTGCACTCACCACCTGTGCACCTGCTCATCAGGGGTGCTGAAGAGCACTGACCACAAACCGATCTTCTGGAACCCACTGCCACAGGCTGCACTGTCCATGGACCTGCCAAACTATAGATCACCTAGAGAATAAAGCCTTCGTCCCTTGTCTCTCGCCCGCCCAGAGAGACCCTACGGTGATGCTTCCCCCCATCACGCTACTTACACATGCCATTAGGTGCCGTGAGGGGTACCCGGGGTCCTAAGATGTTTCCTGGCATTGGAGGCATACCAGGAGGGGCTGGGCCACTCCCAGGGGGGTGGATGTTGGCTGCAACGGTGGGAATCATGCGGCCTGGCATGGGCTGCCCAGGGATCATGGAACCTGGACCTGGTATCTGACCTGTGGAAGGAGATTTAAAGTATTAAGGTAAGTGTACTAGGGAGAAAGGGATCAAGTCAATGCCCAGGGCTGCTAAATACAAATACCTAACCCTCCGAAGGATCTGAAATACCAACAGAGCAATAATCTGTAATAATCTCTATGTCCAGATTTTCATTTTTTGGGAGGAGGAAGGATAATGGGGCAATCTATGGAGCGAATTGACTACCCTAAACCCTGGTACAGGCAGGTAGCTGTAAGAAGCAATTACAAGAAAAGCACCCTAGAAGAAAACATTTGTTTTGGTTAGTCTGGGTGGACAGTGGCTTGTCATACATCTTCCTGAGGACACAAAATACCAAGCACAGGCCCCATGGGATGGAGCGGACTTTTATAGCAAGTTAGTGCACAGTCCAACGATAGCAACTCAGTCAAGACTGAGCTTCACACAGGGGCTTCGTGGGAGGGTATGTGTGAAAGGATATTGGTCACAACTGTGAAATCAACATTAAAAAGAGATTCTGATCAGAAGTTCCAAGTCCTGTTCACAAAAACGTATCTCCTTCTAGCCCCCACCATGAAACACTGTGGTGGGGAGGCGGGGGGCTTGCGAGAAAAACAGATGACCCCTTCATCTCTTCCTACTGGTTTGAAATTAACGAGAGGAGACACCAGCCACAAGAACAGTAAAATACCTCCTGTCTGCAGTTTCACACTGAGCCTTCAGGACTTTCAGCAAACTTTTTCTGTAGAGCCAGACAGTAAATATTTGGACCTTCAGACCATATGGTCTCTGTCACAGCTATTCAACTTTGTCATTGTAGCATGAAGGCAGTCACAGATGACATACAGGTGTCACAGAGACCAAATATGTGAGACTGTGTCCCAATATATCTTTATTTATGGACTCTGAAATGTGAATTTCACATAATCTTCATGAAATATAAACATTCTTGAGTTTCCCCCAACCATTTAAACTGTAAAAACCATTCTCAGCCTGCAGTCCATACAAAACCAGGAGAGGGGCCAGAGTTGGCCCACAGGTTGTAGTTTGCCAATCTTGCTTTAGATATGATGAATATTTATTAGTTCTCAAACTCAGTGGTTTGGCTGCTGGGCTTGGTTTTAAAGAGCTACGAACAAAGGAGAATAGTTTAATGGGCACGCACTAGGGTTGAAGCGCATGCTTCTCTCTCGGCAAATTATACTCTCTATAGAATAAGGAAAGAGAATCTATGGTATTTTGTTTTTAAATCTAGGGACTTCGGTATCTTCAAGGTCAGTTGTATGAAACTAAATACAGGTTTCTAGACAGTTCTGAGAAAGCTGGAAGTAAGAATGCTTGAGGTCCAGTCTTGTAAATTTGGGAGATGGAACTGATAGCTACCAATCAATTACAATGTAGAGAGCAGTACTGGAGATAACCTAAGGGGAGTTCTTGGTCACTGTTTAGAAAAAGGTCCGTCTTAAGAAAGCCACACGAGGGGCGCCTGGGTGGCTCAGTCATTAAGCATCTGCCTTCGGCTCAGGTCATGATCCCGGGGTCCTGGGATCGAGCCCCGCATCAGGCTCCCTGCTCCGCGGGAAGCCTGCTTCTCCCTCTCCCACTCCTCTTGCTTGTGTTTCCTCTCTCGCTGTGTCTCTCTCTGTCAAATAAATAAATAAAATCTTAAAAAAAAAAAAAAAAGAAATGACACACGAAGCTTCAAGCCTCACACCACCTATCTCCAGTGTCTGTTCCCTGACCCAGGACCCAGGGACAGGAGCCCCTCACTACTGGGGTGTCAGTGAAGAGCACTCCAGAAGTTCAAGAGTCAGAGGAAGAGGTGGTCTACTGACTTTGGGGGACAATTTTTAGAAAGCAAAATATATCACCATTATGCCTCAGAATAAAAAGGACAACAAGTCGGGGGCTCTCAGGCCCACCTTTCTGTACTCTATAATGCAAAAAGGCAAGAGCCCAGCACAGGAGCCCCCAAGGTGCGTCCACTGGGGGACAGCTTGGTCAAACTGCTTCACAGAAGGGCAGGAACTGCACTCACTGTGGGGCGGACACTGCCACCCCCTCACACCAATTGAGCATCGAAGCCAAGCTGCTGGGCCCGGTGCCACAGTGCTGGGGCACATGCAGGCAGCGATGGAGAGCCCATCCATCTAGGGAGTGACATGGAGATTCCAGGAGCTACTATGCAATATGCTGTATGTCCTACAGACCACACACATACAGCGTGGCCGCGCATCCAGGGAAGCCCGCAGAAGGAGCAGGCCAAAAACCCTGAAACCTTCCAGTCAACTGAGACAAACTTGTGAATGACTTGGGATTTTGGATGATGTGCAAAGGAGTGAAGGAGCGGGTTAGAGATAGGACAAGAGCAGACTATCCTACGCACAAGGCCCAGCCGGAGTTAAGCAATCAGAAAGTAATACAAGTGTCATCCCCGTTATTCCTAGGAGCTACCACTTACAGGTAGCATCTTCATACTCGCCACTCCCTGAGGTACCTGTATCACCTTATTAGCTGTTGCCTGCATTTCCTGAGGAACAACAGGCTCAAAAAGGTTAAAAAAAAAAAAAATGTGCTCAAGTAATAGCCACGTGACCCACGGTCTCTCTAAAAAGACTCACAGCAAAGGGGCTGGATGAGCCTTACACGCAGAATGGGGTCGGGACTTGGGTGAAAGATTTTGAAGGGAGGAATGCAGGACTGATGGCCTGTGTGATGGACAGAAGCAGGGACTGGGTGAGGGCAGGCTGAGCAGACAACGGTAGGAGCTGAGGGGTGAGGGGCAACACCCCACAGGTGGCCTGTGAATGGGTGAGAGAGCAAGGCAGAGGGCAAATGTGCAGCGGGAAGGAGAGAGAATTCGACGTGCAAAGCGCAGCGGGGATGAAGTGGGGAGGATGGGCAAGGACTCCTGCTTTGGGAACGGGAGACGCGGGACAGGCCACCCTGTAGTGACAGGAGCATGGTGAGGTGGGATGCAGGGGAGGTACGGAACTCTCAAAGGCTCACACTGGCAGCGGTCCATGGAACTAGTCCCCTGCCGCTGTTCAAGAGGCTCCCGCGTCCCTAAGTCTCTAAGAGTGATTCTCTAAAGGTATTCTCTGGTGGTGTGACAGGGAGACAGCAGATACTTTTGTTTTTGGAGACATGAGGCCCACTTTTAAGCCTGGACCGCTCATTTCCCAACCTGGAGATCAAAGAACTTTTCATGGACCCGTGGCCAATGGAAACCATGCACTAGACCAGCCCATACAGCCCCTGTCTCTCAGTGGGTGCAAGCTGCCTCCTCCTTCCAAGTTCAGTCTGGACAAGAGGCCTTGAGCAAGTGAGGAAGAATATTTTGCCAGCCCTTCTCAGATTTCCCTCCAGAAAACTGAAGAGAGCGGTAAGGCACGCTTTTACAAAAAAAGGCCATAGTGAGTACTGGTAAGGATGGAAGAAGGAAGAAGGGAGAAGGAAGGGCACAGCAAGTGAGCGCTCACAGAAGGGGTATGA
>NW_022589716.1:6155400-6284649 GCF_004348235.1 Phoca vitulina
CGCTCACAGAAGGGGTATGACACACAGCTGTGCAGTCCCAACTGCTGCTCGTTTTTAGCAGCAAGACAGACGTTTATGCTTTGATATGAAGAGCAAGGTGCGGGCTGCCCCAACTCCTGGCTCACCAGTGGGCATCCCTGTTAGCAGCCACCCAGTACCATCCTCAACAGGGAAAGTATGAATTAATCAGACTGGAAAACTAAACAGCATGATCTTACTTCCACGTCACCCCCACCAAGATCGAGTGTTCTTGGAGTCACTGAGGATGCCCAGAGCCTGGGTTTCCTGAGATTATACAGAGTGAAACTAGGTATCTGCCCCACTCTCACCCTATAGCTTCTGTCTGATCAGGGAAACAGTTTATTTGTTATAGTGCCTTATTATGTCACTGGCCCCTCCAACATGCTGTGAGAGCAAATATTTTCATTGTATAGAGAGAAAAAAGAAGCTCAGAAAAGTTAAGGGACTTGGGACAGTCACAGAATTTGTAAGAGGTATCAGATCCAAGCCTTCTAACTCTAAATCCAATTCTCTTTCTACCACACTATTCTGTGCTCAAATGAAACAGTTCATGCGAAAGGATTTAATATAATAGCCAGCATTAAAAAAAAAAAAAATTGGGGCACCAGGGTGGTGCAGTCTGTTAAGCGTCCAACTCTCAGTTTCAGCTCAGGTGGTGATCTGAGGGTCATGAGATCGAGCGCCACATGGGCTCCATGCTCAGCGCAGAGTCTGCTTAAGACTCTCTCTTTCCCTCTTCCTCTGTCCCTCCCCCTGCTTGTGCTCTGTCAAATAAATAAATAAATCTTAAAAAGAAACACTAAGGTGTATACTTTAGTTCTAGCAACTTTAGTTCTTCTCTGCTTCCTGCAGTAATTTTTTTTAACAAGATCTGTAAGAGAGACAGAGAGAATGCACACAAGTAGGGAAGGAGGGACAGAGGGAGAGAATCTTCAGGCAGATTCCCCACTGAGTGCGGTGTCCCATGCGGGGCTTGATCCCATGACCTGAGCCAAAACTAAGAGCCGGACACAACCAACTGAGCCACCCAGGTGCCCCTGCAGTAAGTCATGTTTTAATTTATCAAACATACGGCACCCTGCAGTGGGTTGGATGGTGACCTGCCCACCCCCCCCAACAGATATGTGGTACATGTTCTAATACTCGGAACCCATAAATGCAACCATATTCAGAAAAAGGGTTTTTGTAGATGTGATTAAGTTAAGGATCTTGAGTTGAGGAGATCATCCTGGATTATCTTGGTGG
Organism: Phoca vitulina; assembly: GCF_004348235.1. Classification (NCBI taxonomy): domain Eukaryota; kingdom Metazoa; phylum Chordata; class Mammalia; order Carnivora; family Phocidae; genus Phoca; species Phoca vitulina. The sequence continues at coordinate 6,156,667 of NW_022589716.1, forward strand.
GCCCTAAATCCAATGACAAGTGTCCTTGTAAGAGACACATAGCTGCCGCCAGCCACCAGAAGCTGAGAGAGACAAGGAACAGACTGTTCCCTAGAACCCCGGGAGAGAGCAGGTCTGGCTAGATAATGAACTTCTAGCTCCCAGACTGAGATAACATGTCTGTTGGTTTAAGTCACCAAGTTGGCGAAAGGAGAAGACGTAAAAGCAGAGTAACTTGCCGAGGTCATGAAGTGTAAACAGGGGAGCCCATATGGGACCTGGGTACGACGGCCCCAGAGACGGTGCTCGTGCACCCCGTGGAGGAGGATCTGGAGGAGGGGGTCCACAGACTTGGCAGCCACTAAACCGATGGGTCACTTCTTTGACCCATACCCAGCTCCAGAGAGAAACCGTTCTCCAACCAGCAGCTCAGTGTGAGAGTTCCAGCAGGGAAAGGAGCTATTCACAAAATAATCTGGCAAAGAGGAGAATCAGCTGCAGACTGACACAGACCCGTGAGGTGACGCCTATCCAACAGGCACTGGGGCTAAGCCTGAAGGCTCTTGCTGGCAGGGCCCAGTGGTGCCATTTCCAAAGCTACCTGCTCAGCAGCAGTGGCCTGTTTACCTATTTCCCTATATTTTTATGGCAACATGCTGTGACAGGGCAGCTTTAGGGTTTTCCAAGGCCATAAGCCCAACAGTTGCAAGAAACTTCTTTTTCTTGCTACAAATCCCGAGGTCTTCTGAAAACCAAAGTTCTCTCACCTTCCTGTCGTAACAGGGCAACAAACCCACTGGGACACAGGTGTGAAGGAGAGAACAGTGACTCCTTTGGAGAGGTGGCAGCAAAAAAGAAGAGCTAGAGAAAAAACAGATTACTTCTGCTTATCGGACTTCGCACAAACACTTCTCAGGAGAGCAAGGAGCACCAAGAGTGGGCGATGTCCCTGTGCCACCCGGAGGTTACTGCGGTCACATACTATACGACTCACAGTGCTGGGTATCTAGGGCAGTGGATTTAGGAACAGATAGCGGGGAGACAAGGATACCCTTCTGAGCCAGGGCCTGCCATTTGCCAGCAATGACAGTTATTTTATTGAATCCTCTAGGTTGTTAGGGAGATTGCAAGACACAAAGAGCCCAGTTTTGAGATAAGGAAACGAAGTCTCAGACGGGCTGTGTAATTTGGCCCGTGAGTTCCCAAGGAGCAGAGACTGAGTTGAGGCTCATTCTCTTTTCCTTAACACCTACACCACCGTGTCTTGAAGCAGCAGCTCTCTCCTTGGAAAAGCTGATTTCTAAGGATCAAATTTGAAATGGGGCAGAATTTAAGAAGACTAGGGAGAAGACAGAATCAATTTCTTGTAATGCAAACTCTGTCTTTTGATACCTAAACATTCCTGTGTTTTTTCTGGTGTCCGACAAAGGTCTCACCACTTTTATAAGGATGACAATGTCTGAAGGCTTTGCCATGACCTCTTACTAAACATGAAGAAAGCCACAGGAGCAGGCCTTACCGAACAAAATGAAGGGTGTGTTTGTATGTTTTGCCAGGAAAAAAAAAAAAAAGTTCAGGTATCTCCTACCCTGGTAGAAAGGGAGGTGAAAAGGAGAAAGAGATGGGACATGGCTTCAAAACAGTAACATCAAAGCAAAAACTGGTGGGAGTTTGACCTACATACAAGCTTAAAAAAAAAGAAAAAAAGAAAAACAGCAGGCATCTGAAGCCTGAAAAATGGAAAGGTTTGCTAAAATTAGGTTTAGCCTAGTGGAAAAATCCCTCATACTCTCTTGGGTCTATTAGATCTTTTACTAAAGCATTATGCCCATCATGCCTGGTGGAATATTATTTAAAGATTTTTATTCTTTGGGATGGAAGAGGCAGGTGGGAAAAGAACATGAAACTAGGAGAGGGAACTTGTGAATTTCCAATCTTGGGCACATTTCATCACTCCCTTTTCTAACCGTCCACAGCACATCCTCTGGCTGAGTGCCCTGGAGAACGGAAATAACACAATCAGGGCCAAGTGAGGGGAAGCCCAGGCTCCTCAGGGAATGCTCCTGCTGCAGCAGCTTCCGGGGGGCGCCCACGACAGACGCTCTTTGTTGAAGACTGGGCCCTCACTGTTCTCTTTGTGAGGGTAACCTGCTAAGCCGGAAAGTGGCTCAGCGGCCTTGTTATCACATGATGCGAGCAGGACCAAAGGCTCCGCAGATAATAAAAACTTGGCTTTTCCTTTTTCAGCGTGGGGCTGGGAGTCCAGGGAGTAGCCTGGGAAGGGATGATTGGATGGAATCCTTTCCTGAGCATGGTTTCCCACGGGCAGAATTGTGTAAGTGGGTCTAACTTGGGGGCTTAAAAGCCAAGTGACTAATGCCTTGGTTGAAATTTCCTTAAACTACCAGCATTTTACTAATTCTAGTTTTATCATTAAAACATCATTTTTACCATGTCTGAGTTCTCACCAATTCAGATCCATTTCTATTCTGGTTTTTTTAGGCACTTCCAGAAATCCTTCTACTATTAACCACAAGGAAACCATAAAGGTATCTAAACCAACATGTCCTTTTCCTTCTGCTTTTCACACAGGGGCTTCCCCAGGGCAGGCAGCTCTTTCCAGATCCACGAAAGCTCCAAAGTGCCTCATTTACTATAAATGTCCAGCGGAGGGCAGAGCTTACGCTGTACTCACATACTAGATTTTTGTCATTTCCTTTTGACTCAACTCACTGACAGGTCGTGTTCCTGTAAGAATGGGCTGAGGCCCTTGGGAGTGCCGACATTGAAGACCCCCAGCCACCGGAGGTGTCCTCTTGGCTCAGGTAAGCAGCACAATCAAGAGCACCTCAGGAAGCAGCAGCCTCGACCCAGGCCCCTGTCCTTGGTTCCCCACGTGCCGTCATGGATACCGTAGGCCAGGGCACGCTCAAAGGCTACTGGGCGTGTGCTCAAGAACCGGCTGCTATCATGACTGCTCACCTTGTTCGTCTGGAATGGCAGTTTTACAGGGAGAACTCAGAAGGCTTGAATCTGGAATCACTTCATGAACTCAGTTTTCCAATTTAAATGTAAAGAGGAAATGCAGTGGCACGACTTTATCATGATGAACAAAACCTAAGGGCGGTACAAAGATGGCTGGGGCCGCCTCCAGTCTCCATGTGCTCTCTGTACACCAGCAACAGACTACAGATACTTCCTTTTTGCCTTTTTGTTTGGTAGCAAACAGACCTACTTGGGACAGTTTGTCAGAGACAGGAACAAAATAAAACCTACACAAAGCTGGACTTCCTGGGTTAGGAGCAGGACCAAATAATAAGCGCCGAGGAAGAATGAGAACAGCATAAAGACGGTATTCTCTATACAAAATTATTATTATTTTTTAAAGATTTTATTTATTTATTCATTTGCGAGAGAGAGAGAAAAAGCATGAGAGGGGAGAGGGTCAGAGGGAGAAGCAGGCTCCCCGCTGAGCCAGGAGCCTGATGTAGGACTGGATCCCAGGACTCTGGGATCATGACCCGAGCCGAAGGCAGTCGCTTAACCAACTGAGCCACCCAGGCACCCCTCTATACAAAATTCTAAGTAAGCGAATGAATTAAGGAGTGGTCCTCAGAGGAGGACAGGTGTTGATTTATATCAGCCACTCTGGGGCCCAGGCTCGTGTGTTTGACAGCCTGGCAGATTCATGACATTGAGCTGCTATTTTAATGGGCTCTACCACTAACTGATGGACAGTTTTGTGGAGAAGAGATTACGTGGGATTTATCTACATAATTATACAAACCCTAATTAACAGAGCTGGACAAATTAACTACCCAGTGAGAAATCAGTCTTGACCTTCTCGCCACTTTCCCAACCTTGCTGGCTTTTCAGAGGCTGATTTCCCCTTCCTTCACACACCATAAATTCTGGCCAAATACCAAAAGCTAGCCAACTGATCTGGATAATTATCCTCAGCTCCTAACATAAACGCTGTGGCCTGTACACTTTTCTAGGACTTAGGAAACAACAGTTCAAAGGACCAAACTCCAAGTTCTTAACTAACACCTTGTAGCAAACCAGAGACTGAAGAGGAACTTCACCTAAAACACTACCCACTTCCTCATCTGCCCAGCTTCCAAAGGCCCCTTTAGCTCATCACCAGAATATAGGTGCTCTAGGCTCACCTGTTAACAACCAGCTTTTTCTGAAGTGGTGATATTAAGGCAACTTTTAACTAGTGGGTTCAATTTATTGTTGTTCTTAATTTTACTAACACACTTGATTTAACTTTACTTTTGAACTCCAAAGCACCCCCACAAAAGGGGCAATTAAGAAAAATGATTACCTGGAGCTGCTAGAACTCTCATACATTGCAAGCATGTAAATCCATATGACCATTCTGGAACAATCTTGGCAGCATCTACTAATGTGAACATATGCATATCCTATGACCCATTCTAGGGACTTTGGGGCACACACAACAGAAATGTATACCTATGTCTGCTGTTGGTGGGAATGCAAGCTGGTGCAGCCACCACGGAATAAAGTATGGAAGTTGCTCAAAAAGTTGAAAATAGAGCTACCCTATGACCCAGCAATTGCATTACTAGGGATTTACCCCAAAGATACAAATGTAGTGATCTGAAGGGGTACCTACACCCCAATGTTTATAGCAGCAATGCTCACAATAGCCACTTTGGAAAGAGCCCAGATGTCCATCGACAGATGAATGGATAAAGAAGATGTGGTGTATTCCACATCTTGGAATACTACTCAGCCATCCAAAAAAATATGAAATCTTGCCATTTGCAATGATGTGGATGGAACTAGAGGGTATTATGCTAAGGGAAATAAGTCAATCAGAGAAAGACAATTATCATATGGTTTCACTCATATATGGAATTCAAGAAACAAAACAGAGGATCATAGGGGAAGACAGGAAAAAATAAAACAAGATTAAATCAGAGAGGGAGACAAACCATAAGAGACTCTTAACTCTAGGTAACAAATTGAGGGTTGCTGGAGGGGAGGTGGGTGGGGGGATGGGGTAACTGGGTGATGGGCATTAAGGAGGGCACACTATGTAATCAGCACTGGGTGTTATAAAAGACTGATGAATCACTGACCTCTACCTCTGAAACTAATTAATACATTATATGCTAATTAATTGAATTTAAATTTAAAAATACATTAAAAAATGTATACCTATTTCTATCAAAAGACATGTACACACGCATGTTCACAGTAGCACTTACTATCTGTTAAAACCAAAGCCTGGAAACGAATCAAATGTCCATCAACAGGAGAACAGACTAATAAACTGGGGTAGAGCCCACAATGGACTACATACAGCAAACAGGAGAAATAAATCTGCAACCACATGCAAATCCAACGACGTGGATGTATCTCACATACCAAGTGTTGGTGAAAGAAACCGGACAGAAACAAAAGTCACTGTGTAATTCTCTCTAGATAACATTCAAAACAAGCCCAACTAGTCGCTGCTGTCAGGAACCAGGATAGCTGTTGCCCCCCGGAGAAAAGGAGGTAGAGAGGAGGAAAGCAGGGGCTTTTGGGTAGTAGTTGCACAGGTATATTCTCTTTGTTAAAATTCACTAAGTACTCATGATTTGTGTCTTTTTTCATATGTACATTATATTTCAATAAAAAACTTTAAGAAAAAAGATCTCATCACAGATTTTAGTCTCATCGTACATGCAATGATCCTTTTCTTTAAAATTCACTGAAGAAGAGCTTATTTCTGTGAGAAAGTAAAAAGAGAAAAACGCCCTATTTCCATTCTAAAGGCTATTTTTATGAACTCTTGTTTCTCTGGCATGGTCTCCCTAAGAGAAGAGCTGTATCTGAATCTGCTGCAAGTCCCTCTTAGTCCGGGGGTCACGGGGCAGTGTCCGGCTATCATTCTGGAATCAGACGGAGCCCAGCACAAATCCTGGCTCCATCAGGCAGCAAGGCCGTGTGGTCCCTGCCATGCATCGGTTCTTCAACTGTAAAGTGAGGACAATGAGAAGTGAGCAGAACAAGGTGGGTGACTGGCCTAGCATGCAAAGACTTGTCCTCACCAGGATGTTACTTAGGGAAAAAGGCAAAAGCATCTCTCTTCCCATCTTGTACAAGCTAAATGCAGATGTTGGAACTCCTCAGGATCTCTTTGTAAACAATTACTACAGATTCTGATGCTTAACACCAGCCAGAACCAAGCACCAAGTAGCCATAGGGAATTTCTCTCTTAAATATTTATCCCAGTAGTTTTAGGAATAAATTTTAAAAATAAGCACTGAGGAATAAACAAAATATCGGTAATTCTGAAACTGTACAATAGGTATATATGGGGGGATTTTTACACTATTCACTCTACTTTTGCCCATGGTAGAAGATTTCTCTAACAAAAGGTGATAAATGGCGGGCAAGTGATGGGTGTGGAAGCCGGGTCATAAGAATTCACTGCATTATTATTTTTGTGTGTGTCTATCTTTAAAAATGTCTGTAAGTTAAAACAAAACAAGACAACCCAAGGACGAATTTTTAAGGAACTCTGGGATATACCGGCCACGTGGAGGCTGACTGACCCAAGGCAAGGCATCACACCAGGAACAGAACATGACAAGCATTATGTGGTGATGGCTCTACAACCAGGTCCCATTGCCTACAACTACCTAGATGACAGTGGGCATCCTAGTCACAGTCCTAGCCCCGAATCAGCAAAGGTGTGGTTGGCTCCTTTGACAGCTGGGCCACAGGGATGGCTGCAGCCTTACCCGGGAGCACAGCCTCCTGCTCACCTGGCTGTGGTGGATGAGGTGGTGGCATCTGGTGGTGCATCAGAGGGTAGGGAGGGGGCTGCTGATGGGGCATCATGCCAGGGTGCCCTGCTGCTCCAAGCGGTGCCAGGCCAGGTCCTCCTGAGTGCTGGTGTGCCTGCTGAGGGTTCTGCCCGTGCTGCTGCTGTTCCATCTGCTGCCGGGCTCGCAATTCGGCGTATTTCAGCTGTTCCATGTGGAAGTTCTGGCGTTCAGTGAGCAACTGCTGCCTCTGTTGTTCTAACTGTTAAGAAAAGGAAGGGGAAGAGAGAGGACACCGAGAGAGCTTCTTAGGAATGGATGACACGCAGGACCTGATGCCTGACTTCCCTATACCACCTCACGGGGACACAGCCACCTCGCCTCCTGCAACATCTCCGGTGAGAAAAGGCATTACTTCTTGAGTAGCTTATTTCCATATGGACACCTGTTACCAAGGTCAAGGTCTTTTCGGTGTTAAGCAAAAGGTCTGCCTTTCCTGTAACCTTCACCCAGTGCGGTTACTGTTCTCTGGGCCCACTCAGTACACATGGAATCCTCTGTCTGGCAGGCCTTCGGAGATGTAAAAATAGTTTTCATGACTGCCCAAGTAAAACACACCTCTCCTCTCCTTTTAATAGTCCCTCAACTACTAAAATTTCAAGTCGACACAACCTTCCCAGGTGCTCTCTTCTGGATGTGATCCTTTGGTTACTATTTTAGAACTGACACAGAGTTAGGTCCTCTGGATGAGTGGACGTGGCCTTAGCCGCAAACACACACATTTTTCTATGTGGAGCTCTGGCAATGCCACCGTAAATTTTAGCTTTCAAGTACTCAAAATTATACTGGGTGACACATTCACAGAATATTTTAGGTGCCTAAATAAAGATGTGCATGAATCTTGGTTTGAAGAAGTATTTCAATATTCGAGATAATCTTTCTGGGACCCAAATTAAAATAAAGAGAAATAAGCTATTATACGTGCCAGGAAACCCAGAAACCATATGCCTGAGAATAGTTCAGAGAATGAAGCCCACCTTAAGTGCTATCAAAATTAATTTAACTCAGGCCTGAAAAAGAAAATCAACTTGAACATGAAGGAAAATAAAAATCCAGATTTTGGAAGTAGGAAGTGTAAAGATCATTAAGGAGGGTTAACAGATCTATTTCTTTTCAATAATGTCTGAGCCCACCATTTCCAATGGCAAGAACCGAGTCACTGGGAGACATTTTTAGAGCTTTTCTGTCGTCCAAGATGGAGACAGAAGCCACAAAAGGCTCCTGAGCACCTGAAATACGGCTAATCTGAAGTGGAATATGTTTTAAGTATAAAACACACACCGAATTCTGAGGACTTAGCATGAAAAAAATTAATTTTTCATATTGATTACGTGTTCAAATAATAGTTTATACGTACTGAATTAAATTTTATTTTTTGAATTTTATTGAATTAAATAAACATTATAATTTCACCTTTTTAAAAAATGTGGCTACTAGAAAATTTTAAATTACGTATGTGGCTCACACTGTATTTCTGCTGAATAGCACTATTCCAAGGCATTTAATAGATTAAGAAAACGTAACATTTTAGCTTTCAGGAGCAGCCAGTTCTACACATAAATACTATATACTATCACCAGCAAAAACTGGTTGGAATATGCATGAGAGTTAGCCTAAGAATATGGGCTCTCAGCAGAGGGCTGTCTGAGGAGAAGACCCTGTAGAACCAAGTGAGAAGCATTACTGGTTATCAGGAGTAGCAACTAGGGAATGGCCATGGACAGACCGGGTGCAGGAGGACGGGCCACAGACAGAGTGACAAGAACAGACATGACCAGGTGAGGAGGAGGGGGAATGAAGAGAATAGATGGTAAAAGCTTATGTCCGAGACTGGTTAGCTGGCTTGCAGGGAGTCTCCTAGGGAGAAGGAGATCTTCTGAAACAAATGATTTTGTGAGTGGTTGAAGGTCATCAGGAGGGAGTGCAGCAGGGTGCTGCCACGGTCCTAACAGACTGGTCTGGGCTCTTCATTTTCTAGGGTGGGTGGCCCGAAGAGGCTAAAGCCTGGCCCTCTTTGTTTGTATAATGAACAGGGAATTGCAAGATGTAAAAAGCAAGAGAGTCCTTGGGAAGTCCAGCTCTGCAAGACATTTAATCAGTGAGTAAGAGGCAGACTGATAAAAAAGGGATCGAAAAATTCTAACTACAGGTCCTAGGATTCGCTTTCTTCTAACGATTCTTTCTAGGAAATTCAGGCCTTTGCTGAGGTTAGACATGAGAGGTTGCCAGAAAAGGACCTCTTATCTATGTTCTTGTCAAGCACTATTGGTCTGGATGGCTTGGCTGAAGTCCTGCAGTTATGTAAGAACTATAATTTAGGTCAAGATCTGTTCTGTGAAGAAGCTGAACTGTTACTGGAAGAGATCTTGTGTCTCTGAAGGAAAATTTTAGTCTCTGCATTACCTGTCTCAGTGGTTTGGTTTGGTTTTTAAACCAAACCAGTCCTTCTTTGGGAACTGACCTTACTCTCAAAGTATTAACCTCAGAAAGAAAGATTTGCCCAATTTTCCATGTCTACAAATGTACTAACCTTAATTATTCTATTTTTTCCTGAGCTTCATTTGTCATTTCAAAACATGGGAGGTAATTAAAAAAGTAACTAGAAGAATTAAAATAGATGAGTGATTAAACACACATACGCATACACACACTCCTGAAAGAGAACTCAGTTTAAACTAAAGCTCCAATGTGGGCTAGAAAGGTCTGCTGGGGTGAGCGCAGTGCCCAGACAGCAGGCTATAGCGTGGCTCCAAGAGGGTCATCTCTGCTCTGCAGCACACGAAGCAGAGCTTATGGACACATCTTGGTCTCATCACGCAACAGACATACCTCTCTTGTGGATACCTTATTGCTACTGAGTTCAACTGAAGACTGCATTCATTTTTTGGCAATCAGAGACAACGTAAACTGGCAGTTTTTGAGGAGAGTTGGACAGTATTAAGCAAATTTTAAATGCATGAAACCAGTGATTCTACATCTGGGAATCTGTCCTAGAAAACTCTATGTATGTGTGTCAAAGGACAGTCATTAGACTGCAGTTTTGATGTACAGTTGTCTGAGATACACTGAGAAAAAAAAGCAAGTTGCAGTAATATTTATTACACAATCCTAATTCAATTAAAAAAAACCCGTTGTACTCACATACACACACATGTTATATACACAGTGAAAATGTCCTAGAAGACACCAAACTGTTAGGTGATTATTCCTAGAAATGAAATTGAGGGTAAGAGAGACCTTTTAATTTATTCATTTCTTTCTTTCTTGAAAATTTTTTCATCACACATAATATTTTTGTCAAAAAATAAACTACTAGGGAGCCTGGGTAGCTCAGTGGGTTAAGCATCTGCCCTCGGGGCTCAGGTCATGATCCCAGGGTCCTGGGATGGGGCCCTGCATTGGGCTCCCTGCTGCTTCTCCCTCTGCCCCCTACCCCTTGCTCGTGCTCACGTTCTCTCTCTGTCAAATAAATAAAATCTTAAAAAAAAAAACCAAAACAAACACTGAAAAACAAAACAAAAAAACCCAACACTAAAAGCACGTAAGTCATACGCTATAGATAGCTTGATTTTCTCCTCTCCGTTTTCCATTTCCTAGAACTGTGGACAAAGTCCCAACAGCTAAAGCGAACAGTGCATGTACATTCACGGACACAGAATGTTAATGAATCTGTCCATTTTCTCTCATGGCTCCAATCTGGCTCAAGGGCAGCCGGTCTCACACAAAGCGGCCTGTAGGCCTGCTCAGAAGACACATCCCCCCACCACATTCAAACTCTGTCTTCCTCTCCCCACTCACTGCTACACTCTGTATGCATCAGACGGCCGGATACAAGCGGAACCGGAGCACAACAGAGCACTTTTCTGCACCAAGACACCAGACGCAGACCCAGCTGCAAAGTGTAGCCCAAGCTCACACAGAGCTCTTCTCCCAGACTCATGGGCTCAGAGCAGGGAGGAGGGTGGGAAAGAGTAAAAGGTGGGGGCCATACCAGTCCATCTACACTGCCAGGGGCTGAAGTATCAGCCGAGACTTGAAGCCTCTGACTACTTGGCCTCAGAACTAAGTAAATAATCACACACCTTCCTTTGAAATGTTTGGTGTCAGTGACCAGACATCCAATTAGAAAAAACCAAGTCCCAAACAGACCCATTCATTCCTTCTTACACCTGTGGAGAAGAGAACACCCCAACTGCATCCTGTGGTTTCCCTGTGTGCTTCTGGAGGCGAAACCCAAGGGGCAGCCGCACATCGTGGTGACTGGTCACTCTGTCCTGCTGCCTTGTGCCTGCCTCCTGAGGCCAGGCGTTTCTGATTTGGAACTAAACCTACAACTGAGTACAGCTCTCTTCATCTCAGCTAAAACTACTCCTAATGTAATGGTGCACGTCTAACAACATGTTCCATTACAGGACAGGCAGCATAGAGATGCATTAGCCCAAATACCCAGAACACCACATGCAATGTGCTTCTCCTGGGGCAGTATGAAATTCACGTTGTGGCTCTTTGTTCTTTCTTCCCTAATTTGTCATAAAGTACAACAAACTTTCCTAAACCTACATCCTGTGTGTGATGAGATCCTATTATCCGGAACTTGACCATTTCTCTTCGCTTGCCCAGCCACCACCCTGGTCCAGGCCACGATCATCTCACGTGGGCTACTTTAACAGCCTTGCCACCACAGTCCCCCCTTTCCGAGCCTTGCCGCTTTGTCATTTCCTCTCTACAACACAGCCGGCACACGGATCCCTGCGAAACTCTAAGGAAGATCATGCCAGCCCTCTGCATTTACTCTCTATTTTTATGGAATGCATAAAATAGGCTCTGTAGTTTTATCCACACTTTAATCAGAGTAAAATGAAAAGCCTCTGGATGGCTTACAGGGACTTCCACGATTAGGTCACCGAATCTCTGCCTTTATCCTCTCACCTCCTCCTCATTTGTGCTCCAGCCCAACCACCTACTCCTCAGTTCCCAAACATGCTCCTGCCTCCGAGCCTCTGAGCTGTTTCTAGGCCTTAGAAGCACGTGCCTGTCAGTTTCTCAATAAGGCCTACTCAGACCGCACCACCGCAAAGTGCAATCTCTCCCTGGCCCCTCCCCATCGCCCCTCCCCAGCCTGTAACATACAGTGAGTATGCATACACACACAGCACAGAACATCTCCTAACACCCTAATTATTTCAAGCTCTACCAAGGCAAAGAGTTTGGTTGGGTTTTATTCACCACTGTATCCCCAGTACCATATGCATGCCTAGAACAAAGTAGGTGCTTAATAAGTATCTGTGGAACGAGCAAATGACCTTAATCTTACACCACCTAGGCGGCAAAAGCCATCAGCTCTGGGCAGGCTGACCCTTCAGTCTCCTCTGAAATCATGTCCTTCTCTTCACGTTCTGGATTTAGGCCTTTTTAATAGCTCAGATCAGTCCCTCCTCCGCTAGGAAGATTTCCTTGATAATCTCACCCAACCCTTCTCCTCTGGATTTCCACCGCCCCATCACCTCGCAGTAGGTAGTGTCTCTACGTCTCAGTGTCTCACACTCACCCTCCTCCAACCTCCTCGAGGACTGGGTCTGGGATTCCCACAATGTCTCTCTTTATGGAACGTATTCAATCTCTACACCTAGCCAAATGACCTGCAGAAATTCAGAGAGCATTTAGTCCACCAGATCAGCTCACAGAACCATTCTCATGGGCATCAAATTATTATTTTTTTAATCCAAATGAGAATGCTTTAGACAGGGCCCACGCCCCCAGTTCTCTACAGGTAGCTCCAGCGCCCAACATAACCCATGTCTGAAACCTGCTCTCTTGACTGGTGTGTGCTATCCACCTGGCATGGAAGGCTGCTCAGGTGGGCAGACCCTCTGAGTTATGAACCCAGCACAAGCTCAGCATCCTCACCTGAACTAGAGTCAATACTTTTTATCATGTCATTTCCTCGACGGGCTCTGTACATTTCATAACTGCCTTCCTCCAATACCAGCACTTCATGAAAGAGCTGTAACAATATCTACTGAGCTCTAATTATAACTGTATGCATAATATCTATAAAAGATTAACATTTACATCCTTTGTTCTTAATTACTACATACTTAAAGACTCAAGAGAACTGATTTTAAGTCATTAGAGAAAAAAAGAAAGTTCATATCTGATTCTTTTTTTTTTTTAAAGTAGGCTCTACACCCAGCGTGGAGCCCAACATGGGGCTTGAACTCACAACCCTGAGATCAAGACCTGAGCTGAGATCAGAAGTTGGATGCTTAACCAGCTGAGCCACCTAGTTGCTCCCATATCTGATTCTTAAAGTCTAAGAAAAGATTTTGACATCTACTGCTACATAAATAAAAACAAAGGTTTAATTCAAAAAAAGTATGTCCTGGAGCTATTGCTTGTAGGTAAAGAAGTACACCTTAAAGTGAGTGGAGGCAGGGGCGCCTGGGTGGCTCAGTCGTTAAGCGTCTGCCTTTGGCTCGGGTCATGATCCCAGGGTCCTGGGATGGAGTCCTGCATTGGGCTCCCTGCTCAGCGGTGAGTCTGCTTCTCCCTCCCACTCCCCCTGCTTGTGTTCCCTCTCTCGCTGTGTCTCTCTCTGTCAAAATAAATAAATAAAATCTCTTAGAAAAAAGAAAAAAAATTACTTCAGACTAGACTTTTAATTAATTGATTAATTAATTAATTAATTTTTCAAGTAGGTTCACACCCAATGTGGGGCTTGAACTCACAACCTTGAGATCAAGAGTTGCAGGCTCGGGGCGCCTGGGTGGCTCAGTCGGTTAAGCGTCTGCCTTCGGCTCAGGTCATGATCCCAGGGTCCTGGGATGGAGCCCCCCATCGGGCTCCCTGCTCAGCGGGGAGTCTGCTTCTCCCTCTGCCTCTGTCCCTCCCCCCACCAGCTCATGTTCTCTCTCTCTCAAATAAATACAATTTTTAAAAAATAAAAAATAAAGTTGAACTGAGGCAATGTGGTAGGCAAAGGAGCACCAGGTGGTAACTACAAGGCTCTGCTCCTGGCTGACCTGGACCTTCCAGTCTCAAATTTCTTAATTTGTAATAGAGGGAGGATAAAACCCTGCATATCTCAGAGTCTCTTGGTTATAATGCGATGAGAATGGCTCATTTCTTTAGAGACTATAAAGTGTTAGATAAAAGCACAGAGCTGAACAGACACAGGTTTGACACTTGGCTCTGTGTCTTATGAACTGTGACGGGAGGTGCATGATGTACCCTGTCCAAGCTCCAGTCTCTCCGTCCGTAAGACGGGTGAACAAAGATACGGCCTTATGTGCCCATCCAGCATCACTGCTGGATTCTTGTCCAAGGAGATTCAAAGCAATCAGTATTTTCTTACTAATAGCTTCCTCATACAGATTTTGAGAGATTAAATGAGAAAATCCATATAAAGTGGTTTAGCACAGTGACTGGTCCAATAAATGTTTATAAAGTCAACAAAGGCTTAAAATTTTGAGAATTTAATATATAGTCACTGGTTACTAGTGTGCCTAAAGAAAGGGAGGCATGTAAGTATTTACTGAACATCTACTACGTATTCGAGGCACTGTGCCGGGCCCACGCCACACTTCTCTCATTTAACTCCCACAACAGTCCCATGCAGAAATCACTGGTTAGGAAAGTAGCCATGGCTTTGCCTGCCCACAGGGAAGGACAGGATAGCAGGGCCTGGTGGGGAAGAAGAGGTTATGCCGTCACTGAGCACAACATGAATTTCGCAGGACCCTCTGGTTCTGAGAGTGCGCCTCCAAGCTGCCCTCCACACCCCCACTTCCTGGTATTTACACCTTCTGCCTCCCCGAAGCCGGTCCCAGAACCAGAGCTGGTCTGGGTGACTGAGAGAACACAGCAAAGTGAAGGAATGGAGACTTCTAAGTTTAGGTTACAAGCGACAGTGTGGCTTCCATTCTGGGTGCTCGCTCACGTTCTTGCTCTTTTTAATCACTCACCCTGGGGGAGCCCCTTCATGAACGGCACCCTGGAAAGGCTCGTGCAGTAGGAGCTGAAGCCCCTGCCAACACCCCCAGGAGTAAGGTGGGAGGTGGGAGCCCCAGCCCTGCCGAACCTAGGAAGCCTGCAACCTCACAAGGCCCGGCGCCTGAGCCGCCCAGCCAAGGTGCCTGGCTCTCGACTCCCAGAAACCACGGGAAACCTGGTTTTCTGTTTTCAGTCACTAAGCTTTGGGGTCATTTTTTTCCATAGCACATGGTTAGTTTCCATAACTAACACAGCTGTGTTACTACTGACAGTCAGTGGCTAGGGCTCGGGACTACCCCATACAAGGGATTTTCCTGCGCCAGATGCTGACTGAGAGAAGGCAGGCTGACCACCCAAGGATGTGAGCAGAGCAACCTGATGTGGTGGAGAGTCAGCAGAAATGTGTTCCCAACAATTTCAGTTGTGTTGTTTTATTCAGAGACTAGCCTCTAAAATGTCTTATGTGCTCTGATTAGAATTTAACATAACAACAAAAAAAGATTCAAATAAGAAAACCACAGTGCAGTTCTGTAATTTGAGACAGTAATTGTTACAAATCCACAGCACAAGGGAAATTCTGAAGGGCTAAGAGAAGTGCAGCCATTACACTCGGCTGCTGGGTGTCTGGGACTCAGGGTGAGAAGTGGGGAGGGGCAGAGGGCGGTGCTGATCTAGGTGACAGTTTCATTAGGGGTTTCAAAGAGTGGGGATCCCCAGGTTCAACCTCTGAAGAGAAAGTGACGTGGAGCTGAGAAAAAAGCCCCTTGAGAATCCAGACGTGTTCTCTCAGTGCCCAGTCAGAGTCCTGCCAGTCTTCCAGGCTCATCCATCAGTGCTGCTTTAGGAATGACAGCAGGGCACATGATTGCCAGTGGATACGACCCAATCATCAGGTGAATCCTGCATGTGCCAAGGATCCACTATATTATAACCCCGTTACCCCGAGTCCACTAAAAAGATCCATACCTGACAAAAGGGCAGCTTATGAGGATAAGATAAACACAAATAGTCATTCCTCAAAGCGCCGGCTCACCTCGTATTGTCCCTCTCCCCGTCATCCAGGTATGCCTCCTCTCTGCTCCCAGAGGAGCACTGAACACACTGTGCCATCATTTGTTTACCGGACTGTCTTCCCCATTCAACTACAGGGCGGACGGCGGACTTCCCTTTTCTACTTCTCTAGCTTCCGACACTGATGCTGGCATACGTGCATTCAACAGTCACTGAAACAAGAGCCCCCGATGTGCCAGTTCTGTGTTCGTAAGGACACTTGACCAATTCCGCGCTCAAAGGGCCTATACCCTGGTATGGGAGATGGACACGGGAACCAGCAACTACAACAGTGTGGGTGCTCTGTCAGGCTGCCAGGGCAGCAGAAGGCGGGGGACAGGTCACCCGGAGGGGCTAAGGGATGTAGGGCTGGGGAAGAGGGCCTCGCTGGCGGAGGAGCAGAACGCACACAGGTGGCACAGAGAACAAGGCCAGAGGGAAGCCTGCACGGGGCATGTTGTGGCTAGTACACAGAGGGCGACGGAGAGGAGACTGGGGTGGCCAGCAACTCCCAGGGCAGGAGAGGGCCAGTGATGGGAGACATGCTTACAAGGTCAGGGAACTGGGGGTGGGATGGGGAAGGATGTGGGTAGAGAGCTACTGAAGCAGTCTCGCCGTCCTCCAGGGCCAGGATGCCAGCCGAAGTAGCAGAGCTGGTCTCAGGACAAAATGAAAATGGGCTGTTTGTGTGATAGTTACTGGGCTACGCATCCTGAGGAATCTGCCAGAGGATGTGATTGGACTAACCACCAAGAAATAGCTAAATAAATACAAAAAGGTCCTTAAAATTAGAACTCCTCTGGGATAATTTAAGGTTCTACCATTTAGATACCAGTATCTCATATATAGATAAAACAGCCAAAATAATCAGAGAGCACAAGTCCTAACTAAATCCTCAAATTTAGTCCATTGCTTAGAAAGTTACCGATTCCTGGGGCGCCTGAGTGGCTTAGTTGGTTAAGTGTCTGCCCTTGGCTTGGGTCATGGTCCCAGGGTCCTGGGATCGAGCCCCGCATTGGGCTCCCAGCTCAGTGGGGAGTCTGCTTCTCCCTCTCCCTCTGTCCCTACCCCCTGCTTGTGCTCTCTCAAATAAATAAAACCTTAAAAAAAAAAAAAAAAAAGTTACCAATCTCTCTTCTAAAATAAACTTCCCCAAAAATTACCTTGAATGACCAACTGTTCCCCTGCCTCTATGTTTCTTACTTTTTGTTGCTTCCTTCCTCAGTTTTGGCCTTTTTCATAATTCTCTTGACCCTATTTGGGCCACATCCTTCTCTCACAAGTGTCTGCCCCGACCCGTGCCGCTTAGGAGCTCAGAAAGGGCCTAGCTCCACCTGCCCTCCACCGTGCAGGGAAGGGGAGGAAAACTGAGTCCAAGGTTGGACCAGAGGAGAGTTTGGTTAAAAGGGATCAGAGAAACAAGGCTCCTAACTCAAGAGAAGATTAACTCCTACTGTCTGATATTTGTATTGACGAAGACAGGAAATAAAGAAAATTCTTGAATCAGACAATGGATCTATATGAATTCTACTTTAGTGGTAACAAGTAGGACATAAAAGAAGTCTAAGATCTAACTTTTGTAGAGGGAAGAATTTTATACCATCATGCATCTGGAAAGCTGAGCGGTGTAAACCTGAAGTTTAAATCATTAGTTTTAGAATGAGAACAGAGTTCCTTCTGTTTAACATCAATGACTGATAATCCCTTTGAAAGAGCAAAGCAAACACAGTAGAAAGGACCAACAGAGTAGGCTACCATTCATTTTATCTAACTTGTAGTTTATGAAAGGTGGTCAGCATTTAATGGTCAGAAGCCACCATAAACATCCCTTTATACTTACAGCCTCCTTCTCTCTGTCCATGATAGTTTCCAGCTCCTCAAAATGTCGAAGTTTGATCTCCAATTTCTTCATTTGTGTCTCAACCAACAGGGCCACCAGAGACTTGATCTTTCTCTCCTCCACGGCAGCCAGATGCTAAGTGTAAAAGATCATTCAAATTATTTAGGTAAACATTTGTTTAAAATAGAGCAACAAGGGGTGCCTGGGTGGCTCAGTTGTTAAGCGTCTGCCTTTGGCTCAGGTCATGATCCCGGGGTCCTGGGATCGAGCCCCCATCGGGCTCCCTGCTTGGCGGGAAGTCTGCTTCTCCCTCTCCCACTCCCCCTACTTGTGTTCCCTCTCTCACTGTGTCTCTCTCTGTCGAATTAATAAAATCTTTGAAAAAATAAAATAGAGCAACAAAATGCTGAAGTTACTATTCAAAGTAGGGATTATAGAATTAAGAATGGTGCCTTAGATGCCTCCTTTGTATGTCTCTACCACACATTTACTGCAATTTAATATAACCATTGCTGAATTTCTGGTCCTTAGAAGTATAAATAACCCTTTTAAAGGGTTAAAAAAAAACCCACAAAACCCTCCCATGGTAAACTACTCCTCTCAAAAAGAGCCCACCAGGAAGGGGCAGTTTAATCAGGACCCTGGCGAAGAGGACACAAGTAGCCTGGGGTACACCTCCCCATCTGCCACCCACTTACCCCGCACCCTCAGCCCGTTACTCTATGCCTCCCCTCACTATCCTTCCGTACTCAGGAACTGTCCAGGGACAGCTAAGCAGTGGCTTCCCCCCACACCCAACATTCAGATGTAAAGCCTCTGCTTTCTCTCTAGTGAGTGGCACTGGCTGTGGAAAGGAGGGGGTGAACAATATTCCACCTCTACGTTTGAGGATAGGATCTGGAGCAAGAGAAACAAATATAGTACAGGACAAGGAGTTACTCTGGAAGAATGTGCTACTCGCCTGCCACAGGATGATGAGCCCTATTCACACTTCTTGCCTACTCCGTAGCACACAGAGGAAGGTACCATATTACACAGAGAAGATGAAAGGCCCATATTTCACCGTGACTACCTGTACCTGGCCAGGGGTCAATCCCACCTTCCCCAGACACCATCCAAGAGCTGCGCCAACAAACTCCCAACACCATTCTGCATTCACTTTCGTTATATCTGCTGAATTTATGTGCTCATCTTTCTTCCACACAAGTGAGAAGTAACATGAAGCAGCTGTCTTACTGATTTCTATTTCATAGAGAATCTAGAAGGAGCTAACATGCAGGAGACATTTAACATAGGCTATGGGGAGCTAACTTAATAGACACCACTTAAATGAGAGTCTTATTTTTCACTCTTTTATAGTTAGAAAGAGAAATACAGTTTTATACCATAGCGATCCATCTATAGGAAGATGCAGAAGTATAAGCAAAAGGTGACAATGAGCAGGTTTTAGGAACCAATCTACAGTTGTTCATGAAGTGTTTGCCTCCCTAACCACATTTTGAGCTATAGACAACTTTAAATAAAGATTACATGATCCTAAGCCTGCTAATCATTGTATAGTGTTATGCAATTTGTATTTCTGAATAAGAAATGCAGCACAACATAAAATCAGAAGTTTATAAGGAGGCATCACACAAGAAACGGGTCTCCCTTCACATGTTACCGCCTTGCCACCAGTAACCCCACCTTCGGAGAAGACTCATGTTATCAGTTCCCAGATCTATTTCTAAGAGAATAGAACCTGTAGAACTCTGATGGCTTTGGCAGAAAACATTCTATTTTTTTGAGAATTATCCAGGCAGTTGGGAACATCCCCATGTACTACTACACCAACACACCAAACTATTTCCTCTCAAAACTGAAGATCAAGAGTTTTCAAATAGAAAGGACCACCAAGTAACAAGAAAATAAAAATTGAAAAAATACACAGCAAGGAACAACTCTGGAAATTTAAGACCATGAAACAGTGAAATCCTACAGCAGTTTCCAGAAAGACAAAGAAATAAAAAAGATTACAAAAAAAAATTCAGACCGCCATCAGGCTTTTCTCACAAACAAAACTAGTTTTTTAAAACAATGGTAAAATACCTTCCAATTCCGAGGGATAACGCATTTCAATTTAGAATTTCAAGTACAGCAACTTAAATGAATTAAGGGTAGGCACAGGATAAAGACGTATCTGAAATCAAGGCCTCAAAAAGTTTACTTCTGGGGCTCCTGGGTGGCTCAGTTGGTTAAGCGCCTGCCTTTGGCTCAGGTCATGATTTCAGGGTTCTGGGATGGAGCCCTGAGTTGGGCTCCCTGCTCAGCAGAGAATCTGCTTCCCCCTCTCCCTCTGCCCCTCCTCCCTGCTTGTGCTCTCTCTCTCAAATAAATAAAATCTTAAAAAAAAAAAAAGCTTAATCCCTACACCTGTTACTGAAGGATATGGTCCAGTTAATTTAGTGTAAAACCAGAAAAAGGCAAAGACATGAGATCGAGAAGTCACAGACTCAACCTAACAAAGTAGCCCTAAGTCCATAGGGGGTCACCAACAGGCCAAAAGTAAATAAGAACGAATGAAACAAGACTGGCAAGGTGTTGATAACCAAAGCTGGTGGTGGATACACAGAGAGTCATTATACTATTCTATTTCTATATATATTCTAAGAGTTCCTTAATAAAGTTTAAAAGGGGGTGGTGGGTGGGTCAACAGCTGGTGCCATGAAAACTGGATATCCGAAGACAAAACAATGAATTTGGACCCTATCTCATATCATATATAAAAATTAACTCAGTAGGTCAAAGATCTAAAGGTAAGAGCTAACATTAAAAAAATTCTGAGAAGAGGAACACCTGGGTGGCTCAGTTGGTTAAGCATCTGACCTGGTTTCGCCTTAGGTCATAATCTCAGGGTCATGAGATCAAGCCCCGCACTGGGCTCTGTGCTAAGCATGGAACCTGCTTAAGATTCATTCCCTCCTTCTGCCCCTCCCACTTGTGTGTTCTCTCTCTAGGGAAAAAAAAAATTTCTGAGAAGAAAAAACAGGAGTAAATCTAAATGATCTTGGGGGTCAAATAAAAGATTTCTTAGATGTGACATCAAAAGCCTAAGTGACAAAAGGGAAGATTGAGAGGTTGAACTTCATCAAAATGAAAAACACCTCTGCTTCAAAAGACCCCATCAAGAAGGTGAAAACACAGCTCACACTCTGTGAGAAAATATTTGCAAATCATATGTGTGATGAGAGATTTGTGTCCAGTGTATAACGAAGAACTGTGGCAACTCACGGCTCTGAATGAAGTGATGCTGGCAGAGATGTGGGGGGACTTCAAATACAAGCTGGTCACCATCTCAGACACATGGGAAATTTTGAAGATGCAGAGTCGGGTTCAAGGAAAGACAGAAATTCCTGTAAACTCCCTTTTGAAGTGATAAAGACTCCTTCAAAATCCCACTCGTAAGTTCTGCAGAGTCACAGCCAAGGATCAGGGGTGGTCTTGGAGGAGAAGGACCAAACTGCCATCTAGCTTCACCTCAGCCCTGACCCCTTCTCAGGTCTGTCAACACCACAGAGGAACGCTAAATCGTATAGATGGACTACACATCATCACCTGGGTCATCTAAATTTTATGTATATATAAAATACTTTTTTCTTCCTATTCAGAGAATCTAAATTTTTATACATATCTGGCATTTAATCAAAACAGCAGATCCACAGATGGCACAGACATTGGACTTAGTAGGCAAGAACATTAAAATATGTTAAGATCACTCACTATGTATAAGAAAATGTAGGAAAATATGGATAAAAAGAGAAGTTCAATATATTTAGAATTTATATAAGGATCAATATACACCTGATTGAAATTATGATTAAAATACATGATAACTGAAATAGTAACTCCAAGATTAGGTTTAAAAGCAGAAGATATGCCTAATGAACTGAAAGACAGGTCAACAGAAAATATTCAAACTGTGTAAGAGAGAAAATGGAAAAACAAAAACAAAAACCCACAACCAAGCATAAGAGACAGAGAAAATAACCGCCAACCTTGAATTCTGTACCCATTGAAAATATACTTCAAACAGGAAGGTGAAATCAAGACCTTTTAAGAGAAACAACAGAGAAGTCACCGCCAGTAGGCCTGCACAGAAAGAAGTTCTCAAGAGTTCTTGGAACAGGAGGAAAGTAACCTATTTCATCAAAGAAAACACTGCAGTGGAGAAAGGAAGTGAGAAGCAGTGGACAAGGAAAAGCAGTAAGGTTCTCCCATTACTGAAGAAATGGTAAGAACACTTGGGATTAAACTGCAACAACTCAAGGATGCATCCTAAAATCACTAGAAACAACGCTGAAAGCGTAACAAAAGTCTATGGAATTAACAAGATCACAGAGGAGAAAACAGAATAAAAAATAATAGATTACTTAAAAATAAGACGTTACCATTGGAGGAAACTGGTGAACAGTCCACCGGATTGTTCTGTGATATCACGTTCTGCAACTTCTGTGAAGTATAGTTATTTTAGTTTTTTAAAAGATTTTATTTATTTGAGAGAGCGAGCGAGTGAGCACGAGCATGGGGGAGGAGCAGAAGGAGAAGCAGACTCCCCACTAAACAGGAAGCCCTATGTGGGGCTCGATCCGAAGACCCCAGGATCATAACCTGAGCTGAAGTCAGACGCTTAACCCATTGAGCCAGGTGCCCCAAACCATAGTTATTTCCAAACAAAAAGTGGGAAGAAAAAAAAAAAAAGCCTCTTTAAGGCTATACAACTATCAGGTGGCAGAAAAGGGATTAAAAACCTGGCTAAAGACTCTTCAATGTGCCATACACGGTCTGAGGTAGGAGAGGTACTGAACAGTGGCTGTCTAGGCAAACGTTATGTGCTACTTCAGGCATCGTGTGGTTTAATTACCTGAGAATTTAAACTGGACCAGTGTTAGCCCTTAATCAGATACATTTAGAACGTTCTTTAACAGTTTCCTGTGTACTCGCCTTGTTGCCTTTTACACTAAAAGTTTTCTGCCAAGCCAACCCCTGTGGCTCACTTCTCTCTTGATACGCCACATCAACAGAGGTTCATAAAAGGCAGGAAAGGGCAGGCTAGAGGGCTTACTGCCTACACAGGAATGCCCTGGAGATAATGGAGGTTCAGTTCCAGACCACCCAATAAAGCAAGTATCAAAACAAAGCAAGTCAAACCAATTTTTTGGTTTCCCCAGTGCATATAAAAGTTATGTTTACACTATACTGTGAAGTCTATTAAGTATGCAATAGCATTATGCCTCAAAAAATGTATATAGCTTAATTAAAAAATACTTCGTGGCTAAAAAATACTAACCACCATCTGAGCTTTCAGCAAGTGGTAATCACTGGTCACATATCACTGTAAGAAATTCAATAATGAAAAAGTTTGAAATATTCCAAGAATCACCAAAATGTGATACAGAGATGTAAAGTAAGCAAATGCACTGCTTTTGCAGTGATAGACTGAAAAATGGCACTGACAGACTTGATCAACTCAGGATTGCCACCAACCTTCAATCTGTAAAAAAACTGCGGGATCTGTGAAGCTCCATAAAACGAGGTATGCCTGTGTAGCCATGGCCTAGAAGTTACCCTGCCTCTCTGTGCTGTTTCCTCATCTAGGACCCCGGAAAACAACTGCACCCACATGAGGGTGGTGGTGAGGAGACACACAACGTACGGAGAACAGTACCTGGGACACAGTGGGTGACTGGTACTTCTGAGCTAACAGTGCTGTGGCCCTGGGAGCTCCTTTTGTTGGAAGACCATCCTACACCTGCCCTGGACCACTTCTAACATGTCTTTTATTTATTGTTATTTTTTTAAGATTTTATTTATTTATTTGACAGAGAGAGACAGCGAGAGAGGGAATACAGGCAGGGAAAGTGGGAGAGGGAGAAGCAGGCTTCCGCGGAGCAGCGAGCCCAATGTGGGGCTCAATCCCAGGACTCTGGGATCATGACCTGAGCTGAAGGCAAATGCTTAACGACTGAGCCACCCAGGTACCCCCCAACATGTCTTTTAAAACTCAGCATCAAGCATCACTTCCTCTGGGCAGCTTCCCTGCGTCATGGCTCCCACAGTCTCCATGATGATACTTACTGCGCTATATTTTATCTATTCACCTGACTTGCACTACCCAGGGCCAAGGCCTGGGGAAGTGCCATGTTTTGCATGCTTGGCAACTTAAGAGAGAGAGGCAACAAGGACATGAGGTGGAGAGTAGAGAGAACAGGGAGAAGCGGCAGCCTTTATCAAAAGTCTAGAATTCACCCGTGCTCAAAGTTAGAAAAACCACCAGAAATCTCTACAAATGAATGTGGGCGCTTTGTGGAGTGAAATATGAAAAACCCGTGGCCTTCAAACTAAAGAAACAAATTTGAGTAAAAGACTTAGGGAAAGAAAAAAACAAAAACTTCAATCTCTAAATTCTATGGCAGTTTGTTTACGGATTTATAGAATTATTCAGTCTGACCTCTAGTTAAAGAAAAAATTTTAATAGGTATCAAAATTACCCCATATCAAGTATAAAAACTGTTCACTGGTGAGCTTGATAACATTTGGATTTTGAGTGGAAACCGGAGAAAAGAATCAATGTTCCACATCAAATTTGGCTTTTTCATATTTTGGGCCTTAATAATAATGTTTATTTATATATTAGCTCTGATTTTCTTTATACAATTATTAAAACCAAATGACTGCACCTTCTCCTCTGCTCCATCTTGCAATCTTTATTTGTAAGAGGAGAAATGCAACATTAGGTTTCTCTGAAAGAAATGGCCTGGTCCTTTGCATTGCCTCACTTTCTGAATTTTGCTGACTGCATCCTAATGAATGTGTTAACATGCCATTTCTTGATCTCCTGTATTTCTAGATCTAGGGGAAGAGCCTCCTTTTTTATTTGACTTCTATGACTATCCTTATTTTTACTGGTACAAGCTTTTGCACCTGGGAGAAGGCAAGAAAGTAGTATGCTTCACAGAACAGCATATGTCCTGCTATCAAGAATCTATGAAATTATGCTACTTTAGGGGCTCCTGGGTGGCTCAGTCGTAAGCATCTGCCTTTGGCTCAGGTCATGATCCCAGGGTTGTGGGATTGAGCCCCGCATCGGGCTCCCTGCTCGGCGGGAAGCCTGCTTCTCCCACTCCCACTTCCCCTGCTTGTGTTCCCTCTCTCACTATGTTGTGTGTCTCTCTCTCTGTCAAATAAATAAATAAAATCTTAAAAAAAAAATTATGCTACTTTACAGATTTGGTGACATACACGTACTAAGTCAATGCAGTAGAAGAGACACAAAGGCTTATTAGAAGTAAATTCTGGAGGAAATTACAAAACCTTCACAGGGCCTTGAAATGATTAGATAAAAGTTAGGAAGCACTGGACAAAAGTTGTTAATGGATCCAAATACAACTCGTGTCTGCTTTAAAAAAAAAAAATCTGAGAAGGTAAAAGTGAGAGTTAACTATTGAAATTCATTACTGGACTAAGGGGGAATACTGGGTTTTATTAAGCACTTATGACATTCTAGACACCATGCTGTATTTTCATGCCAGTTCTTTTACTTCTAATAATAACGTGCTGGAAAAGAATTCATTATATATAGAAAGAAACTGAAGCTTAGAAAAGTTAATAATCTCACCAAGGGTCACAGTTAAGTACGAACTGAACTCCTTTCTGAAGGGCACCTAGAAAAAAAACTGGCCAGTAAGGCAAGCCACGGAGACAGGGAGGAGTTAACTGTATTAGATCTTTCCTTCTTTCTTCTGTTCTTAATTTTTTGGTTCTTCAAAATTAGAAACTTCAATCATAAACATACTAAGAAAACAAAAAAACAACAAAAAAAGGTACTTTTTTTTTTTTTTTGAGCTAGCTGTTGGGTTTTTAATTGTAAAATGTTGGATTAGAATGGAGAATTTTATCAGATTATGTCTCTGCATTGGTTGGGACCAGCCAGACTCCCAAGTCTGCAGATCTGGATTTTGGTCATGGTTCAAAAACTAGTCACCTAACTTTGGGCTTCTCATTACCTTCTGTGGGTTTGTTTCCACATCTACGAGATGAAAGAGTTCAAGAAACTCAAAAATCATCTGCGACATTACAGAGGAAAGATCTTTGTTGTTAGGGATTAAATATCTACTAAAGCAGTAATCCATCCATAACATAACTTGTGTAAAAATCAAATATGCAAAAGTAGACTAAATTTATGTACTGTGTGTTTAAGAGTTTCATTCCAATATACATTATATGAAATTGTATATAATCCCTAATTAGATCTCATTTGATACTGACTCCTTAAGGTTACATTTCCAGCATTTTATACATGTTCTTTAGTTTGTTTGGTTGTTTTTTTTTTCCTTCACAACTAACTGTAAATCCTAATGGCTCAACCAAAATGTGAGGTTCAAGATTAGTGGGTTGACTTTGAGTTAAGAGGCAGGCACCATCCATATCTCTTTGGTACCAAATAAACCTACTACTGTAGTTGAGTCCAGCACATAATGGACACTCAGATACTGGTTTAATGAATCATCAAAATATGGCACTTTCCAGCTTACAGAATGTTTTTTTAATACTTAATTTGATTCTTATAATAATAATCTTGTCAGAAAGGCAGATCAGAAAGGCCTTCTGATTCAAACAAAATGATACACGCTCAGAAAATTTATTTTAGTTGCCTCAGGTTAAGAGACAAGTAAATGGCAGAGATGGAATTAAAAATTCAAATTTGAAATCCAATGGCCTTTTACAGTTATCTACAAATGTCTATTAGAACTGATATTTTAGTGGATACTTTCCTGGGGAATTCTTAGAAGGGACTTGTGGTAGATTAAAGATGGCCACAAAGTCACTGGCCTTCTTTCCATGGAGAGAAGGGTCTATAACCCCTCCTTTGGAATCAAGACAGGCTCTCTAATTGCCTTGCCCAAGAGAAAACAGTGGTGGCATTTTCCAGCTCCCCGCTTAGGAACTTCATGTCCTGATCCTTGGAACGTTCCTTCTGGGAGTCCCCACCTGCCACGTAGTAAGTATGTACCAGAGACCACAGGGAGAGACCGTGAGACTGTATGAGGAGGGGAGAGGGTCCAGCCACCCTTGCCAAGGATTAGGACTTGAAGGGATCTGTCTCAGACACTCCAGACGAACCTACCCATGAAGTGAATACCACTACAATTCAACAAATAACCCTGTGGAGCAGAACTGCCCAGGTGGTTAGGGCTCAAATTCTGTACAATCATGAGATATAATAAAATGGTTGTTTGGTTTCTTTTTTCTAACTGCTAAGTCCTGCTTTGGGAAGAGAAATTTGGTATCTGGAAATAGAGTGCTGTTTTATCAAAAACCTATCAAAAAAGATCCAATGGCTTTGTATCATGCAGTGGGCGCAGGCTGAAAGGACCTCAAGAAAACCACTGGCGAGAGCTTTGAGACGGAGAGGGAGAGCTTACTGGAGGTTGGAGAGAAGTCAATCTTTATTCTATAACAACATCGTCACTTCTAGTGATGTGGACAGTAGAAAGGATCATTAATGAACTTGCGGATCTGGCTGGAGTGATTTCCAGGCAAAACATAAACGTCCTTTAGGTATTTTATTACAAGCAGCCAGAAGAGAAAGGAACCAAAGAAGGAACTATTCAGTTTCCAGGCCATCATTATTGGAGTCAGAAATCTCCTAGACAACTGAGAGCAAAGAGAGCAGGATTTGAAAAAAGAACGGTTTCTCATCTCTAGTTGCTACCAGCAAGGATTTAAAACTAGAAAATGGCTTCAGGACAAAGATAAAATCCAGAGCACTACCAGTTAATCATGACCTCAGAGTAAAGAGCTCAAGGTGTGGCTGTAAGAGCTTCTGAACCAAGTGCATGGTAGGATTTCTAAGAATTATAAGGGTATGCCTGCCCCTCAGACCCTCTCTATTAGATGGCAGGATCTCTAAGTATCTTTAGAACATGTCTCCTATATTCTATATTACCATAAACTAATGTTTTCATTCAAGCTTGGAGTTTTCAATTAGCCATGATTTCTTCCCCTTCCCCCCACCTCCTTCACTCTCTTCTTTCCTTCTGGGACTCTTACTGCAGGTAAAGAAAGCCCCTTAGCAGCAAAACAGGGCTGCTTTTTTAATGGAAAAGGAAAATGACTCAGAAGGCGGAATCCAAAGCCCAGAAGGCCAAATCAAAAGCTGCAGAGAGTAAGTCATACGGGGCAGGACCAGGCCCTGGTGAAGAAAGACACTGGAAATGCGCCCCTGACTAGATTTCAAAGTTGCTATGAACCACAAGTGCTCTCTTGGTGCCTCCCATTTTCACCCTTCTTCAACGTGAGTGCAGTTTTTCTCCACATGTCCTATCACTGTTATGTCAGTTCTCAAATTCTTCCAACTGAGAAGACCAAGATGCAAGGAGCTGTACCTGAAAGACCATTCCTAAGGGAGCTTCCTCTGTACCTGGACTTGATTTAGAGAAGACCTCAGACCCCCAGCCTTAGCCTGACATCATAAACATGACACAACGGAATCTTTACTTTTCAACTGGGAGAAATGTAGGTAATTTGTGACCAGAGGGCAACTGTGGGGTTAGGGTGGCATGCCTTCCATCTAGAGGTGTGGTCAGTGATCCCCGCACCTTGAATCTGGATAGAACTTTTGAGTGGGAGAGCTGGGTTGAGGTCATACAGTGCCAGGTTGGGGGCCCAAGACATAAGACACTGGCAGGTTCCCATTCTCATTGTTCAGGACACTCTTCTCATAAAGTTATAAGCTTCCACGTACAAAGTCCAACTACTGTGATACCATCCTAATATGAAGAAGCCCAAGATGACTCTGTAGATGAGCTGTGTGGGGACAGTGATGCCAGCCAGTCCCCCGTGGTACAGCCACCCCAGGTCCCCCCTCACAGCCCAGCCAATGCCACACAGAGCAGGACTTTTCCAGCCAAGTCGGCCTGAGCTTCTCACTCACAAAAATGGTAAGATACAATAAAGTGATGATGTTCTTAAGCCGCCAGGTTTTGTGGTGGTTACACAGCCATGGGGAACTGGGGCAAGAGCACTGCTGATGCTCAGGCTGTGGAATCCTGAAGGTCTGGCCACAGTGATGACCAGGACCTTCCCAAGAAGGGCTGGAGGGAGCACCCATGTATTCACATACTGGCTTTATGGAACTTAAGAATGATGGAGTCTGGGAGTGTGCCACAGATGCATGCCAGATGAAGAACCACCACAAAAAGATTAATGATAACAAAGAGGTAACCTGGTTGTAATAGAGTTAAGGTGAACTCCACACAACAAAGCATGGATTTCGACGAGTAGAACAAGGGTAGATTCTGTTTAGTCATTTAAGGATGAAAGTGAATAGGGCTAACTGTGGGCAAAATGATCAAATAGGTCAAGTTCTCCTTCTGTCTTCTCTCCGCAGTATCAAGTAAAAAGATATGGTTTCAATGATCAATGCATATAGTGTCAATCCATTTCTGTCAATACTTAATCTGGTAAAGCCTTAGGACTACGATGTACAATGAAAAATTTCCTATCTCAAGAAAGAACTTCAGGCAAAAGGGAGCAAGTAAGAGGTATCATTGAGGGGCAAGAAAGAATCTTCCTGTTACTCCAGAACTAACACCCAGTAACCATGAAGACAAACCTACTTTAGCCATTTCAAGGTACATGGACATAGGATGGTGACAGAATCAATCTGAAAGAAATGTCTGTGGTCTTAAGAAAATGTGATCTCTGTTATCTTGGAAGAACTGAATCATCCTGCTGCTGAAAAAAAGAAAATATATTTTAGTTTGGGGGGGTTTCTGGTTTATTCCAGCAATAGTTCTGGACTCTTCCTTCCAGCTAAACCTAAGCACCCAGATGGAAGGGATATAGAGCACCCAGCCAATGGTGTTCCTTCTCACACCCACACACCACTCTTCAGGTGGGTCAATTCACAGCGTGTCAGTAGGTGCAACGAAGAAATGGATGTGCTACTGAAGAATCCCTCATATGGCAAGGATGGGGAAAAGCCAGAAAGCATGCTCACCCTCCCTGCGGAGCTAGATTCAGAACCCATAATTACCACTCCATGTCAGTGTGACAAACAATTAAAATGTATCAAGGAAAACTCTTAATAACAAAGCTGTTTATAGATACAGAAGAACAAAAAGAGAATAAGAAAAAACTTGGATTGGCTAGATAAGCTGTACTAATTACAGTAATTTCAGTGAATTCCTTACCCTTAATTCCCATGTAGCACACAAATGATTATGTGTGCTGTGAAACGCATGAGACCCAGCTGTAAGTGGCACTCAACAGTTTACGCGTGCCAAGTCATGCATCACACACATGTGTATCACTCACAGATCTGCGGAAAAGGCAGCTGTCACGAGAATAACGATCTAAGTTCCCAGTTATCAGAAATAAGACTGAGGGCGCCTGGGTGGCTCAGATGGTTAAGCGTCTGCCTTCGGCTCAGGTCATGATCCCGGGATCCCGGGATCGAGTCCCGCATCGGGCTCCCTGCTAGGCGGGGAGCCTGCTTCTCCCTCTGCCTCTGCCTCTCTCTCTCTCTGACTCTCATGAATTAAAAAAAAAAAAAGAAATAAGACTGAGAAAGCATGAGGGAGTGAAAATTCAGTTACCTGGAAGGAAAATGTTCTTTGGACTCTTCTAAACCTTGTACGGAGTATGGAAGGACCAGGGCAACTGATCCATAAGAGCAGTTTTTCTACAGTAAAGGAATCAAACAGCTGTTGCAAGGTGGTCAGGAGTGCACGATACACAAACGTTTGTGCCCAAAGCTGCACATCTTAACAGCTATGAGGCCACCATGTTTTCATCCGCCATGAAAACATCATGAAGCATCTGTAAAATGTTTTATGGAGTCTACCATTTTAGTTCCTGCTCTGGCAACCTACAGTGAAGCAGACACAGCGGCAGAGGGAGAAGAAACAACGAGAGGGCAAGGGAGAGCAACATCTCTGTGAGAGGGATGTGGGTCCAGAACAGCCCAGCTGGAGACGTCACAGTGGGTTCTGTCTGGGAGAACTGCAAGAGACAGGTCAGGTCAGACAGGCAAAAAATGACACTTGAGAACAGAGAAGGGTCCTGAGCAGGAAAACTCGTGAATTGCACACTAAAGAGTTTGAAATTTTCGCCTGAGAGAGTTAGGGAGCTTATTTAAGAAAGTATCATGTTCCTGTTTGTATTTTTAAAGATTTTTCTGCATACTGTACGATTCCATTTATATGAAGTCAAAAAAGCAGAAAGTAATCCACGGCATTAAGAGGCTAGCAACCATTCTTTGGGGGAGGGGCACAGTAACTGGAAGGGAATATGAAGAAGCTTCTGGAAGGCTGGGAATGTTATGTTGCTTGATGTGGGTGTTGTCTGTGAGCCCATAGGTGGGCTCAGTCTGTGAAAAATTCACTAGCTGTAGACGTATATTCAATAGACTTATTCAAATATAAGTTATACTTCAATAGAAAATTTAAAAAATGAGAAAGATTCCTCTGGCTGAAAAAGACAGACAACAGATGATGGGAAGCCAGCCTAAGGGAGCAGTGAAGGGGCTGGGCATCACCAGGGGCACTAACACAACCAGGAAGGATTTGGTGGCTTAGCAGCTGTGGAAAGTGAAGGAATGAGAGGAGACAGAGAGGACCCCAGGCTGTGGGTTTGAAGACTGGGGGGATGGTGTGCTGTCAGCTGATAAAAGTCACGAAGGACAGAAGCCCTCCTGGCCTCCAGTTCATTTGTGAAACAGGCCCAAGGCAGCCCTTAGGGTCCCTGGTGACAGTCTGAACAACGAGAACTCAGCTCAGAGACAATGAGGTGCCAGAGTCCAACCTGGCAGAAGAAAGAGAGGCTCCAAAAACTACTTCTGATGAAGGAGCAAAATCAAACGGACGTGAAACCACCATCAAACTGGTGTCTACATAAGTACTCACTCTGTCAAGAGTGCACCTCAGCAGTCCCCAGGGGTAGGGGAAGGTAGAGGACAGAGAATACCTAATACTGCAGCTAATCACCATGAAGATCAGGAGGCATCTTGGGAAGACACTGGGAAGTCTGAACATGCAGGACCTCCAGCTACTGTAACAGGAACCAGCAGCTGGGGGAGCCGCCTGGAGGGACTGGCAACACCCCTCCTCCTCACGGGCGGCACCTACGCCCGATGGTGGGCACTCAAAACGGAGGTCTTGTGGTCTGAACTGGGTCATCTGTGGGTCTGTTATACATCATGCATCACAGATTAAACACCTGGAGAAGCAGTCTGCAGCAGCCGTACAGTCTGTGGGTATTAAGGACCATGAAAGAGTATCTTTACCAATGATTAAGAACAGCTCAAGATAAAACGATTAGGTATGTTCCAGTAAATACTGCTCACAACATGGGAATCTACAATGGAAGGAAACTACCTCGCAGGGTACGATGGAGAAGAGGTGAAAAGGTTTTTTTTAAGACTCATGCCTGGAAGGCTTTAAAATGCTAAATTAACACAAAGTGGGGAAAATAACATTCTCCTTTCTTCTTAAATATGCCATGAAGCCAATACTAGGTTATAAATAGAGAAAACCACCCCCAGAAAAGCTGGCAAATTCAAGAAGAAAAAGAGTTATTTTAGGTTCCCCTCTCTCCTTTCAGTCTGTAAGAGCAGGGTGAAGTATTTATACAAGGAAACAGATTTTTGTCTTAAAAATCACAAACATTTCAATCGAGCAGAAATTGGAACAATAGTCCGAGACAAGTTCTGCAGGCCAACACGAGGGACTTTAAGTTCTGTCCCCCCTCCCTGGAGTGTCCACAAACCGAGAGCCGAGTGCGGAGTGGAACAAGGAATGCCTGGAAGGCAGCCCCCCCACCCCAGACCAGATCTGCGACTCGCACACCCCCCCTCCTCCTGCCTGCGAATTCTTAACCTAGAAATGCCGGTCAAGCAGTCATCTCCTGTTGGGTACTACCATTCCCAATAACGGAAAACAAGGCGACCATTCACGGCTGAAGGGAGCCTGGCAAGGGCTGTGAGCGGCAAACCTTGGCTTTGGTTGCAGCTGAGGCGAGAGCAGCTGCGGCAGCCGTGGCCACATTTCCTTCGGAAATTTCGTGTTCTACTTTCTTCTTCCCAAGATCGCTTTCTCTTTCTTTACAAGTATCAGTGAGTTCCTTGTTCTCTTCAGTTTCCTTTTCTTCTGAAAGAAATCAGAAAGCTTTATTACCAGTGTGCCCAGCCTCAATAAGCCACCGTACTTCTCACCTCCGCCACATGACAAACTAGGACTGAGGTTACAAAGAGATCCCAGTGCCGCCGCCTTCTTAAGATTTGTGCAGAATCATTCCATGCATGTAAGTGCGCCTCTATCCGAGACGGATTTTCTGAATAGTACACTTTGTCTCTCCTTCATTTCTCTAAGCTCTGTGTAATTCCCGAAGATACAAAGCGAACTAAGCCCGAAGACCAACAAGATCAGTCAATGCAATGCTCCCGGAAACCCTGGGGTCTGCAGGAAATCAGAAGCTGAGAACTAAGCACTTCTGCAAGCCACTGACTCGGAAACCAAAATGGCAGGTCTGCGTGGTGACTTCAGTCACACACAACAACTTGTCTGTCTACATGCTACTGACACAAGGCAGCCCCTAGCATTAGCACTCGGAGCAAAATAAAACTCTAACATGTATTTACTGTTACATTAAGAAACAAACCCAAAACGAGTAAGGAAATATTTCTGTAAAATTAAACTGCCCCCACTTCTCCAGTGCTTTTTAGTTTTACATAATAAAGTCTAAAGAGGGGGTGCCTGGGTGGCTGTTGGTTAAGCATCCAACTCTTGATTTTGGCTCAGGTCGTGATCTCGGGGTCATGAGATCAAGTCCCACGTCGGGCTCCATGCTCAGTGGGGAGTCTGCTTGACATTCTCTCCTTCTTTCTCTGCTCCTCCTCCAGCTCTCTCGCTCTCTCTCAAATAAATAAAATCTTTTAAAAGTAAATAAAGTCTAAAGAGTTTCCTTGAATTACCTGATTTGGTATCCTCACTAACTTCACTGTCCTGCTCCTTCTCACTATTTTTTTCATTTTCTCCATCTTGTGCTTTATCCCCTTCGTCTGTTTCATTTTCCCCTTTGTTTTCTGCCTAAAAGGGGTATAAAAGAAGAGAAAAGAAGAGTGAGCAAAAACAGTCCTTCTACAAGTGACATTACCTTAGAGTAACAAAAGCCTCTACTATTTTTGGCAGGAAACGAACTAGATTCAGAAGGGCCTTGGAGAGAAGAGCTGGAAAAGAAATTAATAAATTCAAAGAAATACCTTTCACTTCCTCAACACCTGAGTGCTCACAGGTCAATACGCCTCCAAAACACACAGTCCCTACCCTCTCTGTGCCCTCTGCTATAAAGCCAGGGTCACAGTGTCCAAAGGATGTCATGGAAATTCATGTATATTACTTACTGGTTAAACAGAGAAAGGCTTCATAAATAAACAAATGAATTATCGACTACCTGTCCAAAAGGACCAAGAGCATTTAAACTGGACATGATCAACAGAGAAGCAAGATGGAATGCTGCCAAAATAAAAAAGCTGACAAAGCCCTTTAATACAGTCATTTGCTAATGGTTTTTAGGAAGAGTTACAACAGGGCATCAATGATTATGCTCTGGGGACCAAAAACTTCAATTCCTCTGGTCAGAATTTGGTTTCATTTATGGATTTTGAAATCCCTGTGACCTTGGACAAATCATGTAACACTGTCTATAAAATGAAGAGATTATCATTGACTTGATGAAACTGTTTAGGAACCAGATGAACTCATAAAGGCATAAATGTAAAGTACAAAGTATAGTATTTAGAACAGTATAAGAACAATGATTTTACCTCATCCTCATCTAATTACAATTTTAAAACAACACATGGCAATCAAGACCTTAAATCCCAGCTTGTATACGTTCACTCAAATAGTGAATGAATGCTCATCATGTGCTCCTAATCTTATCTTTTCATTGAAGTATAGTTGACACACAAGGTTTTATTAGGTTCAGGTGTACAACATAACAATTTGATAATTCTATACATTACACAATGCTGTGATAAAGCTAGTTACTGTCACCATACATTATTACAGTATTGACCATATTCCCTATGCTGTCAACCCCGTGACTTATTTATTTTATAATGGGAAATTTGTACCTTAATCCTCCTTCACCTACTCTGCCCATCTCTCTAACTCCCTTCCCCTCTGGCAATCACCAGTTTGTTCTCTGTATTTATGGGTCTATTTCTGTTTTGTTGTGAATGGCAGGATTTGATTCTTTTTTATGGCTGAGTAATAATATTCGTGTGTGTGTGAGATACACACCACTTCTTCTTTAACCATTCATCTATCAATGAACCTTTGTGTTGCTTCCATGTTTTGGCTATTATAAATAATGCAGTGAACACAGGGGTGCACATATCTTTTTGAATTAGTGTTTTCATTTTCTTGGGATAAATACCCAGTAGTGGAATTGCTGGATCATACGGTAGTTCTATTTTTAACTTTCAGAGAAGTTCCACAGTTTTCCAGAGTGCCTGCACCAATTTACATTCCCATCAACAGTACACGAGGGTTCATTTTCCCCACATCGTTGCCAACACTTGCTGTCTTTTTGATATTAGCCTTTCTGATTGGTGTGAGGGGATATCTCGTTGTGGTTTTGATTTGCGTCTCCCTGATGATGAGTGATACTGAGCATCTTTTCATGTGTCTGCTGGCCATCTGGATGTCTTCTTTGGAAAAATGTCTATTCAGGTCCTCTGCCCATTTTTAAATCATGTGCCCCTGATCTCGAAGACGCTATAAAGTCCTGTTCTGCCTTAGTCACCAGGCATTCGGAGCCTCTTTGAGTTAGAGAGCGGGTCACAGACATGGGGCACTGTGATGGTGCCTTCTGCACACAGGCTTTAGTGTCCCTCCCCCACCGCTGGTCGGATCTTTGATTCCCTGTCCTCCGCTTCAATTCCAATCATTATATATAGAGCTACCTGCTCTTTAAAACCGACCTCAAACATCATCTTCTCATTAAGACCTGTCTGATTATTTTCCTGCTGGCAGTTAACTCTCCTACAAAATCCCTTAATATTCTATAATTCTCTTCTGGCACAAGTACAGGACCAAGCCCTTGTAATTCAATATTCATAAAAACCACAATTTTGTATTCATTTTCCCAACTGTGCCTGAAAGGGATATAAAAGAGGAGGCCGGGGAGTGGATAAATCTTCCCAGAATGAATCAGTGAAAAATGTCATATGTTATGCTTTGTGAGAATTACACCTTAAACCAGCGAAGTCCAATGGCTGAAAGAATCATTTATAATCCCCTGAGAGGGATCAAAGATCAAAATAAACCCAAACCATTATGCTCTGAAAGGCATGCTCTCTCTGTGTCTTTCCTGTGGTAGGAGAATTCAAACAGACAGACTTCACCTTTTCAGGCTGTTGACCATCAGTATCTGTTTCCATTTTTTCCTCTTCAGCCCCTTCTACGAGCAAAAGAATAAGAACAAGTAACACAAATATGGAACAAAGGTAAAAGCTACCATACACCTGTGATGCTTGAAACACAAGTACGCACAATAATATGAATGAGTCTCCCAAATGTAAGGCTGACATAAGAAGTCTAGCATAAAACACAGGCTTTATGATTATATTAATTTCAAAGTTCAAAAATAGATGCAAGTAATCAATGGTGTTAGAAATCAGGACAGCGGGGGGCGCCTGGGTGGCTCAGATGGTTAAGCGTCTGCCTTCGGCTCAGGTCATGATTCCAGGGTCCTGGGATCAAGCCCCATGTCGGGCTCCTGACTTAGCGGGGAGCCTGCTTCTCCCTCTCCCTCTCCCTCTGCCTCCCCTCCTGCTCATGCTCGCTCGCTCTCTGTATCTCTGTGTCTCAAATGAATAAATAAAATCTTTAAAAAAAAAAAAAGAAAAAAGAAAAAAGAAATCAGGACAGCGGTTAACCAGGGAAGGGGTGGGCAGACAGAAAGTGATTCGGGGGGAGGGGGAGCCTGAGGTGCTGGTAATGATCCTTTTCTTGATCTTGGGGCTGCTTACATGAATGTGTTTCATTTGTGAAAATGCATGGAGCTGCACACTGAGGGTTTTTACTGTTCTGCATATATAAAAATAAAAACCTCAAAAAAATTTTAAGTACAAAAAAGCAACAAAAGAACCCCAAATAATTTATTACTATTTAACCAATGCTTAATGAGGATGTATTTTGAGTATTTTGCGTCGGGTACTGGAGAAATAATGCTGAGCTAGATATTCACTGAACCTCCAGAACATCACATTCTGGCTGGAGAAGACACAAAGGAACAAGTCCATCACAGATGTGCATGCAGGAGATGCTGTGAGCAGCACAGAGGGCACGACTGTTTCAGTTGGGGAAGAATAAATGGTTACAGCCATGCAGACATGACTGGGGCTGGGGGTGGGTAGTACAAGTATGGAGAAGGACATTTCAAGGGAAGAGACAGAAAGACTCAAGGGCGCGGGGAAAACGTCAGTCCTTGGTGATGACTAGGAAAGGGGGAGGGGGACAGATGGGAAAGATCAGAAGGAGGGACATATGCTGGTAAGGGCCTCAGGAGGAAGAGCCCTGAATGTGGTACTAAGGGAGTCTTAACTATATATATATAACTTAACTATATATAAGCTTACCTATATGCTTAACTATATGTAGCTAAGAAGTTAATGAAGATTTCAAAAACAACACAATCAGATAAATATTTTTGGTTTTACAATTTTATATAGAAACAAATATTTTATATATAATGAGGGTTTGCCATGGTTTTAAATAAAAATGTTCAAATATCCTACAGCTTTAATTTGAATATTATCCTCTTGTAAATAACAAGACTAATAGCATTTATCCTCAATGAGAATACTTAGAACATATTTAAACAAACATAGTTTAAACTAATCATGTTAAAGTTATTGAATAGGAAAATCCCCCTTGCTCTAATTCTTACAGATGGAAGCAAACCTTGCTTTCAGAATTCTGACTGACCAGGAGCTCCAGGGGGCATGATAGTTTGGGATATCACAAATCTCACATAAGGTAGAAGATTACTACCTTCCAAAAAATGCCAAAAGACTACAGTGCCAGGAGTGGGGCCAGAGTGTGGAAGTAGTGGAGCCAGGCTCTGTATTTGGGATCCTGTACCTGGATGGAATATTTGGAAACTTGGAGGGGTAGGGTCATGCCCAGACATATTTGCTTTGAGTAGCTCAGCATCAGGAAGCTGAGCCCTGGACTAGCCAGGTCCAGGGCAGGGAAAGGAAGCCCGGGATTCTATAGAGCCGGCCGGGGGGCTGGCCAAATGGGATCTCAAGCCAGTGGCAACCCCTGGCTACTAAGAGAAACAAAATCCTCTGCAGACAGTTTTTCCAACCCCAATTGTAGCTGTCCAAGTAATGAGCTCACAAAGAGCAAAACACCAAGAAAGGAAGCCACTAACACTGAGCAGAAACATCAATTGACAGTGTCAACACTCAAGATTGCCAAGATGAGATCTGCCGGATCCCAAATCTAGCACAGCCACTGATGTAACAGATAATTAAAAGAGAGAATAATAAAGATCTCCAATCAACAAGAGAGTATTAGAGATGTGCAGAGATTTTTTTAAAAAACCCAAAGATCAAAAAATTTTCTAGAAATAAAGTCAAGGGAAAGAGATTACACCAGGTAAAAAGAAAAGCACAAAGCTATAAAACACCTCTAAAGAAATGATCCATACAGAGACCACGAAAATGGGAAATACAAAAGCATAAAAGATAAGCCAGGCAAAAAGCAAATCCAAGGAATGGTGGCGTTTTCATACTACTATTACTTAATACAGGCGTCAAGAATAGAGCATTATTAGAAATGGAGGATGACAATGTAATGAAGAAAAGGTTTAATTCACCAGAAAATTTTAATTTTTCATACTTTTAGGAACCTAATAAAAGAGTGTCAAACTATATAATGCAAAAACTGACAGAATGGCAGGACAGAAATGAAAATGTGCCTCACAGTAGGGATTTGAATATACTTTACTCAATTAAGATCAACAGTGGATGTAAATGCAGCAAGATGGTTCTATGCCCACCAATCAGATAATATATACGTATTTAATTTCAAGCTTACACGTTACGTTAAAAAATATTGGTCACAAATTAAGTCAAAGAGCAAATTTTAACAAATTTCAAAAAGTCAGTGACATACAGCCCAAGGTTTCTCACCATAAGGCAATGAAATTAGAAGTTAGAAGTTTAAAATATATAGATAAATTTCTCTGTGCTTAGAAATGTAATTTTGGGAGTCAGTAAAAATAGCACAAAGAGGGAAAGGGAAATGTAAAGCCTTCTTGAACTTACATCAGAAAAGTAAAAAAAGCTTGATGTTTACAAGCTCTATATTCTTGAGAAGAAGCAGAAAAAGAATAACAGAATATAGAAGGTACGGAGAAAAGCATAACAAGGATAAAAATCAAAGAAATAAAAAGCAAAAATACGACAGAGTTAAAACATACAATAGAGAGACTCAATATACCCCAAACTTGGTTCTTTGAAATAATAAAGTCGATAAATTGATGTGAAAGATCAAGAAAACTGGGGCGCCTGGGTGGCTCAGTCGTTTAGCATCTGCCTTCGGCTCAGGTCATGATCCCAGGGTCCTGGGATCGAGCCCCGTATCGGGCTCCCTGCTCCGCGGGCAGCCTGCTTCTCCCTCTCCCACTCCCCCTGCTTGTGTTCCCTCTCTCGCTGTGTCTCTCTCTGTCAAATAAATAAACAAAATATTAAAAAAAAAAGATCAAGAAAAGACAAAGAAGGCACAAATTAATTATATAAAGACTGGAAGAAAGGTCATAACTATTAATAAGGAAAGGTCAAAATGGAAATGACAAAGTACTGCCAAAAAACCTTATGCCAAATAGAAAAATTAAATGGACAAATAATTAGAAAATGCATTTTACCAAACAGATTCAAGAAGAAAAAGAAGTCCTGAGTAGGCCCATAACAAAAAAATAAAATAATTAAAAAACTTAAAAAACCAAACCACCACAGGTCCAGGTGTTTTTACTGGGGGAATTCTACAAAACTTCCGAGGAATTGAGGATTACCATCTTACTTAAACCTTTCTAGAGAAAAGAAGACAGAATACCCCCTAATTCATTCTATGAGGCCAGTATAACCTTGATTTACAAATCAGATGCAGACAAACAGATAAGGGATAGTAGAGCCACTAGGCTAAATCTCACTCATAATCACAAATGAGAATCTCCTAAGCAAAAAAATCTGAAAACAGAATACAGCAGTGTATAAAAAAGGCACTACATTATGACAAATTAATATGACAGTATCAGAAAGATAATTTAACATTTATGAGTCTATAAATTTATAGACTTACTTGATCATACCCATGAACTATCTGTTAAGACTCAGTATCTTTCATGACAAGCTCCTGGAAAACCAAGGATACAAGGGAAGTTCCTGAGCCCCCAGAAGACTGTTATCAATAATCATACAACAAATGTCATCCTTCCTGGAGAGATGCCTACAGTATCTCCTCCAAAATCAAGAGCAGGACATGGGTAACGGTATTACCATGTCCCTTTAATGCTGCCAGAGTGGTTGTACCCCAAAGTAGTCAATTAAGAAAATGAAGCAAGGGGCGCCTGGGTGGCTCAGTTGGTTAAGCAACTGCCTTCGGCTCAGGTCATGATCCTGGAGTCCCGGGATCGAGTCCCACATCGGGCTCCCTGCTCGGCGGGGAGTCTGCTTCTCCCTCTGACCCTCCTCCCTCTCATGCTCTCTGTCTCTCATTCTCTCTCTCTCAAATAAATAAATAAAATCTTTAAAAAAAAAAAAAAAAAAAAAAAAAAAGAAAATGAAGCAAGCAGTTTGACTGTAAAGAATAAAACCGTATACCTGAAAGAATCTGCCAAAAAGTTACTAGAAATAATCACAGGGCAAGGTGGTTAGCTATAGAATTAACATACAGAAACAACCACTTTTCCCCATGTTAAAAACCAATTCTAGATAAAGACACAT
This sequence comes from Phoca vitulina, assembly GCF_004348235.1. Classification (NCBI taxonomy): domain Eukaryota; kingdom Metazoa; phylum Chordata; class Mammalia; order Carnivora; family Phocidae; genus Phoca; species Phoca vitulina. The sequence continues at coordinate 6,197,438 of NW_022589716.1, forward strand.
GAAAAAAACAAAACCTGAATATTTCCAACACAACACAAAAAGTGCTAATCATAAAGGACTAATTTCACTCTATTATTTTTTAAAATAGATTTTATTTGTTTGCTTGAGAGAGAGAGAACGTGAGTGGGGGGAGGAGCAGGGAGAGGGAAAGAATCTCAAGCAGACTCCACGCTCACCCCAGAGCCTGATGTGGGGCTTGATCCCACAACCGTGAGATCATGACCTGAGCCGAAATCAAGAGAGTCGGTCGCTTAACTGACTGGGCCACCTAGGAGCCCCAACTTCACTCTATTAAAATCAAGGACTTCTTTTCATTAAAAGATGCCCAAAAGAAAGAACAAGTAACCAAACAGGAGAAAACACAGGCAACTAGAGCAGTGTATCAGATTTATAAAGCAAACCATAAGAACTATTAAAAAGTGAGCAAAAGACAAAGTAGTTGTGTTATAGAATGATGTCTGTATGACCAGTAAACAGAAGATACTCAAATGAGTTACAGAGAACTGTAATTTAAAACCACAACGGAGGAGCACCTGGGTGGCTCAGTCTGTTAAGCGTCTGTCTTTGGCTCAGGTCATGATCCCAGGAGTCCCGGGATTGAGCCCCGGGTTGGAGCCCTACATCGGGCTCCCTGCTCCGCAGACAGTCTGCTTCTCCCTCACCCTCTGCCACTTCCCCTGCTTATGCGCTCTCTCTCTCTCAAATAAATAAAATCTTTAAAAAAATAAAATAAAACCACAATGGAATGTCATTTTACACCCACTACATCCGCAGAGCCTAACACTAGGAAGTGTATGATCGAGTGTTATGGTCCAAGTGTCAACTGATACACTCATTATGGGGAAAAAACTAGAATTTCCTAAAACCCTACAATGCACAGGATTAGTCCACAACAAAATAAGAAGTTACACAAGAATGATCAAGCTTCAATGTTCAAAATATTCAATGCTCTAACTTTCCTCTACCAAAAAATTCATCTTATGAAAAAGTAACAACCAATTTAAACGGAGGGCTGAGTAATGCCAACTCCTGTCTCAATGTGACAACCAGTCCACTAAGCACACTTGGAGGAGCGCCGCATCTCAGTGAAACCCTGCAAAGGGGGCCGGTGAGGTACGTACAAGACTGGACACGCATGTTTGACAAGGAACAAACAGAACAACCCAAACTGCCCATCCAGTAACAGACAAACAGATGATTAAAGTGGGTTACAATCACACAACAGCCTATTTCACAGCAGTGGAAATAAATGAACTGTGCTGACCTGGACAACGTAACTACATGGATGTGCCCTGAACACCTAAGAGTGAGTAAAACAGTTCAGAAGTCTAAATAAACCATGTCTGATAAAGTTTAAAAACAAACAAAATTACACCTAACATATTCAGTACGTCTTTCTTTGTGATAAAAGTCACTTAGAAAGCAGTAGAATAGTATTTCAAAATTTAGGATTCTCAATGCTGGCGGTTAGAAAGTGAGAAGATAAAGGAGAAACAGAGATGAACGTTACTGGTAATGCTCTAATTCTTAGTTCAGATGAAATATGCAGCATGCATTAAGACACATTAAGACAGGGGCGTCTGGGTGGCTCAGTTGGTTAAGCCACTGCCTTCGGCTCAGGTCATGATCCCAGGGTCCTGGGATCGAGCCCCGCATCAGGCTCCCTGCTCAGCAGGGAGTCTGCTTCTCCTTCTCTCTCTCCCTGCCGCTCTCCTTGCTTGTGCTCTCTCTGTGTCAAATACATAAATAAAATCTTTTAAAAAAAAAAAGACACATTAAGATATAAAAATGAAGAAATCTGAATAAAAACCAAATACAGATGGGGTTTAAAAAAAAAACCCTAACTTCACAAGTTACTGTTAACTGAATGGGCCACCTTTGCTGAGTCAGCTTAATTACAGAGTGAGTAAGTATTATGTGGGAGGAATGCCGTATTTTTTTTAAAAAGATAATCTGCTTTTAAATGATGACCCACAGGGGCTCCTGGTGGCTCAGTCGTTAAGCGTCTGCCTTCAGCTCAGGTCATGATCCCAGGGTCCTGGGATCGAGCCCCACATGGGGCTCCCCGCTCTGCGGGAAGCCTGCTTCTCCCTCTCCACTCCCCCTGCTTGTGTTCCCTCTCTCGCTGTGTCTCTCTCTGTCAAATAAATAAATAAAATCTTAAAAAAAAAAAAAAAAAATGATGACCCAACCTATAGTTCCACATTCTAAAGAGATCACACACTCACTCTATTACAAGGCAAGTCACATTTGATATTAACTTTTAATTAGCTATGAGTCCATGATGAATAGTTACATGATATTAATACCTATTCATATGATGATGGTACAGTTAAAGAGGAGAAACCTGTGGCCAGTGCTCAGCCCTTTAATGAGATGTCTATTAAGAGTTAATTAGGAGTTGTGTGTTCCTCAAGATGCCATGTGGAGGAGTATGTAAAGTGGTTTCTATCCTACAAAACATTTTTTCAAGCTGCTTTTAGACATCTTCTTGGAAAAAGAAACACAAAACAACAGCTTCTCTTTGGTCTGAATTCTGGTTGGAAGTGTAAACGCTTAAGAGGCTGCAGCCCTTCCCATATGCCATGTTGTCTTTTTGATGTCGTATAAATTAGACGGTTCAGAATCCTTCCCTACAAATGTGTGGTCTGACCCATGTCTGTGGAGATAAATGAAGAAGATACTAGAATGAACAACAACAACAAAAAAGTTATGCCAAACATACAAAGGAGGAGAAAGTATAAAATCCTTGGACACATAACTGAGCTATGAGAAGAATGCCTGGTCAGCCAGGGGAAAATATCAGCATCATGGCTCACAGTCAGACCTTATCTGGAGAACAGGCCTCTGCAAAGGGCAGAGAGTAGCTATTCTCAGCTTTGCAGGCTGCGTGAGTCTTAGCTGCCACGACTCAGTTCTGCCACAGCAGGGTAAGATCAGCCGTTAAAGCAGCCTGGGACTGGAGGAGTGTGGCTGTGTTTCAATTAAACTTTACAGACACTGAAACGTGAATGTCCTATAATTTTAATGTGTCACAACATAGTATTCTTCGTTTGATTTTTTCCAACCATTTAAAAATGTAAAAACTATTCTTATATATTCTGGGCTAAATAAAAGGAGGGGACAACCTGGACTTTGTCTAAGAACCAAAATTTCCTAGCCCCTGCTCTAGAAGAAGTAGGTGAGTTCTGGATCCAGACTGTCTAGGTTCAAATCCTGTCCCTGAATTTACCGGCCGAAGTGACCGTGGGGAAGCTACTTAGCTGACAGATGCCTCAGTCTGCTTATCTACAAAAGGAGAATAATGATAGTACCCTACTTGGTAAGTGCAATGCTAACGATTAAACGAATTATTTCATGCAAAATGCTAATAACTGGCTCATAGTAAGTGCTCAACAATATTAATGTTATTAGCAAATTCAGCTGACTGGACCCAAGTCCTATCTCTCTACTAACATGAGCTCTTGCCATGGCCGTGGGCATTGCCTCAGTGACACCTAGAGGGCTCTCATTCTGCCCTGAACTTCCAAAGGTCCTTCCCAATTTGATAGGCCATCTGTGACTTTTCCTCTCCATGTGACTTTTGTCTTTCCTTTAAAGGGCCCATCGTAAATCACCTGCCCTTGTCCCATTCTCTTAAAATGTTACTAATGGGTCAGAGATAGCTGACCGATCTGATTGACTAGGGGTCAGCAACTACAGCCCTGCTGCCTATTTTTGTAAATACAATTTCATTACAACGCAGCCACACTCGTTTGTTTAAAGAGGGTCTATGGTTGCTTTTGCACTACACAAAGGCAGAGCTGAGTAGTTATGACACTGTCCAGTTTGCAGAAGCCTGAAATTTTTATCATGTGGCTCTTTACAGAAAATGTTTGTTGAACCTTGTGATAAAAAATTCATGCTGTGACAGTCCTGCTTATGAATACAGATACTGCGGAGATCTAACTCTTAAGGTTTTAACTTTAATGTTGGAAACTGAGGGACAATGACAAATCGGGGATGTGACCAGAACCCAGGAAAATGGCTACCAAGGTGGTGCGATTCTAGAGTGGCCCCATTGATCCTTGACTCATGGTTTTCATGTCCTTGTACACTCCCCTTCCCCTGAGTGTTAGCAGCATCTGTGACTTGTTTCTACACAACAGAATAAGGGAAAGGTGATGGGATGTTCATTTATACAAAGCCCTGTCTTCACTACACTCACTCTAAAGACTTTCCTTGCGGGCCTGACGCAGCAAGCTGCCACGGTGGGAAGCGTGGATGGTGAAGAACAGTGGGTGGCCTCTGGTAGTTGAGGGCAGCTTCCAGCTAACAGCCAGCAAGGAGCTGGAGCCTTCAGTTCTACAAATAGAAATAAACTAATTCTGACAACAGGAGTGAACATGGAGGTGGATTCCTCAGTAGATGAGAACACAACCCAGCCACCACCTTGAGGGCAGCCTCGTGATATCCTAATCAGAGGGCCCTTTTAGGCTACATACAAACTTCTGACTCACAGAAGCAATGAGACAATAAATATATCCAGTTTTAAGCCACCAACTTTGTGGTAATTGACTATGTAGCAACAGATAACTATCTATACACCTACTGGACTTTTGAATGAATCTCAACCAAGGCTGAGAGGCAAATTAGCTGGCATCCACGAGATAACAACATCTTCAGAGACTAGAAACAAGAAATGCTCTGTCTCCCACAGATGCAACACTGATCCCCCAGCTGACACCAGGCCTCCACCTCCACATTTGCCCCGTGCCCCCAAACCTACTTTAGCTGTGTGTCTCTTTCACTCTTCTTAGAGAGCTGAGCTTCTATCTCCTCCCACCCACCAGGCCAGAACACTGTCCTCCATGGGCACCGCACCTTTCTCCTAGCTTCTGCAACCAAGTGCTTTTCAGTATAGTGATAATAGTGCCAGCAAAACCAGAAGGAGGTGATCTAGAAACCATCCCCTAAGAGCTGAAAGAACTGGGAAAGGTAGCTTGGAGGAGAGAACAAAATGCTTGCAAAAATAATAAAGTGGGTTATACATAAGTAATGATGCTTCCTGGAAAAGAACTATGATATGCGGTGGGAACTCTTCCATTTCCTGCATATCATCTGTAAACTGTCTGCAGGGACTTTCTAAAACAGACTGAATCCTGTTATTTCTCTTTCCTGGCGACTTGTTGATTTCCACAAGGTAAAAGCCCTTCAGAATCACCCCCCCCACACACACATCTGTTACAGCTGCACTTGGCCGCAGTACCTGCTCCCCACACCTGGCACTATCTCCAGAATATGCCACACATGTTCATCCTTTTTTCCTTATTCTTTAAAAGATTACCTCCTCTGTGAAATCTTCCCTAACTGACCGAAGCATAACTGTTTCCTTCACATGTGCCTCTATCTATAACCATATTTGTCTTTTGTCTTCCTCCCTCCCTTCCTTCTTTTCTGCCCACCTTTCCTACCTACCTCTTATAATGTCTCCCCACCCTAACTGAATATTCTTCAAGGACAAGTGTTTAATTCAGTAATTCACAAAGTGTGGTTCAGGTACCACCCCTACCCTCCGTGGCAGAAACGTCCCCAAGGTCAAAACTATTTTTATAACAACACAAAGATGTTATTTGCCTTTCCACTCTCCTCTCCCCCAAGTGTGCAGCGTGGCTTTCCAGAGGCTGCATGACGCATGATGAAGTCAGCTACAGGAACGTGCACCTGTGTATTGTTTCGGTTTAAAAGTTTCTGTTTTAATTGCAGATACAGTAAGTATCAACAGATATAATTCAAATAAATTAAAGCATTTTGGGTTCCTCATTATTTTTAAAGAGCATAAAGAAGTCCTGAGACCAAAAAAGTTTGAGAACTGCTAGTCCAATAATTTGTGTCCTTTCAGGAACAGAGAACAGAGTAAGGCCCATGTTAGGAACTCACTTAACACTTTGGGAAATGGACCATATCATTCCCTGTAGTACAGTTCAGGCGTTCTGCAGAGCTGCCAATATACAGGCCCAGCCTGCACCACCCTCTGTGACTCTGCTCCCATCTAGCTGTGCATCTGATCTCTCCATGTCCTTATCTGAACTCTGGGTTGCAGCTAAGCTGGTTTGTGTCCCACCCTCTCTGCACAACCCTCCGTTACCATCTCTGTGCCTCTGTTCACATTGTTCTGCAGAACCAAATACTTGCTCCAATCTGGCTCAGTGACATCCTAAACCTCCTTTTCATCGTTCAGCTCAAATCCTTTCTTTGTGAAATCTTCCTCAGTCTAAACTTACATGACCCTTTGTGCTAACTCTTACAGCACTTCCCATACCCAGTCCTCCTTGAACAATTAATACTATGTATATCTATGCTTCACTATGTCTCCAATCCTTGAACACTGAATTACTAATAGAAGGTATTGCTTTTTAAAAAATATTTATTTATTTATTTATTTGAGAGAGTGTGTGCAAGCGAGATGAGGGCAGACGGACAGGGAGAAGGACAGAAGCAGACTCCCTGCTGAGCATGGGGCTCCATCTCACGACCCTGGGATCGTGACCTGGGCTGAAATCAAGAGTTGGATGCTTGGGGTGCCTCGGTGGCTCAGTTGTTAAGCATCTGCCTTTGGCTCAGGTCATGATCCCACGGTCCTGGGATCGAGCCCCGCGTTAGGCTCCCTGCTCCGTGGGAAGCCTGCTTCTCCCTCTCCCCCTGCTTATGTTCCCTCTCTCGCTGTGTCTCTCTGTCAAATAAATAAATAAAATCTTTAAAAAAAAAAAAAAGAGTTGGATGCTTAACCAAGACTGAGACACCCAGGTGCCCTGAATAGAGGGTATTACTTATGTCTTACACATAGTAGCCCATAGCAAGAGATCTCTATCAAGTAAACAAAAGGCCTAATTTGATAAAAGTCCCCAAAAGGCATTACATAATTATATTATATAATGGAAGCCAATTTCTTCCTAAAAATATGTATCCTACCATTTAATAAATATGGGTCATTAGGCAAGTCACTTAAATCCCAGCCAGCATTAGCCAGTCCTCAGAGGTTAAAATGTCCAATTATGAGCTGCTTAGAAAAGTGACTCTATCCTTCTCTGCCTCTTGAAATCTAAGAGCTCTTCAAATAGAATATTGACAAAGAGAAGAGAGAAGCCACTCTATATGATATAAGTCCCATTTTAAATACTGTTCCACTGTTTGCTTAGGTTCACCAGCCTAGCATGTTTTCACACATGGTGTTCTAGAAGTGCCTGATTTTTAAAATGTTATGGAAATCCTCGTGATGAGAAGAATGAAGCTATTATAAGAGATGAATAGTATCTGAGGCAAGAACTGGAACAGTCACTTCTGGGCTTCCTGTTCCTAGAAAGTGACCCTTTCAACATTATTATCAGGATGCTCTTCTTAATCTCCTGAAGGACTAGAGACTAGTTTTTAACCTTCCTGAAAACTAGAAGTGATTAATTGGGCTCTTCTACACAGAGCTGGGACAAATGGCTCAAGATACACTCTTTGCAGTCCCATATTCCACAGGGTATTAAGGAGCTCAGTGGACAATCCACTCGTTAACATAAAAGAATCTTCTCTGAACATTCTACTTGTGATTCAATAGCCCTAGAGCATGTTACACAGTCAATTGTAAGGAATAAGCATCAATTAACTTAATCTTTCAAACTTCTCTAAACCAAAATTAAGATACAGACAGTAAATTTACTCAGAGGCAAAAAATTAAATAAATAAAACTAATGCTTGAGATCAGGAAATACAAATGGGGGTTACAATAAAGAAGTCTTCGACAGATCCTTGAATATGCAAGTACATTCCAATTCCCTGGGGAAGGAAGGGCTGCCGGCCTCCAAAGGGACTAAGATGCACTATACTGTGATAGTTATATAGGAGAATGGCCTTATTCCTGTAAGATGATGCATGCTGAATTGTCTAGGGTGCAAAGACTCATGATGTTTACAACTTACTTTGAAACAGTTCACCAAAATCAAAATAAAAATCATTCATTTAGATTGCTAGATAGATAGATAGATACAGCAAAGTTGAACCTACATCTCACTGTGCTATCCTATCGGTATTTTCAGTATGTTTGACTACAAGTAAACAGGTTATCAGAAAGACTGTTTGTTTAGTCTCCAGGTCAAGTAAAGAAAAATTTAACAAGTGTTTAATAAAAGCTTTTGTGATACAGTAAAAAAAAATTATCTTTGATATTCAAATATATTACATAAAGTTCTCTGAAAAATAAATCAATTTAACAACTCCTAGACGGGTGATGTTCTCAACCTCATAGAATGAGTTTTAAAAATATAGGCACTCCTGACACTCTTTTGGTCAAACCCCCCCCCAATGGCTCCATCTCACCCAGAGTAAAAATTAAAACTTTACAATGGCCCATAAGCCTCTCATCATCTCCCATGACCGCCTCTATCATGCAATCCAGCTACTTGTCCATGATCTCCCCTTGCCATTCCTCAACTGTGCCAGGCAGCTCCTGTCTAGGGGCCTGTACAATGGTTGCTCCCAATGCCTACGGCACTCTGATCTTAGATGTCTGACGACTCCTTCCTTTGCCTCATTTACATCTTTGCTCAAATGTCGCTTTCTTGGTAACATATTCCCTGACCTTTGAAAATTGCAATTCCATACACTTCACGCTTATCTTCCTAATCCTGCTTTAATTTTCACCATACCACTTACCAGCCAACATACTCTTTCTACATATTTATATTTAATTTACACAATCTAAGTTTTATGTATCACATATTTCATCTTCCACCTTGAAAATATACTATACAATCCTTGCAGGCAGGGATTTTGGTCTGTTTTGGTCACCAGTACCCTAGCACCTAAGACACAATGAAATGACACGGTAACACATTTACAGTCTTATTTATCCCTAGGAGTTAAAAGAAAAAAGAAAAAAAAAAAAAAGTCTAGTTTAAGACTGACCTCCCATTCAAGAATGCTTATGTGGTGTAGGCTCATACACTGAATCACTCTGACTAAATTTTGGCGTGGGTTTCTAAGCCCTTGATCTCGTAGAGATGAATCATCCAGTTGTTCTTCCTGGTACATTTGCCTGTCTCCTTATGTAGCTCCTATAGATTTTCAAGAGGACCTGGGTCTCTTCCTACTATATATCCCATAGGATATAAGGCAGGACAGTACAATGGAGCTAAGGTCTTAAATGATCCTTGTTCACTGAATGAAAAATACAGACATACCAACACATTTTTACTTCTGGCAGCATGCTACAATAAAAAGAGGTTGAGCTTTAGGACCAGGGATTTAGGTTCAAAATTTAAACCAGATTCTCACAAGCCTATGTAACCCGATAAAACTTAGTTTCCTTGGTTTTGCAATAAAAACAAAGCCACTTCCTCCAAAGGATTACCCAGGAAAAACACTTCAAAGGACCAGTCAGAAAACCCCTATATAACATGTCACAAAGAAATGCTGATTTCCAGCGACTTCTGAAAAATGTTTAAAAATTCTTTTCATTTCTTTTCTTAACTTCCCTCACCGTCCCTTATAACCGGGCAAATAAAACCTGGTAATATTTTTAGTTAAATGCAAGAGGTCTCAAATATCAGTATTTTTTCTATTCCCAGAATGGTCTCTGGCCAAACAGAAACAAAAAACCATACAGATTTAGAGAAGTCAGTACATATTGGTGAACGACTAGAGTTAAAGAGGATGAAATGACAAGCCCCTTCTGAGAAGTGAGCACTCATTTCCTCAAGAATTCCTAGAAGTCTCCTAAAATGAAAATAAGAGGTGCTTCAGATTTTAGCAAACACTCCCCACATTCCAAACCCACAATGAAAAGTTAGATATGTCAATGAGAGAAACCCAAGAGGAGTCCTGTATTTCACAAGGAAACTTACTTTTTCCTGTATTATCATTTTACCATTGTTAATACATACACGTTAACACGGACAACGTAGTAAATTAAGTATCACAATAAAAAGTATGTGAACTTCCCATTCAAGTACAGTATTTTGATAAGGAAAATCCTACATCATTCTATTTCAAATCAGTGGCACTATTTTGCTATATCAAGTGTCAGTTTAAATGTAAAATCGAGGGGCGCCTGGGTGGCTCAGTCGTTAAGCGTCTGCCTTCGGCTCAGGTCATGGTCCCAGGGTCCTGGGATGGAGCCCCATATCAGGCTCCCTGCTCAGCGGGAAGCCTGCTTCTCCCTCTCCCACTCCCCCTGCTTGTGTTCCCTCTCTTGCTGTGTCTCTCTCTGTCAAATAAATAAATAAAATCTTAAAACTAACTAAATAAATAAATGTAAAATCGATACCTCCTTTCCTTGAACTCCCTATCTGGAAGGTGGCTCACAAGGAAAGGAGGTACACTCTTGCCTTCACATCACAATTTTGCTGAGCCAATTCCACAGCAAGAACCATTTGCTGTCTCCTAATTTATTCTATCAGTCACAGCCCAACATAAATCCCATTAACTATCACAGGCCAGCATTAAGTTACAATTCTATTTACAACTCATTCCAAAATATTCACATTATACTGGTATTTTCCTTTGCCCTTATTAAATGGTAAAAGGACCCAAATTCTGTTGCTGCAACTACTGAGTATCCACTGCACTTCAGAGAGGTTTTCTGATAGGCTATTTCCAGCTACTATGAATGAAGCTTACTTTCCGTGCCGTTCAAAGATTCATGTCCTGCCGCCTCCAGTGCTTCCTGCAGCAGTCAGATCCAAGCTTTGCACAATGCGGAAACCATACATTCACGACTGAGTCAGAAAAAGGACCCCACAAAGACTAAAGTTGCTAGATTTTGTTTTTGTCCTGCTAAATTAGAAATGGCTAAGTTTGCAACCTGTTTCTTAACCCCTGATGCTCTAAGGTATCACCTACCAAAATTTTAAAAAACAGATTTACATGTAGAAACTTGCCCCTGATTTTGCAAAGTACAGAAACTTCTTTGAATCAAACTAAGAAGGTGGTGCCAACCCTTTTCAATTCCATGACCACAGGGAACCAAAGACCCTGCAAAATGGACCAAAACCACAAAAAGTAGAGGAAAGTAAGACATTTCCCAGGCATTCAATAGGCCCAGGCTTCCCCTGCCTGAGCTGGGCACTGCCTGGTGGTGCAGAATCAATAAAAAGCAAGACAGATGTGGCTGGGTTTGCTAATTTGGGGATCCATTTAAGACAGAAAAATAAGTGAGTTTTCAAACTAACAAATACTCTGTTAAGAACAGGTCAATAATTTGCTCTGAGGGCTAAAAGTAAGAGGTTTGATTAATGTGTTTCCAGATATATCTGCAAAATGAAACTGCTAGATTGACACTTTTAAGAAACCAGAGGCAACAACAGGGGTAGGACCTGTGCAACCTAACGGGAATCAGAAGGTTTTGTGCTTGAAGAGACTCACTGGTATCTACTCAAACCACCCAGAACAGAGCACCAGGAGGTCAGACAGTATCATCTGTGCAGTACTGCCTGGCAGTTTTACTTTTTACTTCACATGCCCTTTATTCTAGAAGAATAAATGAAAGAGACAAAAATAAAATGACTGCAGTTGAAGCATAGTTAATAAACTGTATACAACTTAGAGATGGAATTAGGCAAGGTGACAGCAAGAAATCTTTAGCTTGAGTTATTCATCAGAAATTATTTCATAATGAAAAGAAAAAATTAATGAACAATGTAAGAAATGTTGGGAATACACTACTGATAATTGTATTTAAATATTTTACCCTGGTGTGAAAATTAGCCTCTTTTAACATATAGCAACACTTGCCATTTGAGAAGCCAGGTATTGCTTATGAAGCTACTCCTAAAATTTTACTCCTCTTCATAATAAATTAAACTAACCAAAAGTCCTTAACAGCAAAAATGTCATCTGTCCAATATCGCAAACTAACATAACTATACGTTATAGAGAGTACCTAACCATCACTTTTGTGCCACACATGACAGAACTCAGAGCTAACGAAGGCAAATAGCTTTTGAAAGTGCTATAGCTATACAGGGCAGACCCGAAGGTACAAACTAAGTCTGCAAAATCCTAAAATCCAACAAAAAAATATGCCGTCTATAAGAGACCTATCTTAGATCCAAAGACACAAACAAATTGAAGAGTAAATTAATGGAAAAAAGATATTCCATGCAAACACAGTAACCCAAAGAGAGCTGGAGTGGTATGTTAATATGATACAGAATAGACTTTTAGGCAAAAAAAGCTTAAAGAGAAAACGGAAGATGTTATATAATGATAAAAAGGCCAATCCGTGAGAGAGACAGAACAATTATAAAGATGTATGCAACTAAAAAAATACATGAAGCAAAACCAGACAGAACTGAAGGAAGAAATATAGATAGTTCAACAATAACAGTTGGAAATATCAAGACGTCACTTTCAGTGAAGGACAGACCAACTAGAAAAATGACAGACAACTTGAACAACACTATAAACCAGCCAGACCAAACATACACAGACGGTGCCATTCAACAATAGAATACAAAAGGAATACTCGCCAGGCTAATATATTAGAGAACAAAACAAGTCTCAATAAATTTTAAAAGATAGAAACCACACAAATTACCTTTTCTGAATACAATGGAAGGAAATTAGAAATTGGTAACAGAGGAAAATCTAAAAAAAATCACTAATTGGTATATACTAAACAACACACTCTTAAAACCACCCATGGGTCAAAGAAGAAACCAAAAGGGAAATTATAAAATACTTTGAGAAGAATGAAAACAAAAATAAAGTATGTCTAAACTTACAGAACACAGTAAAAGGAGTACTGAGAGGGAAATTTATATAGCTATAGAATAAAGAAGAAAGATCTCAAATCAATTTCCCATCCTCCAAAGTAAGGAAGTATTAAAATGCGGAGCAAACTTAGGGGCACCTGGGTGGCTCAGCTCGTTGAGCATCTGACTCTTGATTTCAGCTCAGATCATGATCTCTGCTCAGATCGTGATCTCAGGGTCATGGAATCGAGCCCCACGGTGGACTCCATGCTCAGCGGGCAGTGTGATTGAGATTCTTTCCCTCTCCTTTCCCTACCTCCCAACCTCCCTCTCTAAAATAAATCTTAAAAAAAAAAAAAAAAGGTAAAAAAAGCAAACTTAACCAACAACAAGCAAAAGGAAAGAATAAAAGATTACAGTGGAGATAACTTAGAACAGAAAAACAACAGAATCACTGAAATCCAAAGTTGGTAAAACTGATAAGTCTTTATCTAGATTGATGAAGAAAAAAAAAAAGAGTGGACCAAATTACTAAAATCAGGAATGAAAATGGGGACATTACTACCAACCTTATAGAAACAAAAAGGAATTTGTAAAAAGACATTATAAACTTTTTTAAAAAAATAGCTTTACTGAGATATAATTCGTATACCATACAACCAACCCATTAAAAGAGTACAACTGGATATTCACAGATACACGCAACCATTACCACAGTAAATTTTAAAACCTTTCGATCATCTCAAACAGAAACCCCATACTCTTTTGCTATCATCCCCTTTTGCCTGTTCCTCCTAGCCCTAAGCAACCATTAATGTACTTTCTATCTCTATAAATCTGCCTGTTCATGGTATTTCATATAATTGGAATTAAATAATATATTGTCTCTTCTGTTTTTTTCTCCCCACCTACCATGTTTTCAAGGATGATCCATGAGGTCCCATATGTCAATACTTCATTCCATTTTATGACTGAATAATATTCCCATTGTAATACCACATTGTTTATCCATTCAGCAGCTGATAGACATTTGAGTTGTTTCCACTTTTGGTTGTTATGATTTGTGTGTCTTTGTGTGGCGCCAACAAATGAGACAATGTACATGAAATGGACAAATTTCTAGAAAGATACGCACACTACCAAAACGGACTCAAAGAGAAATAGAAAACATAAATAGACTTGGAACAACTAAGCAGATTAAATCAGTTCTTAAAAAAACATTAAAAATCAGGACTTGATGGCTTCCTATGTGAATTCCAGCAAACATTTACAGAAGAATGAGCATAGGGCAACCCTCTCAGGTCCCCTCCCTCCTCGCGAGCTTTGTACTATCACTTTGCTATCGCTCAATAAACCTTGCTTTGCTGCCCACCACTCTGTCTGGTCTACCTCTCCATTCTTCAAAGCCCCATGACCAAGAATCGCAGGCACCGACAGATAAAAAAATCCAGTAACACCCATGCTTTAATAAAACCATCATTCTGCATGGAAGGAAGGAAGGAAGGAAGAATAAGCATCAATAATTTTCAAACTCTTCAAAAAAATAAAGAATAATTCCTAACTCATTCTTAGAGGTCAGTACTACCCTGACATCAAAACAGATAAAGTTATCACAAAAAATGAAAAGTACTAAACAAATGTCCCTTATGAATACAGATGCAAAAATCCTCAACAAAATACTAGAAGCAAACTAAATCCAATAGAGTATTATGTGGAATATTCCCATAATCAATCAAGTGGGATTTATCCCAGAACTGCAAAAGTGGTTCAACAGGCAAGAATCAATTAATACAACATATTTAAAGAAAAAAGTAAAAACACTACATGGTCATCTCAATTGATATAGAAAAAGCAGCTGGCAAACTGCAACACCTTTTCAGGATAAAAACATTCAACAAATTAGTATAGAGGGAATTTCCCTAAACTTGGTAAAAGAAATGTAGGAAAATCCAACAGCTAACATCATACTTAATAATGAAATGCTTTCCCCTTAAGAACAGGAAAATAATTTCATTTACAAAAGCATTCAAAAGAATAAAATACAAAGGAATAAATTTAACTAAAGGAAATGTAAAACAGGTGCCAAGAACTGCAAGACTAAAAACTTCAAAACAATGCTTAAATTAAGGAAGATCTAAATAAATGGAAAGACATCCTGTGTTCAAGGATTGAAAGACTTCATATTGTTAAGACGGCAATACTCCCCAAATTGAATGAAAATGAAAACCACTTCACAAACACTCCACCTGCATATTTTTTAAAAGCGGGGGTGGGGGGGACAAGTGTTGGTGAGGATGTGGAAGTCAGAACATTCATACGTTGCTGGTGAAAACATAAAATGGTAGAACCACTACAGAAAACAGTTGACTAGTTTCTCGAAAAGCTAAACATAAAATTACCAGTTGATCCAGTAATCCCACTCCTAGGTACAGAGAATCGAAAAACCTATGTTCACACAACATCCTGTACCTCAATGTTCATAGCAGCATTATTCAAAATAATGAAAAAATGGAAACAATACAAATATACATGAACTGATGAATGGATAAGTAAAATGTGGTGTATCCACGGAAAGAGTATTATTTAGCACAGAAAGGAATGAAGTAGTGATTTTATATGACAAACGGATGAACTTTGAAAACCTTATGCTAAGTGAAAGAAGTCAGACACAAAAGCCCACGTATTGTATGATTCTATTTATAGGAAATGTAAATAGGCAAATCCATAGAGACAGAAAGCAGATTAGTGGTTACCAGGGCTGAGGAGAGAAGAAATGGGAAATATTTGCTTAATTGGTATGGAATTATCTTTTGAGGTGATCAAAGTGTTTTGGAGTTAGTGGTGATGGATGCACAACACTGTGAATGTACTAGAAGCTACTAGACTGTATACCTTTAAGTGATTAAAACAGAGAATTTTATATGAATTTTACCTCAATTAAAAACAAAAAAACAACGAACTTAAACCTACCCAGCAACATACAAATTAAAATAATCATAGAAGTCCTTCCAGTATTCCTATGTTCACATGCTCAAAACCTAGATCTAAAAACAGGCATCACAGGGCACCTGGCTGGCTCAGTCGGTGGAGTGTGTGACTCTTGATCTCGGGGTCTTGATTTTGAGCCCCAGTTGGGTGTAGAGATTACTTAAATAAATAAATAAATCTTAAAAACTGGCATCAGATACTTCACAACTGTGATGTTATTAACAGCTCTCAGACAACCTTTAAATTCTATCTACCATAAAAGGAAGGGATAAGAGAAAAAAAAAATCATGTACTAATCTTAAGGGACAAGTTGATACTAATCATTGTTCTTACTTTTTTTTTTTTAAAGATTTTATTTATTTATTTGACAGAGAAAGACACAGTGAGAGAGGGAACACAAGCAGGGGGAGTGGGAGAGGGAGAAACAGGCTTCCCGCTGAGCAGGGAGCCCGATGCGGGGCTCGATCCCAGAACCCTGGGATCATGACCTGAGCCAAAGGCAGACGCTTAACAACTGAGCCACCCAGTTGCCCCCATTGTTCTTACTTTTAAGTGCAAACAAACCCAATTATTTTAGCAAGCTGATAGGAAAATACAACATCTATTAGCCCTGTCCTTGGGGACAGCCATAACTCACCAAGTTTCTCTGGTTCATCAGGTCCTGTGCCTGCAATGCAGCTGCTCTCCAGGCCATAGGTGGGATCCACTTTCCCAGAAGCCCGTGCTGCTTCTTGCACTTTCTTGACATGAGCTTCGACCAGTTCCAGTGGCACTTCCTCTCGGACCCGAGAAAACTCCTCTGTTCAAGAATAAAAATGGAATAGTGTGACCTGGTTTTGCACAAATATGTGCTTTAATGTAAATCAGTAGGAAATCCAACACATTAGGGTCTTGCATAGTGACTTTTCTGGGGATTCAGTCTTATTTATCCCAGCAAAACAAGAACGCCAAATGAGACAGTCATGTACACTAATGAAATTCTATGATTCTATGTTTTAACTTACATGTCGCAGTACTTTGCTGTATGAACAGAGATTTCTAAATTTCCATTAGTAACAATCAAAATTTCTGCCCAAACTTAATCTAACTCTGCAGGCTAGATTGATAATAAAGCAAACAAGGATTAAACAACCAGAAATCCAAGAAAGGGTTTTACAGTCTGAGAAAGTTCTAATTATAATAAAATCAAACAATGTTAAATTGTTCTTTTGCTAGTTAGGTCAAAGTCCAAATGAATCACAAAATATACCACAAAAATTCTGTTTTGCCCCTCCGATGCTTAATAAATGCTCTTAATTTTAAAAACTATTATATTTTAGGGGTGCCTGGGTAGCTTAGTTGGTTGGGCATCTGACTTCGGCTCAGGTCATGATCTCAGAGTCTTGGGATCGAGCCCCGAGTCAGGCTCCCAGCTCAATGTGGAGTCTGCTTCTCCCTCTCCCCTGCAACACCCCGCTTGTGCATGCATTCTCTCAAATAAATAAAATCTTAAAAAAAATATTATAATACTTTTAAATATAACATAAAGGGCTAATGTCTGATTTTCTGCTATATAACTGAAATGAACATAGCAGCTGATAACACTTAAATCTGAAATAACTTGTATATGAAGGAAAGTACTAAACCATTATCCAAAACTACTATGTTGGCAACATGGTTCAGGAAAGCCCATACCCAAAGCTGCTTTTGCTGCAGCAGATGCCACACGAGGGTCCACCACCGATGCCAAAAAAGCAACAGTGCTCATGACTGGGTTTCCTGACTGACTGAAAGGGACAGGCTGGTAGGCCAGGGGCCCCAGGGAAGCATCCGAATTCTCAAGGTATGGGTCCTCAATAGGAAGCCTCAGAAAGTGGAGGATGCATTCATCCTGAGTACGACTTCCAACATGCTCTGACACTTTGTTCCAATCATCCTTATACATCTCCAGGGCCTACAACAGAAAAAAACCAGGAGCTTTAGTATCAGGTAATAAGGAACTAATATGTAACAATATCAGAAGCCTGTGACTGTTCTTTAGATGGGTTTTTAAAAAAATAATGAAAATGATTATACAGTCCATAAGAAAATAGGTAGATTTGACTGCTTTCCTAATTATATTAAATCTCAATCGGCAAAATAAATAAATAAAAAGCATACATATATAAAAGGAAGAATAACTGTCTTTCATTAATACACACAATTGTTTATATAGAAAACCCAAAGAAATGTACAAAAAGATACTAAAACTAAAAGGTTTAGCAAAGTCACAGGGCAGACGTGGAATAGAAAAACTCAATTTTATTTCAATGAAAAGTTTTATGTTGGAAAAAGTATTTAAAACACAACAAAAATGAAATACCTAGGAATAAATATAATAAAGAACGTGTAAGATCAACATGCTGGAAAACATAAAGCACTCTGAGAGAAACTAAAGATCTAAATAAATTAAGAGCTACACCATGTTCATCCATCAGCAGTCTCAATATTAAGATGTCAACTCTCTCCACACTGAATAACAGGTTCAACACAACCCCATTTAAACTCCAAGCCTTTTTTGTTAGAAATTAAGAAACTGGTACTAAAATTTATAAAGTGTATAAATTTCCAATTTAAAAATTCATAATTTGTCAGAGAAAAATGCTGAAAAACTTTCAAGAAAAAGTAAAAGCAGTGTCCAAGGGGGAGAGGAACAGAATATTATGAAGAAAATCAAGGAATTAATTGGAGAAAAAGAATGTATTCAGTAGTTGATTAAAGTTGCTATTCTTACAGGATTCTCAACCAGGGGCAATTCTGCCTCCTTGGGGACATTTTTGGGGAGGTGCTACTGGCATCTAGTGAGTAGAGGCCCGGATGCTGTTAAACACTGTACAGTGCACATAAGAAGAGCCACCACAACAAAAATCTGGCCCAAATGTGGATTGCAGGAGGCTGAAAAATCCTGCTCTAGAGCCTAATTTGCTGATCTACACTGTGAGATGAGCTTGTGAGATGGTTCTTTCCACGTTTATTAAGTAAATTCTTAACCCAGGGCTCCAACTGCTGCCCCAGGCTTGCCTTCTTGCTGGAGTGGTTAGAGGACTCCTCAAAACCCACACCAGCAGATGGTCTTATTCATTAAATCCCTTGAATGACAACGCTAATTCTGGGTTTCCTCTGGATAGCCAGTGGCCTCAGGTAGTTCTAGAAGGAATTACTTAGAAAAAAGACCTAGATTGTAACAAAAAAGAAAATCAATCTCTCTCCCTAGGATCCTTGGGGCCAGAAACATATAATTGGGGCTATCTTATGTTTCCAATTATGGGGAGATTTTCTTGGGATACTCTACCATAGTCTTTTCAAACAAACTTATTAAAAAATTTTTCTTCCTTTATTTTCCTCAGCCAGAGTAAAATAAGAAAGTCCAGAAAGTTTTTTCCAGAATACAGCTAAGAAACCCTTTGACATGCAAAATTCTGGAAAGAGTCAGTGTCCAGAAAAGCGCAAGGCTGGGAAAGTGAAGATCCAAGCCTGGGCACTGATGGTAGCATTACGTAACAGGAAATCAAAGACATGTTTTCAAACAGAACATGGTGACAGACTGGCTGGGAAGGAGGGGGAGGGCTGATATGTTAGCAGACATTTTACAGTACTACAAAACACCTTCATTCTTCCTGCTATGACCTGGGTCCCTTCACCGCTCCTTACCTGGATTCTTAGAATCGCCTGTTTCTCTAACCTTAAATTCATCCTTCTTCCTGTTGCCAAAATGAATTATGTTTCACACATGACACTGTCTCTCCTCTGCCTAAAACTATTTCCTTGCTTATAATTATCTTACAGAATTAAGTCCAAACAGGATCGGGGCCCACTCCACCCCACTCTCTCCTCTTTCATGTTCTAGGAATATCCTGATCCCAAACACTCTTCCTAGTTATTGTGCCTCTGGACACATTGCTCTGCACCAGAAATATTATGTACTAGAGCCAACACAGCCGTCCCATTCCCAGGAAGCTGTCCTCTGAGTCTCATCCACCCAGCCTGTCACACAGCCATCCCTCTAGACAGGACTTGTACTCCAGGTACAGCTCCAATCGTGAAGTTAAGGACGCTGCACTTGTGCTGTGTTTTAACCTGTTTCTGTCACCCGCTACAGTACGAATCCTTTCAGTGTAGAGTCTATGGCCTAGCTATCTCAGTCTGCAGAGTCTGCCACAGAGCCCAATAAAACCTGCTGAACTTAACCACAGGGAACTGGACTAGACCAGGGAAAGAATCTGAGTTTTCCTTGGCTCCAAATGTAAAAAAACACCCTGTAAAAAAAGGCTTTTCCTCAAGACAATTGTATTTTTTTTTTTTTAAACTGGAAGACATACTCATCTAAAATGTAATTCAAAATTACACAGAAAAAAATACTTCTTGAATGGCCTATCAAGGAAAGGCACATATCAGGTACATGCAGACCGTGAGGAAATCTTTGATGCTGTTTACTATCTTCCAATGCTACTGTTTCTGTGATCTAGCCACTATAAAGTACGTGAAGAACTCTTCTAGTGATCAACGTTAATAACCTTCATGGCTTTTATCTGCAGGTACAAGATTTCATGTCCACTAGTCATCTAAGGGAAAATAAATACAAGGCATGAGAAAGCAAAGCAGGCATGAGAAAGCAAAGCAGGCATGAGAGGCTAAAGTTAACAAAGGAGAACCGATACACTCCCAGACTCAGGTTTTGTCAATTTCAAGCCCAGGGACAATTACAATGATCAGGAAGACTACATTATCAGCTGTGGACTTAAAAGAACTTGTGAAAGCCTCTCTTAAAAATCTCCACCATCACTATGGAACAGAATGGCGCCATTTCTTCTTCCATTCTGGCAGCCTGATTCTGTCAATGCAACTTCAAACTGATGGACGGACCAGGTTAGCCCTTCGTGGCTTCTTAAATTGGTGACTCATTTTCAGGTGGCACACCTGGAATTCCTCACACATTTTACAAATGAAATCTACTCAGACAAGTCTCCATCATCTTTATCTTATGCAATATATGTTTTCAAAAAACTAATATAAAGCCTTGTATTAGCCTTCATGTCTACCAACTCAAGGTCTTTTTCAAACTGCATTTATTCACCCAATGTGTAGATTCCACATTGGTTATTTGCAAAACTGAAACTATGCCTCCAAAATCTGTAATAAGACAATGAACTGAACATACCCACTGATAATAACCTGCAGCATTCCATATAAGAACCGTGCTTTGATGAGAGACCACATCAAATAAGGTGTTAAAATAAAAGCGGGTGGTCTAAGAATAGTCTGAAATAGTTGGGATGCTGCCTGTGTGATATACTTGTCTAATAAAATGGTGTCATTTCGGGGGGGCGGGGAACCACAGACCTTAACAAATCTTGCAGATTTATATATTTATTAGGAAAAAATTAACTGGTTTTGGTTATAAATCCATTATAAATCCACTTCAAAATTCTTAAGCTATTAATTACCAATAAATAAACTACAGAAAGAGAAGGTGTTAGTGGTAACAACGCTGCTGGGGAGCCTCTGTATAACCGAAGACGACAGCTGTTGATTCAACTGCATGTTTAAAAGAAAACCCAACCACTGGACAGCTTCCACCTGCAGGAGAAGAAAATGCACTATTGTGTAAGGATACTGTGGTTTTCTTGGATATGTTCAGGGTAAACAGCAGCTCAGCCATTCTGGCCTCACTCTGTATTTACTATTCACTATTCTTAAATGTGGAAGAGGAGAAAATTTTGAGTATCAGTGTGTAGCAAGAACAAGAACTGATAAGACTGGTGTTCCAACTGGTGCTGCACAACTAAATTTCTCCCCAGAGCCCAGAGACTCTAAAAAAGCAATATGATAGTGTATCATATTCCCTCCAAATACTGGGAACTTTTAAGTTAACGTCCATGGCAAACAGGACTGGACAAAACAGTCCTGAAATAAATAAAGGGTGGCTCAGAAAAGAAGCTCTCTGCATATCACTGATAATGAATGAGTAGATGAGAGTACATTAAAATAGTAGTAAAAAAAAAAAATCTTTTTGAATTTTAATCCAGAGAGAGAGAGAGATTGAGAAGAGAGAAGAAGGAAAAGTAGAAGAGGGGTATAAAGAAAGGAAGCTGTTAACACACCACTAAAACTTCTTAAAAACACAGCTGTTGGAACAACTCAAAAAACCAAATTAAAGCGGTACAGGACCATGAGCCATCAGCAGGTCCAGTATCTCAGTGTGGCCTGAAGACCCACGGGGCACCACTCTTTCAGGGAGGCCCAGAGATCAACCCATTTTCCTCGTAACAGGACACTGCTGCCTTTTTCATTACAATGGCATTTGCACAATCGGTGCAGAAGCAGTGGTGAGTGATCTGCCTACCCTCTGCATGATCAAGGCAGTAGCGCCAGACTGTCTTCAGGGTCACTCTAGTCTTTACTGCCACATACTCACAAAAGTAATCCAACTTTAAAATTATTAATTTTATAAATCTAAACACTGAAGTCCACTTGTTTTCAGTATTTGGTACTATGAAATGTGAGGTACACGAGAGGACTAAAAATCAACCATCCAAGCACGATGGCGGTCTGAAGGAAAAGCACTGTTCAACCACTTGAGTTTCAAGCTCAACTAGCCATTTTCATAGAAGACCGTTTTTATTAGAACAAATGGCTAATACACCATGGTTTGGAGGCACAGATATCTGGTGGACATTTTCTGATCAGCACAGGAGTTCTGACCTGCTCCGTTTCTGACCAGGCCAGGTCACCCTGCCTCAGGTATCGTGGTGGGCCCCCGCTCTGGGGAGGTCACCATACTGACGCCAAACTGAGTGCAGACACCCAGGCAGCACAGCAGACTCCTGTCCAGAACCCCAGGCTTTAAGCAATCCTCCTGCCTCAGCCTCCCGAGTATCTGGGACTAACAGGTACTCGCCACCACAATGGCTCGGCAGACATTTTCTCAAAAGCAAACAGGACTCTCAAAAATTCACTGTGAGGGACGCCTGGGTGGCTCAGTTGGTTAAGTGTCCGACTCTTGATCTCAGCTCACGTCTTGATCTCAGGGTTGTGAGTTCAAGCCCTGCACTGGGCTCCACGCTGGGCATGGAGCTTACTTTAAAAAAAAAAAAAGGAATAAAAATTAAATGTCACTTCGAAGAAAGCTGAGTATTTGTTGCCAATGATTAAGTGAAAATTAGAATTCTGAAAAATACATACCTGCCATGAAAGCCTATCCTACAGGAATACTTATAATTATTTGAAAAGGCCATTAAGATACTCTTTCTGTTTCCAAATACATATGCAGGTCATGCCAAATTTTCTTAATATACTTAAATTAAAACAACATACATGCTGGAAAAGCAAATATGAAAATCCAGCTGTATTCTAATAAGCCAGGCATTATAGATATTACTAATGTATAACACCATACTTTTCAGTAATATCTTTTGTTTTCCAGTCTATTTTTCATAAAATTGTTATGTTAACTTGCAATGGGTTTACTGTTATTTTTAAGTAAATTAGTTTTCTCAGTTTTAATTTACAATACAGGAAAATACTGACAAGCTAACAAACAAAAACTCTTTGAAGTCCTCAATATAATTTTTAAGAGTGTAGGTATATCCTGAGACCAAAAAGTTTTGACAATTGCTGACCTAGTCTAATCTTCTATTTGATGCTTGATTTCTGAACTGCAAATGTTACACATGATCTACAAGTCTGGATCACATCAATACGCTACTGAAAGGGAGCTCTCGTCCTCTGTAAATTCATTGCTCTAATGTTATAGACAAAGCAGGCACTGTAAGTCACCAGCAACAATCACTCCTTTCCTCCAGGCTGACCCCACTAATGAAACTAGAAAACCACGTGTTTGTTTTCCCAGCATCACCTGTGGTACTTGGTGAGCACTGAGACCAATTCTGAACAATGAGGTAGAAGAGAAAGACTGATGAGCGGCTTCTGGTTAAGCTTTTCATTCCAAGAAGAGCCCAAGAAGAAAAGGCCCCAGAAGTGCCCTTTCCAACGTTCTTCCTATTTTGAATGGGGATATGAAGCCAGGGAACAAACCAGCCTTCCTGTGACCAGAAGAGAACACATGGAGACAGAACATGGACACGTAAAGAAGGTGGAACAAAACAACAGAAAAGCTAGGAACCTGATGATATACTTGAGCAGTGAAAAGAATGTTCGGGGGCGCCTGGGTGGCTGTTAGTTAAGCACCTGCCTTCGGCTCAGGTCATGATCTCAGGGTCCTGGGATAGAGCCCCTGAGTTAGGCTCCCTGCTCAGCCCAAAGTCTGCTTCTCCCTCTCCTTCTGCCCCTTCCCCCCCAACTTGTGCATGCACGTGCACTCTCTCAAATAAATAAATAAAATCATTAAAAAGAAAAAATGTTGGAATTGCCAATCTGAAGACAGCCAGTTGAACAAAAAAACCAATGTCCTTTTGGTTTAATCTACTGCTAATTAGATTTTCTGTTCTTTGTAGGCAAAAGCATTCCTAAGAGATTAAACAGTAAACTTCCTCATTTAGTCCTAATTTAGCTCTCACATGCACATTCTACCCTCAAATACTAAGTAATGTCACACAGTCTTCACTTTACCCAATGATTGTTCTATGACAAAAGACAAATGGTCCTTCTTCAGAAATGGTTGATAAATATGGAACCCAATATTCTACACTTCTTACTCTCTAGGGCAAAAATAATTGCTAAGATTCACCTGTGTAAGTATTTTCAAGAATCTCCAAGACATGAAGAAATCCAAAAAGCATTCAACAAGTTGACGGACAGATATCTTGAATTATCATTGGTTTACCAGAGTGTTCTGCTTTCAAGGACAAAACAGTATTTTCAGGGACAGAGGTCTTTATCTACTTCTCTGGAATCCTTTTGGGAAATACAGAGGTCGTACACTCAAATGCATACAAGCACTGGAGAACACATCAACAATGACCAAGTGGGCAAAGTTTAAAGAAAACTGGAATCTGAAGAGACATTCCACTTCAAAGGAACATCTGCTACTCAAGGTCAGCCAATTATTGCTATATGGGGATGAGGTGCCAGAATTGCCACATCTTCCAATTTTGGATGAAAAATTAGAAATCTAGACTACTTTTCCAAAGCTCTAGTATTTGTTTCATATTGGCAAAGATTTAAAATAAACAAAACAACACAACCCGGGCCAAAAACCACATATCCAGGCTTGATCTTCCCTAGCCAGTAAATCACTTCAAGGTATGATATTTAATGATGGCCCAAGAAAATTCTATTAAAACTCAATACATGTTTCAAAAAACTTTAGGATTAATTCCAAAGGTATATTTCACTGCTCACACAACTGAAGCACCCATCTCCTGTGTGGTAATGGGGCTCTTCTATTAATGTGCTTACCTCCAGGAGCAAAAGGGTCTCCTGTTCAGTCCATTCTCTTCCAGCACTAGCACCTTTACTCTAAAGAAACAAAACCAGAAATTAGGTACTCGTTTCTAAAGCCTGAACATGGAGCTCAGCAGGAGTCCCTTCTATGTAGAGAGGGCTGTTTTATGCAAACCACCAAATAAGTCCCTGAGCAACAGGGATAAAACACTTAAGGACCCTCAACTTCCAACACAAAGGCAGACTTATTTCTGAAGATTTCTTGCTCTCTATCAAGGACTCACAGACCATTCAGATATATTATTCCTATTATTCTGATATTTAAAAATACCTTTTGAAGCTACAAAAGCTACAATATTTTAATGAATACCATGAATTGGCTATGATATTATACATAATATAAATATTTGGTATAACTTGAAGTAAGTACTTTTTCCAAGATTCAAAGACAAATTATACTACATATAAATTACTCTGAAGGATTCTTAATTCCAACTGCAACAAGTTCATATTCTCAATTTTAACACCTATAATCACCAACTGATTCCTTAAACTTTAAATCACTCTTTCTATAAGAATCCCTTTAATTGCCAACTCACGTGAGCATGGGGGTAGAAGAAAGCCAATGTTGTTATGTAAAAATTAAGATTTGTGAACTGATTCGTATGTCTTGAGTTGGTGGCCCTGCTCCATTCACAGACCAGCAGAGGACTGATGTGTGGTATACCTGACAGTATTCTTCACGTGTAAATGTTACTAATTCAAAATATACATTCTACCATAGCCCTTCTCTGAAAACTCTATTTTGGGAGATTACAATTTAATAAATGAAGAGAAAATTTCTATGGTCTGTGATTTCCTTATTTGTGACCATAAAGCTTCTCAAGTTATTTGACTCAACCTTTCTGCATAACTGTGCTACATACTGTGGGTAAAAATTAAATTATGACTTGCTAGGTCTCCATGGTATTCAATACATATCATTCTGAAATTTTTGCAAAAAATGTACTAAAAATAACTAGTCCTTTAACTACAGAATAAAGAGGAATATAAGCATTGTAGAATTCAAGTCTCACAACATGACTCTGAGAAGAAAAAAATGCATATAGCTATAATTCATAACATATTGTTCAGATTCCTTAAGGATTACTTTACAACAACCAATGTTCATCTTTTAGTGAACCAACCTCAGAAGTGACCATCAATCAGATTTGGAGCTCCAAGAGAAACAAAATTCATTAACATTTCACCTAAATTCTAAAGAAGGCAAACCTGACTACAGAAAAGATCCTTATAACCTACACATGACAGCATTTACTGGGTACGTGCACAGCGAGCATTTCTCCACCTCTCAGCTATAAAGTATAGTTTTTCCTCTTGATAAAAACTGGTTCTGGGAAGAGTGCATAATCTCAACAGGGCCCATGAGATGTTTATGGGGGGTTTTGCATGATTTCAGAAATTTTTTCTTTTGTATTTATTGGGGTAGAATGCATGTACCATAAAATACCCAAATCTGGGCGCCTGGGTGGTTCAGTTGGTTAAGCGACTGCCTTCGGCTCAGGTCATGATCCTGGAGTCCCGGGATCGAGTCCCACATCGGGCTTCCTGCTCAGTAGGGAGTCTGCTTCTCCCTCTCCCGCTCCCCCCCTCTTGTGCTCTCTCTCTTTCTCTCTCTCAAATAAATAAATAAAATCTTTAAAAAAAAAAAAACCACCCAAATCTTCGGTGTACAGTTAAACACAATTTCACATATACACCCATGTAACAACCACTCAAATCAACATCCAGGGGTCTCTCCTTTAAATCTCAAGTTGATAGCAACCCACATAAGTATACACTATTCTCAATTCTATAGTCATAGGTTAGTTTTTCCTGGATCTGAACTTTGTAAGTAAAACCATTCAGTATGAGTTTGTGGGTCTGGCTTCATATTATGTCAATGACATTCAACCACACTCTTTACATGAAGGAAGTCAATTCTTTTCATTTCTGTGTTAATATTACATTATTTGAATAAACCACAATTTATCCATTATATGCTTGATTGATCACTGTTTACAGTTTTTGGCTATCTTCAATTAAGGCTGCTAAGGACATTCATGCATATTCCTGTATATATTCATTCTTTTTTTAAACTGATTTATCTTATTTATATAGCCAGGAGCTCAGTGACTGGGTGTGTTTTTATATATATACATATATATATATATTTATATTTAGCTATAATAGTGTTCCCTCCACTTTTATTTCCTGGAAGAGTTTATATAGGTTGGTATTACTTCTTCCTTAAATGTTTGGTACAGGGACGCCTGGGTGGCTCAGTCGGTTGGGCGTCTGCCTTTGGCTCAGGTCATGATCCCAGGGTCCTGGGATACAGTCCCGCAGGCTCCTTGCTCCGCAGGGAGCTTGCTTCTCCCTCTGCCTGCTGCTCGCCCTGCTTGTGCTCGCTCTCTGACAAATAAATACATAAATAAATCTTAAAAGAAAAAGATTTTGATACAAAAGCATCAGTGGAATCATGTGGGCCTAGAGTTTTGTACTCATGGAGGTGCTGCACCATATACAGATTCTAACACATTAGTTTCCTGTGGCTACTGTAATCACATTATCACAGATTTGACGGCCTAAAAGAACAAAAATTCATTCTCTCACAGCTCAGAAAGCTGGAAGTCCAAAATCAATACAACTGAGACGAAGATCACGGTGTTAGCAGGGCCGCACTCCCTCTGGATGCTCTCGGACAGAATTCATTCTACACCTCTTCTGTTTTCTGGTGGCTGCCTCAGAACTCCTTGGTTTATAGCCACCTCATTTTAACCTATGCGCCCAAGGTCATACTGCCCTTTCCTTTATTCATGAGAGAGAGAGAGAGAGAGAGGCAGAGGGAGAGCGAGAAGCAGGCTCCCCGCCGAACAGGAAGCAAGATGCGGGACTCAATCCCAGGACCCTGGGATCATGACCTGAGCCAAAGGCAGACACTTTTAACTGACTGAGCCACCCAGGCACCCTTGTCCTTTCCTGTTCTGTCTGCAAATCTCTCAGCATTCATTTCTTTTTTTTTTTTTTTTTTAAAGATTTATTTATTTATTTGAGACAGAGAGAATGAGAGAGAGAGAGAGCACACGAGAGGGGGGAGGGTCAGAGAGAGAAGCAGGCTCCCTGCCGAGCAGGGAGCCCGATGCAGGACTCGATCCAGGGACTCCAGGATCATGACCTGAGCCGAAGGCAGTCGCTTAACCAACTGAGCCACCCAGGCGCCCATCTCAGCATTCATTTCTTGTAAGAACATATATCATAGGGGTGCCTGGGTGGCTCAGTTAGTTAAGCCTGGGACTCTTGATTACGGCTCAGGTTATGATGATCTTAGGGTGGTGAGATCGAGCCCCATGTCAGGCTCTACACTGGGCGAGAAACCTGCTTAAGATTCTCTCTCTCCCTCTCTCTCTTTTCTGATCCGTAATTTGTGTCCTCTCTTTTCTTCTTGATTACTCTTTCAGAGGATTATCAAATTTATTGATCCTTTCCAATAACCACCTCCTTATTTCATTAATTTTCTATTGTTTTTCTGGTTTTGATCTCTAGCTTAATTTTTTTTTTTTTTTTTTTTAATTTTTTTTAAGATTTTATTTGTTTATTTGACAGAGATAGACAAAGCGAGAGAAGGAACACAAGCAGGGAGAGTGGGAGAGGGAGAAGCAGGCTTCCCGCTGAGCAGGGAGCCCGATGTGGGGCTCGATCCCAGGACCCTGGGATCATGACCTGAGCCGAAGGCAGACGCTTAACGACTGAGCCACCCAGGCGCCCCTGATCTCTAGCTTAATTTTGTTGTGGTTAGCCAACCACATTTATATCACATGTATGAAATCATACAACCACATTTTATAGTATCACTCCTTTAAAATTTCTTGAGACCCATTTTATGGCTCAGAACTGATTGGTGAGTGTTCCCCAAGAACTTTTTAAGAATGTGTTTTCAGGGCGCCTGAGTGGCTTAGTTGGTTAACCGTCTGCCTTCAGCTCACGTCATGATCTCAGGGTCCTGGGATCGAGCCCCACATCAGATTCTCTGCTCAGTGGGGAGTCTGCTTCTCCAACACCCCCCCGCCCCCACTCAATCTCTCTCTCTCAAATAAATAAAACCTTAAAAAAAAATGCTTTTACTATTATTTTGCATAGAGCCTTCTACACACCAAATAGGTCATATTGGTTCAGAGTGCTGGTCTAAGTCTTCTCTTACTGACTTTCAATCTACTTATTGTATCAATCACTGAGAATGGATTACTGAAATTTCCAACTATAATTGTGTGTCTGCCTATTGCTCCTTTCTATTCTATCAGATTTTGCTTTATATATTTTGAAGTTTTTTAATTAACAGTACACATATTTAGGATAATTATGTCTTTTTTAAAAAAAAGATTTTATTTATCTATTTGACAGACAGAGAGAGACACCAGGAGAGGGAACACAAGCAGGGAGAATGGGAGAGGGAGAAGCAGACTCCCTGCTGAGCAGGGAGCCCAATATGGGGCTCGATCCCAGGACCCCGGGATCATGACCTGAGCCGAAGGCAGATGCTTAACAACTGAGCCACCCAGGCACCCCCAATTATATCTTTTTGATTAACTCCTTTATCATTATGAAATGCCCACATTTTAATTCTGGTAAAATAACTTGTCCTAATGTCTACTTTTGCTAAAATTAACACAATGACTCTGGTGTTTTGTTGTTTGTTTTTTTTTTTTAAGATTTTTATTTATTTGACAGAGGGAGACACAGCGAGAGAGGGAACACAAGCAGGGGGAGTGGGAGAAGGAGAAGCAGGCCTCCCATGGAGCAGGGAGCCTGACGCGGGGCCCGATCCCAGGACCCCGGGATCACGACCCGAGCCGAAGGCAGACACTTAACGACTGAGCCACCCAGGCACCCCGACTCTGGTGTTCTTTTGATTAATGTTTAGAAGGTATGTCTTTTGTCATTCTTTTATTTTTATATTTCACATGGACTTCTTATAGACAATATATGCTTATACTTAGTTTTTTATGCAATTTGACAATCTCTGCTGCTTAATGGGATTACAACCACTTACACTTAACGTTATTGCTATCCCCGTGGACATATGTACACCTATCATCTTGCTATCTTCTACTTGGCACATCTATCCCCTGCCTTTCTCATTCCTTCTCTCTTATGGAGTCTTTTTTGGAGTCTTATTGTTTTTATCTCCATCATTAACTTTTTAGTTGCGGGTCTTTAAATACTCTATGATTCACAATACTCCCGTCTAACTTGCCACGGTGCATCTTCAAATACTACGTTACACATCCTATCTAGTAGAGGAACTGTAACGCAGTGTACTTCCAGTTTCCTCTCCTGTGCCTTTAGCCCTGCTTGCTCTTTAACATTCTCATGTTGTAAACCTATCATTCTCAGTTTGAATAGCCTACTACCCTCTCATACAACTACAAATGAGGAGAAAACCTCTCCTCACGGACTCAGGTGTTGACCTCTTCTGGCATTCATCCTCCTTCTTCCGCACAGATCCAGGCCTCTTCCAAAACGCTGTGCCAAAGTATTAGTCTAACCTGAATCAGCATTTTGATCACATTTCTAAAAGATATCAGGACTTTAACTCCATCTAATTGTCTCTTCTCTGCCATTTTGGTCATTTCTACATGCCATAAACCCCCGAAAATCATCACTGCTTCAATACTCCACATTCCTTTATACTTAACCACACATTCATCCTTTGCCCTGGACCGCTTCCTTCCTAGTCACGTGCGTCCATCAGGGATCAGAGTCCTTCATCCTGAAAACCTTCCCTCGGTTTTCCTACACTGTGTGCTAGTGATGCCCTCACACCTTCTCAATGTCCTTACTGCCCTTCCCCTCCTGAAAGGTACTCCTACTGGAAACACAACTCCAGAACAATAGCTTCATTTTCAGCGCTTTAAAATGTTTTTATGCTGTCCACTCTGGCTTCTGTCATTTCTGTTGAAAAGTCAGGCATCAGTTTTATGATTGTTCCTTTGAATTTAATGTGTCCTTCTCCAACCCCACTCACCCCCCACAATGTGGCTTTTTTTAAGATAAGTTTAAGCATGAATGTGCCTGAATGTGGTCTCCTCTGTATCCAAATTTGGATCTGTTCAGACTCTTATGAATTGGTATGTTTTTTTTTAAATCAAAAATGTTTAGCCATTACATATTCAAGTATCACTTTTGCTTCATTCTTTCTCTTCCTACAGGTCTCTAATGATAAACATGAATTCTTCTTACAGTAGCTCACATGTCCCTTGTGCTCCATTCCCTTTGTCCCCCTCCCTCACCCTCATCCAATTTCTTTTTCTCTTGGTGCTTCAGTTTTAATATATCTACTATCCTGTCTGAGCTCACTAATCCTGTCTTCTGTTGTGTTTAGCCTGCTGCTAAAACCATCCAATGAGTTAATTTCAGGCATATTTTTCAATTATACAATATTCATTTGATTGTTTCTATAGATTTCAATTATGTTGAAATTCTCCACTTTTGTTTTAACATATTAATCAGTTACTTTAAAATACCTATATTCTAACCATACAGAAGAAATGGTAAGATAAGTGATTGTTATTTTATAAAATGCCAACAGGTTAAGTAGAATGAGCATATTCTTACACTACACAAAGAAATCTTCTTATGAAAAATAACACTTCTTAGAAGAAGAAATAAGAGGACATGCTAGATTGCAGCCCAGCTGTGCCTAGAAAAAAGTCCTTACCTTTGCTAAGGTTTTCTTGGAGTAAATGTCAGTACGAAGACCAAAGTTCTGCAAATCAATTGGTTTTTCCTTGTTCTTCTCAGGAAAATTTAACATCTGCTGAGCAGCAGGGACCTAGGAGTCGGAAAAATGATAAATGGCTGTATTTACCTCTACAAAGTCAAGGAGATAGAAGTTTTGTTTAACACTGATACATAAGGAGATTTAAAAAAATAAATACCCACACCTTCACCCTATACTTCCAACATTTCAACATACTGTATAAGCAACATTTTTCTGCCTTTTTTAAATCCCAGAGAAAAGAGACAACAAATTTTCTTTAATGTGCTCTCCCATTTCATGTGAAGAACAATTTATACCTTACTCATGTTATTCTAACTTAAGGCTATATAAAATCTGGTTGACATACTAATCTTTTCAAGAATATGTGTATGGATGTCCACTTTCCAAATGTTAGAAAGGGGAACAAGTTTCACACAATCAGTGTATAGTGGAATAATACCTAATATTAGTTTATTAGTGTAATAATTATTAATGCCAGAATTATATTAGTGTAATAAGTTACCTGAGGTGATCGAAGATGTAGAGGCACAAGCCCAGAGGGGGTATCAGCTAATACATTAAAATGAGGAGTAGGAGGAGGTCCCATTGCCATGGGTCGACTTTCTGGATCCACTTGGTAATTAACAAGCCCCCATTGCTCTAAAAAGGCATGAACCCTGGAAGAATAAAGCTCTGAAAGTTAAAATCTAGAGAATGTACCCCATCTCCTTGGTAACCATCATTACATTTCATTAAAACATAAGAACATTAAAACAAGTAAATGTTCTCTGTAGGCTATGAGCCATCACAAAGTTAACTGACAAGTCTGGCTTGTTGTATGAGGGGCAATTTCTATAAACTCAATGTGGACAGCATAGCACCCCAAAACCTAGTACAAAGCCTAATTATTTCAATCACAGAAATAAGAAATGTTCATTTAAGTCCATAGTGAAAGAACTCACACAGACCAAATTCAAAGAAGGAGATTCACATTTGATTTGTTTCTTCAGACAGATCTAGTGTACAGAGCTTATCCACTCTCCATCCTTGGTCATTTCATGATTTCATTATATAACAAAAGATGTCAATTATAAAATCTTAAAACGAGGAGAAAACGCCAAGGTATTAAATACATTCAACCCCTAAATAAAAGACATGTGACTAAGGTATTTTATTAACAAAGAAAATATTGAGTTTAATCAATCAAACATTGAACAGCAGTGCATCGGTAACCACCTGAAGTGAAGCGTCTGAGAAAAAGTCAGGCGTTTTACCTCATCACAGCACACACGTCTCCAGTCAAGTTCCTCCGACAAGCAGTGCTGGTTAAATATTCTTGGGGGTTTAGGCGATATGTATCAATCATAAAATTTCGATATGCCAAGTATCTAAAAAGCAGTGGCAAAATTCATAAGGTCGACACACATCCTTTCAGAAATAACTCATAGAGCCAAAAATCATCATATTCCTCACAACCAAATCCAACAAAAAGTTAATATTCCAACCAACAACAGTATTGAGTATTTACAGTCATGAATGTAACCAAGGATAAGAACCCCTAATCTGCAAAACAACTATTTACTAATCTTTAACAACAATAAGTAAAATGGAGTAAAATCTGATGAAGTTAATGTGAAGTAACACAGAGAACCTGGCTGGCTCAGTTGGTAGAGCACGCGACTCTTGATCTTGGGGACATGAGTTTGAGATCCACTCTGGGCACAGAGTTTACGTTAAAAATAATAATAACTATAATAATAGTAATAATGTGAACTAACATAAATACAAAACTGATCACAGGAGTGAATGGATAAATCCTTAGTTCCCTGCAGAATTTGCAAATAACACCTGGTTACTTAAGAGGCTGTCTCCCTAATTATTGTGTATCCAGCCATAATTCATTTAAACCTCACAATTTCTCCATAAGGTAGGGTGTACTATCATCTCATTTATCAGTGAGCAAACTAAAGCACAGAGTGATTAAAGAATGTGTCCTAGACCACAAGTCTGGTTAAGTGTGGAGCTAGAATTCAACATGGTGGGGGGGGGGGGTTGCTCTGGAATCTATGCTCTTAACACATGCTGCATCTCATTTCTAGATCCTTCCTAAAGCCACATGTGGATCTGGCTCCAACAATGGCTATATACCCAGCTAGGTGAGGACTAGAACCCATGAGGCCAAAATCAAAGTTAAGACAACAGATTAAAAAAAGGAGAGAAAAACTGAAATTCTGAGTCATAGCAGATTTCACAACATACCCAAGCATTTCTGCAACAAAATATTTAAAACAAGAATGTTGAGAAGCTAGAGACCCAGCAAAAGTTCTTGCCACAAAAGTAAAACAGAAATCTGGCAAGTTAAGTAAGGGTAGCTACATCAGAGTAGAAAAGGTACACTGCTCAAAAAAGGCCTTGTATAAGCAAAAGTGGATAAACAAAGACCTAAAGGTAAATTTTTAAATTTAAGCTGACTAAAATGCTAAACTGTGCTTGTAAACAGACGACTGCCAAGAACTGTTAAGTATTTACAAATGCTGGCAATCGGCACGTTAGCTAGAATATACCATGTCTAACTGGATCGAAAACCTAAAAGGGTTTCTTATGCCAACTCTGATTGTGGTTTTTATTTTTTTTTTTAAGATTTTATTTATTTATTTTACAGAGAGAGACACAGTGAGAGAGGGAACACAAGTAGGGAGAGCGGGAGAGGGAGAAGCAGTCTCTCCACTGAGCAGGGAGCCCGATGCAGGGCTCAATCCCAGGACCCTGGGACCATGACCCGAGCCGAAGGCAGACGCTGAACGACTCAGCCACCCAGGCATCCCTCTGATTGTGGTTTTAAATGAAACCTTACAGCTTTGTCAAGAAAGGCTGGAATTATCTCTGACATCTAAACTTAAAATCTCAAACTATCATGGACAATCTATTACAAGAAAATATTTATTATTCAATTATCTGTATTCTAACATGTTTTATGTGGAAAATGATACTTCTCTAACAACTTAAACAGGAGATATTTATTTGTGAAGCCACATGAGCATAACAAACAATGAATTAATAGTATAAAGATAATATACGGAAAAGTATTTATAGTATGATAGGTGTGGATTTATTTTAGGGGAAAGGGTTTCCAGAAATGTATATTTAAGGGTCACCAGGCAAAGGCAAAAATTCTTCCTGACAAGATTCTTCCATCCAAGTTTTTATATTTCCAAGGCAAAAGCACAACAATGCTTTATGTAATTAAGATCAATTTATAGGCAGCTATGTCTTCATATTTGGCATTCTTTCAATTACTAGTCATTCATCATCAAAATAAGATAAAGATTCCACTTTCTCCTAGATTATTATATGTAAATATATATAATCTATAACAAATACGTACACACAAGGCGGGAACTGTCAGGCAGAAACCTGAATCCATTTTAGTGAATGCCTGTTACCAAATTCAATCTTAGCTGTAAGAGCTGACATGCATATAGTTCAAGGTTGTAGGTTCAAGATGCAAATGAAAGAAAAAGTCAATTCCTTTTTAAAGGAACAATTTCCTTTACAGCAAGGAATTCTATGTGGCTGAGATATGCACCCTTTTCTGAATGGAATAACACATTTGCAAACTTCCACATATTGCCAAAAATGATCTCAGAAGTATCCTTTTAAAAACCCCTGCCCAACACATTCAAATGAACAATTTTACTAGATACTGGCCCCTTTCTAAAGTAAGTAATGGTATCAGGATTACATCTTCACATTTCACTCACATTTCTGGAGTCTTGGATTTGTTCTTTCCATTGAAAAACTCAGGAAGAGCACGCCGTTCAATCACGTGAATACTGGGGAATAAAAAATAAAAAGTCCTCTTAGAAAAATGAAATCTTGAAATTTAAGCTAAGTTTAATTTTCAAAGTAAAACTGAAATCCAAAAACTCAACATTCTTTTCTTTTCTTTTTTAAGATTTTATTTATTTATTTGACAGAGAGAGGGAACATAAGCCGGGGGGGCAGGGAGAGGGATAGGCAGGCTTCCCGCTGAGCAGGGAGCCCTATGCGGGGCTCAATCCCAGGACCCTGAGATCATGACCTGAGCCGAAGGCAGACGCTTAATGACTGAGCCATCCAGGCGCCCCCTGAACATTATTTTCAAAAATTAATTGGCTTGCACAAGTTCCTATGCATTAAAAGCATATTATAAAGAAAGTTTTCCCTCTCTCACCCTTAAGACTTAATTGTAGGGGCACCTGGGTGGCTCAGTCGTTAGGTGTCTGCCGTCAGCTCAGGTCATGATCCCAGAGTCCTGGGATCGAGCCCCACATCGGGCACCCTGCTACGCGGAAGCCTGCTTCTCCCTCTCCCACTCCCCTTGCTTGTGTTCCCTCTCTCACTATGTCTCTCTCTGTCAAATAAATAAAATCTTAAAAAAAAAAAAAAGACTTAATTGTAGTTTTTCTATTCCCATACCCAAACTCAAAAACTTCTATCAACACATTGAAAGCTATTTTATTATGTTCTTGACATAACACATCACAAGTAGATGATGAGCCACAAAATACAAAGAGCTCCTTTGTATGGAAATGGACAGACATCACAACAGCTGGCATGGCAACAAATTGATGAAGTGAACGACCAACCAAGACAATGGAATTTACAATCATCAGTTTCTCGGGCTCTTAACATCAATGTGCCCTTTTGTCCAGACCTCAGAAACTTTGTGCTGAACTGAATTTTTTTTAAAGATTTCAGTAATCTACTGCCTTTAAAAAGATTATAGAACTAATTTTCAATATTGAGATATAGGCACTGGTAATTTTTTTTTTTTACTTTTTTTTTATTATGTTATGTTAATCACCATACATTACATCATTAGTTTTTGATGTAGTGTTCCATGATTCACTGTTTGCATAGAACACCCAGTGCTCCATGCAGAACGTGCCCTCTTTAATACCCTTCACCAGGCTAACCCATCCCCCCACCCCCTCCCCTCCAGAACCCCCAGTTTGTTTCTCAGAGTGCATAGTCTCTCATGGTTCATCTCCCCCTCCGATTTCCCCTTCATTCTTCTCCTCCTGCTTTTTTTTTTTTTTTTTTAACATATACTGTATTGTTTCAGAGGTACAGGTCTGTGATTCAACAGTCTTACACAATTCACAGTGCTCACCATAGCACATACCCTCCCCCATGTCTATCACCCAGCCACCCCATCCCTCCCACCCCCCACCACTCCAGCAACCCTCAGTTTGTTTCCTGAGATTAAGAATTCCTCATATTAGTGAGGTCATATGATACATGTCTTTCTCTGATTGACTTATTTTGCTCAGCATAATACCCTCCAGTTCCATCCACAAGGCACTGGTAATTTTATAAAATCTTACAGGTGATAAGCACTATAGAGACCAAATAAAACTCAGGCCTAATGCACTATACAAATGACCCAACTGTGTATCTAGTACAAAGGTTTTGACACTAATACTAATCAATGTTTTTACTGATGACACTTTCTAGTTTCTCAGTGGCTTTCCACATACGCAACATGTACACGTTATGCAGGGAAGAGCAAATCAATAATCTGTGAATTTAACTATAGGCATCGTCCGGCTGGTTTAGTCAGCACAGCATGTGACTCTTGATTTCGGGGTCCTGAGTTCGATTCCCCACCCCCCGGTGGGCACAGAGTTTACTTAAAAAAAAAAAAGCATTCACTCTTACATCATTTGGGAACATTTAAATTGTTTGAACAGGATCTGTACTGCCAAATACAATAAATATAATGAATTACCTGAAAACTTCTAGGAAGATAATTTCTAAGATGAATTAATGCTATATAGTTACATGTAATGACTTTCCAAGTTTTACTATAAAAATAGCTGTAAGCAATTAATTATATAGTTCAAATATACCTCTCATTGTTTTATTGTTAAAGGTTAGGAAGCCCACAAAAAACACCATTTCTATATTCACCAAGAACAAAACACACATGAATGTTTAACCCCAAGCACTTTCTTTTCTGAATTGCTGGCAGCTGATTCCTTAGGTTCTGAGAATGAGTCTGGAAGTGGGGTGGTCAGAATCAGAAAACTTGAGTTCTTCCAGCTGTCCACTGCAACGGTGGAACACTTCCACTGACACAGTACTAGTCTTTATCTACAAAATAGGGATGTGACTTACACCTCCACTGTCCGTAAGAGCAAGAGCAAGCTATGTGACATGCAATGGTCATGATGCAAATGAGTGTTTCTGCAACCTATAAAAACCTACCAAGTTATATACTGTTATGACTGTACTTATTTTAATTTTAGAGGAAAAGAATGCTAGTTTCTCTGGTGTGTCCTTTTAAACCATTAACCTGAACATGTAATTACAATTACCAACAGTGAGACTGAGACACTTCCAAATTTAAAAATACATCATCAATGTAATGAAGACTGACCTTCAAAGAAGAGCTATATACTTACTCTGTCCCAGGTTCTATTTATTCAAAACATTTAGGAACAGCATTCAGAATTGATCTTAAAGGCATGCAGAAAAGTCTCAGTATTACTGTCATACTTTGTGGGTTTTGGAAAAAAATTAGGTATAGTTCCAAGTGAATCATCCACCCTATTCTTTTAAATTGGCTTCTAAAGAATATATATATATATATGTGTCTAAATGCACGTATAAAGATGCATATATGTATAAAGACACACATACATAAAATCACATTTATCTTTAAAGAATGATAATGTGTAACAATTGAGAGCAAGCAATAGATCCAAATAAGACCACAAGATTCCAAGTAAGGGCAACATAACTAGAGTTAAGTGTACAACTTTCCAATGAAAGTACCTTAAAGAAGCTAACTATTTGGAGGGGTAAGTTCTGGTACATATGTTTAAAAATAAAAAGCCAAATAAAAATCAGCTTGATATGAAATAATCACACTTTGTAAGTACTCAACAAATAATATATCTAGGACGGCGCTCCAATGATGCCAAACGGTTGTGGTAAATGACAGGGAAGATGCTGAGGAAGGTGTTTTCCTGAACTTTTCTTTTTTTGGTAAAGATTTATTTATTTATTTATTTGAGAAAGAGCTAGAGAGAGAAAAGGCTCCCTCCTCTGCAGGGAGCCTGATTGCAGGGCTTGATCCCAGGACTCCCGGGGATCGCTTAACCGACCAAGCCACCCAGGCACCTCATTCTTGAACTTTTTATATGTGAAAAGCCTCTTAATGTTAAAAATATTTCCTACTGGGGCACCTGGCTGGCTCAGTCAGTAAAGCATGTGACCCTTGATCTCAGGGTCATGAGTTCAAGCCCCATACTACGTGTAGAACTCACTTTAAAAAAAAATTCCTATTAAAATGAAGTCATTACTAGGTAGTGAGAAGAGTTCTTTTTAAAATTTACTTTTTTTGGGTGCCTTGGGTGGCTCAGTTGTTGTCTGCCTTCGGCTCAAGTCGTGATCCCAGGGTCCTGGGATCGAGCCCCACACTGGGCTCCTTGCTCCACGGGGAGCCTGCTTCTCCCTCTCCCACTCCCCCTGCTTGCTTATGTTCCCTCTCTCGCTGTGTCTCTGTCAAATAAATAAATAAAATCTTTTAAAAAATAAATAAATAAATAAAAATAATAAAAGAAAATAAAATTTACTTCTTTAATGTGTGTTTTTTTTTTTAAGATTTTATTTATTTATTTGACAGAGACACAGCAAGAGAGGGAACACAAAGCAGGGGGAGAGGGAGAGGGAGAAGCAAGCTCTCCACTGAGCAGGGAGCACAATGAGGGGCTCCATTCCAGGCCCCTGGGACCACGACCTGAGCCGAAGGCAGACACTTAATGACAGAGCCCCCTAATGTGGTTTTTTTTAAGATTCTTTTTTGGGTGGGGCGCCTGGGTGGCTCAGTCGTTAAGCATCTGCCTTCAGCTCAGGTCATGATCCCTGGATCCTGGGGTCGAGCCCCGCATCGGGCTCCCTGCTCAGCGGGAAGACTGCTTCTCCCTCTCCCGCTCCCCCCTGCTTGTGTTCCCTCTCTCGCTGTGTCTATCAAATAAATAAATAAAATCTTAAAAAAAGAAAAAAAGTTTTTTTATTTTTTTAAATTTTTCAGTTATCCTACATCCAATATGAGGCTCGAACTTACAACCCCGTGATCAAGAGTCTCATGTTCCACCAACTGAGCCAGCCAGGCACCCCTAATATTTTAAAATCATATTATAATGTTTTAAAATTATTAAATACTCAATTAGTTGCCCATCTGAATTGTAACTGATTCTAAATGAGTTAAGTCTAAGCTGACAAAATTTTACAATCCCTAGGTACAACACAACTTAGTTGCAATCCCTAAACTGCTCTGAAGAACACATTCCAAAGTGAAAATAAAATCACTTTCCATCTCCCTTCATCCAATCTGACAGTGATTAGCGACAAAGGGATTTGGGCAGGGAAGTTCTTCCACACCTAAGTACCGTACTCACAGGTGTACATGGCCCACTCACCAGTTATAATCAAACCATGATGCATAACTAGGAATAATAATGTGATTGGTCTGCTCTGTCACATTATCTTCTCCAGGGTCAAGTGAGCGACTCTGATCACCTTTGCTAGGATCTTCATCTTCCTATAGAAAAGAAGCCAGAGTTTAGAGAAACAGAGAACTGCAGAGACATAAATAACAGCTTTCCAAACTTCTCATATTAGGGCACAAAATGAAGCTATCTGATCCAATTTCAAGGCTCGGAAAAACAAATTTCAAATAAAAACAGCCTTTCTGGTTTTTAAAGTACCTTCATAAGATGTCCAGATGACATAGCAGATTCCTCCCTTTTACAGATGAGGGAATCAACTCAGAGAAGGCCCAGAACTTTTCCCACAACAGCTTGCTTCTTACTTGGCCAGTTTTATCTAATCCTAGGGTCACAAATCTAAATTACTAGTTCTCAAGTTATTTATAAGAAGGTGACTAAAGGACACTAATGAGGCATAATGACACGCCTTCCCCTACCCCAAAGATTGATCAGTAAGTATCTGCTAGTGGCCGTATGCACCTTATCTCATTCATTCCTCACAATAAACAGCAGGTATTATCACCTCTTTTATGGATGAGAAAATGATGCACAGAGCTGGTAAGTTGTAAGCAGGGTATAACTCCAGAAAACCCAGTTTGAGGGCCTAGACTCTCAATCACTTTCACTACTATAAGCTCTGATTTTTATCAGATTTATGGAGGTTTTACAAATGATTCCACCTAAAAACCTTGCCTGGCTAAAACAGTAATTTCAAAATCATTGCTTTGGGTCAAAACCCAAGAACATTTCTTATGCTACCACTAAAGAGTAATAATAATTACTTTTAAATAAAAGTATCATGTAATACACAGTTTACATTCACATGTTTCCAATTAACCCAGAAATGCCCTTTATACATTTTTCTCCCCAAACCAGAACCTGATCAAGGAATCCACATTATATGATACTCACATCTCTTTAGCTTCCTTTAATCCCTGCCTCCCTTTGAGGGGGGTACTTTATGACATTCAAATGTTTCAAAATTCCAGGCCAAATTACTTATGCAATATCTAACAATCTCTATTTATCTTACTGATTCTTCATAATTAACTTCTGATCAAACATTTGTATCAAGAATACCACAGGAAGTAAGTTTTTTGACATTCAGATGTTTTCCAATTTTCTATTATACCATTGTATCTATCAAGCTTTCATCTGTGGTGTTTTACTGTCTTTATTCTTTTTTTTTTTTTTTAAGATTTTATTTATTTTTATTTGAGAGAGAGAGAATGAGAGAGAGCGAGTACATGAGAGGGGGGAGGGTCAGAGGGAGAAGCAGACTCCCTGCCGAGCAGGGAGCCCGATGCGGGACTCGATCCAGGGACTCCAGGATCATGACCTGAGCCGAAGGCAGTCGCTTAACCAACTGAGCCACCCAGGCGCCCTACTGTCTTTATTCTTATGAAATTTTTTTCTATTAAGAACCAGTCAAATTTTGAATCGTAGTCTTTCATACTGGCTCCATAGTTTAATTTCTACCTTTTAAGTTAATTCATCATAAATGTCCTGTGCTATAGTATTTGAAGTGAGGATCTACTGTTACTGCCTAGAAACTTAAGACAATAATTTCCTTAAGATCAATGAATATAGAAAAAAACGTAATGTGTGAAAGCCCCAAGGAAACTCTGGTTGTTAATTAAATGATGCTGAAGCAATTTTGATGACAAAGGTAAGAAATGTTATTTCCCAAATCAGGGGAGCTAGTAAAAAATATGCTCATGGTTAATGAGTTTTTGAGATGTAGATTTCACAGATTCAATTATAACACAAAAAATTTCCTTTATTCAGGAAAACCAGGGAAAGACTGGCACTGCAATTAAAAAAAGCCAATAGTCTATGATTTAATTATCAGAATGAGGGGGAACACATGGGATGACATTATGGGACCAGCTGTTAAGAGTAACTACTTCTAACCAGTTTTGGTTTCAATTTTACAACAGACTTGGCCTTAGTTTCAAGATACCCCAGCCACTGGCATAAAAAAAAAAAAAAAATCTACATGTCGACTGTCTGGCTTTTTATTTCAGTCTCTTTCACTACCACACAATAGTATTTACACTAAATGATGACATCTTTTTACAAATATAACATCTGTTAATGGTTCCTAAGTAGCTCTCTAAGTAAAGAGAAGTCTAATTTTAAAGAAAAAAATCATAGGGGCGCCTGGCTGGCTCAGTCAGTGGAGTATATGACTCTTGATCTTGGGATTGTGAGTTCGAGCCCCACACTGGGTGTCGAGCTTACTTAAAAATAAAATCTTTAGGGCGCCTGGGTGGCTCAGTCAGTTAAGTGTCCAACTCTTGGTTTCAGTTCAGGTCATGATCTCATGAGTCCTGAGATGAAGCCCCACACTGGACTCTGCGCTTAGTGGGGAGTCAGCTTGAAGATTCTCTCCCGCTGCCCCTCCCCACCACTTGCGCATGCACAGTCACGCACGCTCTCTCTAAAAAAAAAAACCAAAGCTTTAAAAAATAAAATAAAATCTTAAAAGGAATCATAAGAACAATTCAGTTAAAGAGCCTTATGTAGATGAGTTTCTTGAACATTTTCAGGGAAATCCTATCATAAGTAGGTTCATTCCTTGAATGTATAAAAAAATACAGTAAATGTCAATTTGGGGGATTTCTCTAACTCAATGAAAAAGAACTATCCATTTTCAGCAAAGTAAGGGAGTTATTTCAAGGGGACTGTTATTTCAAGGAGTAGGGATTAGTTACACCTAACTAATAACATAGTCAAATATGACAGTTTGAATGAACAATGGGCTATTTACTAAAAAGGAAAGTAAAATCCTGCCTTAAATCCAACACCTTTCAACAACATCATTATTGCTATGTCTCTACCACAGGACTGATGAAACAGGAAGGTGCTGTGAGGGCTCATAAAAGGTTAACAGTATGCTCAAAGGCTGTGGGCTGGAGTTGTACCCACAGAAATAGAAGTGAGAAAATCAAGGCAATCGACGTGGTCCCTGCTTACCTGTCCTGTCAGAGGACACTTGGAACACTGCAGTCAGCTCTGATTACTACCTTGCAACCAGGGGATGACAGAACCAGAAATTATAGCGTAAGAGGAACACTTCATGAGGAGATAGAAATTTCCTCTCAATAAAATTTTCAGAGTCAAGAAAGACAAATTATTTCAGGGGTGTGTTAACAAAAAATCAGAATGGCCTCAAAATTAAACATTTCTAAGGACACTTCTAACCCGTGTTCCTACTGTTCCATACACAGGACCCCTCAGACAGCTACTTGTGCACCAGGCCTAACTAAATTGTTACCTTTCCTCCTGTTGTGACTGTTTCTTCATCCTGCTCATCTGTAAAATCAAAATATATGATTTATTTAAAAATCAAGTAAACACTCTTTGGATTACTTGAAAACTTCCAGGTAATTTTAAAAACTTAAATTGTTACATGCAGAGAAAAGGAAAGAAATAAAGCATTATGAAAGCAAATCCACCTCTAGTAATTCAGTAAATTGAAATCGTACACAGAAGCACAAAGGTGAGTAGAACTTCAAAGCATTAATAATTAAAAATTTCCAACAACAGGGAATTTATAATTAATTACTGCTTGGGCTACTATCTTAGTGATGATCTTGCTAATAACAGGTAAAGGACTTGATTGGGGCTCTTACTCCTGAGATTTGATGAAACAAAGTAATGACATTTTAGATCTCAGAGGACATCAGTGAAGGAAATGAGGAGAAAAGAAAAGTGAACATCAATCACTATGAAGTCCTGGTAAGGCTGTTAATATATTCTGAGGATAGAGGACTCCAGGACATAAATGCTGGCCTTGCAAAAGAACAGGAGTAAACCCAAGTATAATTTAAACCAGGCAGCTGATTTCCACAGCGAAAAGTGCCTGTGTGGACAATTGTTTATATATGAATGAAGGCTGCGTTTGCATTACAATGGCAAAGTTGATTAACTGAGACAGAGACCATATGGCCCACAATGTCTAAAATATTTACTACCTGGCCCTTTCCAGGTTAAGTCCGCCAACCTCTATTTTAGAGAATATACAAAGATCAGTAGTAGACAAACAGGTGGTACTCAAACTTTCAACTGTATTTCATACAGTGCCTCTACTACATGCCGGCCATGGTCCCAATGCCAAGGACACAATAAAGAACAAGAAAAGGTCCCATCTTCACGGAGTTTACATTCCAGTTAGGAGTGGCAGGAGACAGAAGAGAAAACACACGAACAGGTATCAGATGGTATCAGAGGAAAATAAATCAATATATTTTAGAGAGGCGCTGGGTGGGTGGACCCTTCCAAATAAAGAGGGAACCAGCCTGGTCAAAGGGCCACAGGTGGGGGTGGACCTGCCGCCGTCACAGATCTCCAAGGCCACTCTGAGCATGAATAAAGGCTGGAAGAAATGAGCACAGCACAAGAGAAGAGTGCGGTGACACAAAGCATTGGCACAAAAGTTAG
Organism: Phoca vitulina; assembly: GCF_004348235.1. NCBI lineage: Eukaryota > Metazoa > Chordata > Mammalia > Carnivora > Phocidae > Phoca > Phoca vitulina. The sequence goes on from NW_022589716.1 coordinate 6,242,290, forward strand.
ACAGACCCGGACCTGAGTCACTGCTCTGTCGCTTAATAGCTATCTGCTTGGAAACACTACTGAAGCCCTCCAGCCTCTATTTCCTCAGCAATGACACAGGGCTAACATGGTTTTGCAGTGAAATGCAAACAAAGGTAGAATGAGTACCTGGCGGGTACTCATGCAAAACAGAGATGGACACTGTTGCTTGATTTCTAAGTTAGACAAACACCTGCTAGCACGAATATGGGATTCACTGTGTGGTAAATAAATTATGGTCATCCAGCTCTGCACAGCAACTACTTTTATTCTAGGAAGTGACGAAGGGATCTAAATAAGGTTGTCAAAAATGAACTTTTTGATCTTGATAAACCACATGATAAACAATTTCTCACTAGATGGTGGGAACACAACCTAATGATCTCTCTCTGGTCAAAATATATACCATTTAAATTTAGTTTGACAGATTTCTGTCCCTGATGTAGTCTTGGTACCCGATGGAAACAGACTTCTGATAATACTAAAGTAGGAGGGAGAGACATCCTGCTTACTGATTCATAAACAGTAGTAATAAATGTTCTCTTCCTCCTTCCAGATGTGGGCAATCACACTTTCACCTCAGCCCCTGGATCTTGCCCTTTCAGAGATCTCAAGACAGAAAGGAAGGAAGGACTCGGTATACGTAGCTAGGTGACACATAAGGCATAATGTGGACCAGTTAAAACAATAAACAACTCTGTGAACAGGAAGTCCCAGTGGATGGATCAGTTACCCCTGGCATGGTTCAGGTTATACCTAATGCAGAAAGCCAGATGATTAAATAATACATGGAAAGCCCATTGGTCCCTGGATGAGAGGCCAGGACAACAGCTTCAAATTCCATTTGACTCTAGCTCTCCAGCTGTGATGAGCAGCACCTTCAGCCACAATACCCTTACTATTTAGACCTCAAACCATTCACAAACACAAAGGGAAGATCTCTTATACCCAGCACTAAAAATCTTAATCCAATTGACACCTTTATCCGTTTCTTAAAAATGGCTTCAATTTGACTCCTCTGATAAAGTCTATTACATACACACTCTAATACTTACCTCCACCTCTAAAAGGACAACTGTCCACTCCCTTAAAACTAGATTGATTCCTTTCAGGATATATACTTAATATACACCCTATCATTCTGTTTAACAAAGTGTCTCAGTGAAGATAATCAAGTCTTAACACTTACCCTGCTACATTACTGAAAATATACAAGACTACATATACCTCGTTTTGTTTTCCTGGCCTTTGATTCAGTGGTACCAGTTGTGGAACAGAAAATATAAAAACTTACAGAAAATGGAAGTTATTGTTATTGATATTCTATTAATAATGTTAAAGATAACTGAGAGGAATGTTTTGACAGCACTTCTTTTTCGTTTGTTGACCTAACACCACCTTTACATAAACTGTCAAGACAATTTTCTACTTCTGCTTTTGACAGAATCAAAAATGGAGTCATCCAGGGGCGCCTGGGTGGCTCAGTCGTTAAGCGTCTGCCTTCAGCTCAGGTCATGATCCCAGGGTCCTGGGGTCGAGCCCCGCATCGGGCTCCCTGCTCAGCAGGAGGCCTGCTTCTCCCTCTCCCGCTCCCCCTGCTTGTGTTCCCTCTCTTGCTGTGTTTGTCAAATAAATAAATCTTTAAAAAAAAAAAAAAAATGGAGTCATCCACTAATGTTAAATAGCAGGCTTTAAGTCAGAAAAGGGAGGGTGTAGTGAAATGAAATAAAAAAAAACTCTCCTAACTACCTACTCATAGCTGTCATCAAGAATCTCTGAAAAAGGGGCGCCTGGATGGCTCAGTCGGGTAAGTGGCTGACTCTTGATTTTGGCTCAGGTTATGATCTCATGGGTCCTGGGATCCCGCCCTGAGTAAGGCTCCACACTCAGCAGGGAGTCTGCTTGAGGATTCTCTCCCCCTCTGCCCCTCCCCCAGCTCATGCGCTTGCACTCTCGCTCTAAAATAAATAAATCTTTAAGGGGAAAAAAAGGATCTCTGGGGGAAAAAAAGAATCTCTGCAATTTGTCTGAAATACAGAATTCACCTACTGAAGAGATAGAGAAATTGCCGTCTCATTTTCCACATAAGGAAATCTCGAATACCCCTTCCAAGTGTAAAATTCCTGAACGTCAAAAATGTAGTATACACTGAAAACACTAGGTTCTCCTTTGATTTTTTTAAAAAAGATGTGAGCAGAGAGAGAGAGAGCAAGAGAGAGAGCAAGAGCAAGGGGCAGAGGGAGAGAGAGTAAGAGACTCCCCGCTGAGCAGGGAGCCCAACATGGGGCTCAATCCCAGGACCCCGGGATCATGACCTAAGCTGAAGGCAGACGCTTAACTCACTCAGTCACCCAGGCATCCCTCCTTTGATTTTTACAAGTGAAGAAAGAAACCGAGATCCATATATAACACTCAAGAACAAAGATGTTTAAAACTACCTCTATTTTTTAAACTGAAGAAAGTGACTACACTCCTCTTGTCTACCCGACAGCACATCCAAGGATTATGCCTTACTTGTGAAAATGTACTCTGTAACTTGTAAATACTATGAGCAGATGATGTGATTCTCATTTTACACTATTTAGAAAGCTAGAAGAAATACTTGAGAAAATAAATCATTTAAGAGTCAACAGACTTTTGTTCTGAAGATGCAAAATCAAATTGGTAAGAATGGAAAAAATGGATCACAGGAAATTAAATTTCCTGATATGGCAGCAAACAAAATGACAGTGGTGCTAAGGGGGCCATGGTCAACGTCTGTGCTGGACCAAAAAGGTAGCAACTGGAAGTGACATCTCTTGGGGAAGAAAGAATTATCAGAAGAACTAAATCTTTGAGAGAGAAAACAACACAGAAGTCTATAGACTGCTTTGGTTTTACCTAGATCTGCGACAGTTCCTCCTTTAACAGGTGTGTTTTCACTGTCTTTCTTTGGGTTCACTAGAAAGAAAAAAAAAATCATGTTTTAGGGGAAAAGTTCTACTTTTTTAAAAGAGAACAGAATAAAAGACGACTGAAAACTACATGAATCTCAATGTAAATCCACTGTCATCCAGAGTTCACCATCATGAAAAACTCCAAGCCCAACAGAGAAAGATTAACACTTACTGTAACAGACTGCATTTTGTAATTTCCCAAGTACCAATATTTTTTCATGACAAAAGTACACAATACAAAAATATATAGGGCAAAACCTGAAAAGAACCTTTCAATCCCTTCCCCAAAAGTATTTTTTATTACATTTTCTGTGCATTTGTTGATTCCCATTTTTGTGGCATTCACTTAGATAAGCTGAGGGAGAACTAATACCTTTTACATAACTATGTAGACTTCAAAAATAGAAATGTTACCCATACTGTGCTCTTCCTTACCACTCTACTTTTCTCATTCAAGAGTGTGCCTGTATGACCTTTCCATGTTATGTATTTTTAGTTAAATTATATCTCTTTCATTTTCAATAAATCCACTATGTCCATGGGTGGGTCATAAGGTAACTAGTCCTATATTAATGGAGACTTAGTTTATTTGCAATTTTTTACAGCAAAGTAATCCACATTCTTATATTCACCTTTAAGCATGCATATAATTACTTAAAATGAGAGCTCTGAAATTAAAACTGCTACTGGATATACACATTTTAAAACAACAGATATAGCCAAATTGTGTTAAGTGCCTTCATCAATTTACACTTCCACCAATAGCATTTGAGAGTACCCATTTCCTCAAAACATCTGTACTTTGGGAATCATCTATTTTCTAAGTTTTGAAAATCTAATGTATGAAAAATGTTCCTTTAATAATTTACATATCATTGGTTAAATGAAGTTGAGCATCTTTTTGCACATTTATTGGCCCCGAAATTTGATAAAATTACCAGTACAAAATACTTTGCCCCTCACTAGATCTATAGGGTGTTAAGAATCTTTATACAAATTTAGAGTTCTAATTCTTTGTTAAATGGCTAATGAATATTTTCCCCCAAAGCTAACACTTGCTTAAAGTACATTAATATTTGGAAGGTTACTTTTACATTTTAATTTGGTACTTTAATCCACCTGAAGCTTAAGTTCTTATTTTTGACACAAAGAACAATACTAAATTTTTTCCACAAGTATTTATGGAACAGTTTGGTCTTTTCCCACAAATTCGCCCTGCCAAATTCACAATAAATTAAATTGATAAACAAACATGGATCTACAGCTGAATCAAACATTCTACTCTACTGATGGGTTCGGCGACATTCCTGTGTCCAAATCATACTATTTCATTATAGCTTTTATAGTTCAGTTAGTTATCTGTTAGGACTACCACCACCTTCATAGCTCTTTTACTTAAAATAAATATTTGGGGGGCACCTGGGTGGCTCAGTGGGAAAAGCATGCAACTCTTGATCTCAGGGTTGTGAGTTCGAGTCCTACACTGGGTATAGAGAATACTTAAATGAATACAATTTAAATAAATAAATAAGGTATTTGGGGGTGCATGACTGGCTCAGTCAGTAGAGCATGCGATTCTTGATCTTGGGGAGTTGTAAGTTCAAGCCCCACACTGGTTAGAGATTACTTAAAAATAAAATCTTAAAAAAAAAAAAAGGCAAACAAACGAAAGGCACCTGTGTGGCTCAGTCAGCTAAGCGTCTGACTCTTGTGATCAAGCCACCCATGGGGCTCCATGGTTAGCATGGAGACTGCTGGAGATTCTCTCATTTTCCCTCTGTCCCGCTCGCACTCACTCTTTCTAAAATAAATAAATAAATCTTTAAAAAAAAAAACAACTGAAAGATGCATATTGTAATCCCTACAGCAACCACTGAGAAAAAAACAGGTAAAAATCAAATAGAGAATATGAAAATCTATATAACAGAAAACAGAATAGTGGTTGCCAGGATATGGGAGAAAGGAGATAATCTATACTAACCCCCAGTAAGTATAGGGTTTCTTTTCAGGGGGATGGAAATGTTCTAGAATTAAGAGGTGGTGATTGTACAACATAATGAATACACTAAAAAAACCAATGGAGTGATAAAAATATACTTTAACTGGTAAATTTTATGCTATGTGAAGAATATCTCAATTAGAACTATGCTATATAAAAAAGGAAGTCATAGAAGTTCTAAAATAAAAGAAAAGCAGGGGCACCTGGGTGGCTCAGTTGGTTAAGCATCTGCCTTCAGCTCAGGTCATGATCCTGGGTCCTGAAATCGAGCCCTCCATCGGGCTCCCTGCTCAGCAGAGAGCCTGCTTCTCCTTCTCCCTCTGGACTTCCCCACCCCCACTCATGCACTCTTGCTCCCTCTCAAATAAATAAATAAAATCTTAAAAAAAAAAGAAAAAGAAGAAGAAGAAGAAGAAGAGCAAACACAGAAGCCAGAACAGAACACTGAAAGTAGTGGATTAAAGCAAAAGAAGGGAGGAGGTAAGAGAGGGACAAATAGAAAAAAATTATCATAATGGCAGACTTAAGCCCAATGACATCAATAATTCTGTAACATTTCAGTGGACCACATACTGCAATTAAAAACAAAAAATGTGTACTGGGGAGGCGGGCAAAGCTCAACAATATGCTGTTTAAAATCGACATGCTTGGGGCGCCTGGGTGGCTCAGTCATTAAGCGTCTGCCTTCGGCTCAGGTCCTGATCCCAGGGTCCTGGGATCAAGCCCTGCATCAGGCTCCCTGCTCCACGGGAGGCCTGCTTCTCCCTCTCTCACTCCCCCTGCTTGTGTTCCCTCTCTCACTGTCTCTCTCTCTGACAAGTAAGTAAATAAATAATCTTTAAAAAATAAAATAAAAAAAATAAAATCGACATGCTTTACATAATCAAACTGAAAGTAACAGGATGCAAGAGAGATGTAAGTCAGAAATCTAACATGTAAGAACAAAGCTTGTGTAATTTACAAACTGCTCTGCTGAAGTCAAGTACAGTGGAGACTAATTTTAAAAAGTGTAGAAATAAAAGGGTGTGGTGTGATGAGGCTTTATTATCATCAGAGAACCTGGCCTTCAAGACAAGTACTACTATGGCACATAGACAAACACGACATAAGAGTCAATTCATCAGGAGGACATGATGATCCTAAGTGTATATGCCCTTAAATAGCAGAGCTTCAAAGTACATGAATAAAAATACTTAAAAGAAAAAATATTCACAGGAATCAAGGAAAAAAACAGACAAATCCACAAATATAGTTAAAAGGGTCTAACATTCTCCCAATAACTTATTTAAATAGGTTAAAATGTCATAGATAATACGCCACCTTCTCATCTGTATATTGATTCTAATGGGATTTAAAAACCATTTATTTCAAAGCATTGCTCAATTTAGAGAATTTTTTTTTCTTTCTTTTTTTTTTGAGTAGGCTCTATGCCCATGTGGGGCTTAAATCACAACCGTGAGATCAAGAGTCACCTGCTTGACCAAATGACCCAGCTAGGCGCCCCCATTAGAGAACTTTTTGGTCACGGTGTTTTTCTCAATAAGTAGCAGAAGTACACCAAAAGATTGGGAAAGGGAAGAAACATTTGCACCTTGAAAGTTGGGAACTGGGGGCACAGAGCAAGAAATGATTCATCCCATGGCATTGCTACAGAGTGATTAAATCACATCTAATACTCTCATAGTCTAGGCAGAAGAATACAAACCATTTTTTGGAAGCACCACTTCCTCTATGTTGGGTACCGGTGTTGGGTCTTCCATGTCCTTGGTAAGATCTTCTTGCTCATCTTCCTCTTTCTGACTTCTGCGCTTCCCATAAAGACTAGCTTGGCTAAAACATACAATGCATATAAATATAAAAAGGCTGACTATAGCTACTCATAGCACACAATTTCAGAGGCTTTATCCTCATTGTTAGAATCTATGCTCAGAATCTCTTTTAAAAGACAAACAGAAACCAAACAAATTAGGTACATTCCCAAATTACATCTAACCAGCCAGGAAAATAAAGGTTACTGGGAGGAAGAAATGGCCCCAGAAATTCTACTATACAAATCACAGACAGTATCCTAAAGGGGGCTTAAATTATGTAATAAAAGAACACCTGCTAAGGAAATATGGCACATATTTTATCTCACATAAACAATCACTTACATAAGAAATTTTCTCAAAGATATGTACAACCATATTTTCCTGGCTCTTTGTATCATCCAAATATCAAACTGCAAAGTAAAATCACTTAGGATGGTACTAATGTGTGTGTGTGTGTGTGTGTGTAAAAACTGCCATCGCCCTTTCTTTAGTTTATTTTTAAAACTAACACATTCCAGAAAGCAGACTAGGGTTCAAACAAGAATGGAAAGACTCCTTACCTTGAAAAATTACAGGGGATACAGGATAGAAATTATCAACTACTTCATATAACATGATGTGTACCAGAAACGAGTAAGGGTACCAAGAAAACAAGACATAATCAAGATCGAAAGTGACACTTAAGCTAAATCTTGGGAACTGTAACAATTCACAATGTTTCAGGACAGGCAATGTTTCAGGATAATGAGTGGAGGCATAAGAAAAGAGATAACCTGTTCTGGGAAGGAACAGGCAGGAAGCAACACAAAGAAGTGAGGAGTGGAGAAAGAGCTGGTGGAAATATACAGTGGGCCAGCCCGAGTCCTCACACTGCAGAGAGCATGAGCAGAGTTCTCTTCATGACAGACCACACACTGGCATAGGTTAGAATCAGGTATATAGGTAAAAATATTTTTTAAATTTTTAATAAAAACTGCATGACAATTTTTCAAAAGCCTGTGAACCTAAAGGTATTAGGGAGACAAAATAAGGGAAGGTCAATAAAACAAGAGTCAGGAAAACAGATGTCAATGTCTTTTCACTAAAGGAAACTTAACATAAAACTTGAATGACCGCTCATTAGAAGACAGCTGTATTCAATTGAAGGATATACATACATCTACTTTGGGAAACTCCATTTGGTGGGTTTTATACTCAGAGTAGAGGCTCAGTACCATCACTGTGAGCCTCCTAGACATCACGTCTTTTTTGGGGGGACCACTAGTGTCCTGGCACTGCATCTCAGCCCCTAAGTGGGAAGAAGGGTACATCGATTTCAGGCCCAGGAACACTTGGAAAAGTTGTATGGCTTTCTTCACAGGGACATCAGGGAAGCCCTCAATTCCCTGCATATCAAGCATAAGACTCAGATTAGAGATTTAAGAAATAAGGTTACTCTCACTAATTGCTAAAGAAAAATCTATTTTTGTGGTTTTTTCTATCATAATACATGTGACTTGACAAAATAACAACATCCTTTTATGACTATGACTGGCTCATTAATATTATTTATAAAACTAAGAATTTTTTAACTTCCCTAATAGCTTCTATACACGGTTAACAATGCTTCAGATAACCCTACCGTTCAAGAAATAACATGGTTCTGATGAATCACAGACCTATACCCCTGAAACAAAATACATTATATGTTAATTTTAAAAATTTTAAAAAGAAATAACATGATTCAAGGCATGTTCTGGGCATAAAAAAATGCTAATTTGGCTATAGGAAAAAGTCAATAAAAGGAAGCTAATGAAGAGAAGATAACAAGTAGATCTTTATAGTCCAGTCAACTGCCAGAAATTTAACAAATTTCCGGTTGCATGAAAAGAATAAATTTTGCATCTGTCATTTTATAAGACTAAACTTAACCTCTTTGAAATTAAAAAAATTTTGAGTGAGACAAGCTAAGCAAGCCAGAAATTAAGTATCTACTTAATATACAATAATAAATGTTAAGTATTATCTACCAACTATTAAGTACCTACTTCAGGCCAGACACTGCACAGGGGCTCTAAAGTCTCACTTGATCCCCACAACAACTTACTCAAAAGAAACCAGAAACCCCACTCAAGCAAGATTCACTAAAGTACAAATGTGATGCCCTGAACAAGGCACTCTGCTCAACATGAAACAGACACAGGTTCATTTCCTCTATGAGTCACTCTGATCACAAATGGGACAGGTGGTAAAATCAGAGAAAGAGACACTAACTATGGCAAATATAATTTCTTAAATTCCTTACCAGCCACACTGCTCAATATATAATTAGATACAGAAAAGACTGTATTCAGGGTGCCTTGATATAAATACAACATCAGATGGCCATCTTACAAAGGAGATGAAGAAAGGGGAAGGAAAAATAGGGGAAGAGGAAAAGAAAGACAAAGAGCCAAATAATCCACCCTCAGACCTTGGTGAACGTGACGGAACTTAGTTGAAAGGATACAGTAATAGGAAGCCGAGAGTCCAGCTTTGAATCTTGACTCTAAAGAAAAATCTCTATGTGACCTTGGAAAAGTTACTTCCCTATCCTGAACCTCAATCTCTATTTCTTAAGATAAAGACGCTTATGATACTTCAAAGATCTGTTTCAGTTTTAAGATTCTGAACATGGTTTCTACTCTAAGCTGTGAGCCAAAGCTCTAATCCAGAAGGCAAATATTCATCCCCTTCCCATGGCTAGGCCAGAGAGAGAAAAATAGTTTCTCTCAGAATTTGATCATGGAATTGGAGTGGCTATATTTTAAATACAGATTAGATATCACAGTATGTTTATGTGGAATACAAAGTTAAATGTGATGTGTGTGTGTGTGTGTGAGAGAGAGAGAGAGAGAGAGAGAGAGAGAGAGTGTGTGTGTGTGTGTGTGTGTGTGTGTGTGTGTGTGTGATGGAAGATTATTCAGCCATTAAAAAGGAAATTCTGCTACTTGGGACAACATGGATAGACCTTGAGGCCATTTTGCTAGGAGGAATAACTAAGAGAAAAATAAATACCAGATGATCTCTCTTATATGTGGAATCTAAAAAACAAAACAAAACAAAAAAAAAACACAAATTCACAGATTGAGGGAATACATTGGTGGCTGCCAAAGGTAGGGGCTGGGGGAGAATGGGAAAGTTGGTGAAAGGTATAAACTTCCAGTTATAAAATAAACCTTAGAGGTGTAATATACAGCATGGGGTCTGCAGTTAACACAGTACTGTGCATTTGAAAGATGCTAAGAGAGTAGATCCTAAAAGTTCTCGTCACAAGAAAAAACTATTATTAACTATGTGTGGTGCCGGATGTTAACCAGATTTATTGTGATTATTTCACTATACATATCGATTTAAAAAAAGATTGTATGCAAGGTGCCTTAGCATAAATACAACAGAAGATGGCCATCAGATAACATCTGACAAGATGAGCTATCAGAGCAAAGACATCTACCAAGTCAAAGTAAGACAACTTCCTTTGAGCAAAACTTCTAGTATAAATGTAAAAATCTGGAATTCCCTCTGCAGTTTGTTTTAATGCCTCTGAATCATGCTGCAGTTCTTACCCTTTCTTTCCACTCTTCTTCCGGGATTCTGTGGGTGTAGGAGGCGGAGGGGAAGGCGAATGTTTCCTCTTTCGAGCATTAGCTGATGCTTTCCTATCTCTTCTCTCTGGACTTCTGACTGGCTAGGAAGAAGTAAATGGAAATAAATATCAGCCAGCTTTTCTGACTCCTCAGTTTCTATAAACCCTTGTCCAAAGATGAGTTTCACAAAGATAATACCAATACCACTCAGAGCATCCTAAACGACCAGCAGTCAAGACTCTCTGACCTTCCAGGGGCACCTGGGTGGCTCAGTCGTTAAGCGTCTGCCTTCAGCTCAGGTCATGGTCCCAGGGTCCTGGGATCGAGCCCTGTGTCAGGCTCCCTGCTCCACGGAAGGCCTACTTTTCCCTCTCCCACTGCCCCTGCTTGTGTTCCCTCTCTTGATGTCTCTCTCTCTCTGTCAAATAAATAAAAATAAAATCTTAAAAAAAAAAAAGACTCTCTGACCTTCCAGGTGATGTACCACCAATGGAAATATTAGAACCATCCCACAGGTATTCAAACTGTGCTACAAAACAGACATGCCCAAATCCTGTCCAGCTAAAAACTGTTCCTGTTCACCTTCTGCTTCCAGATAGGAAAAGCATTTTCAACAATTACTGGAAAATACAAAACATATGCTATTTAATTAATGAAATACAAACAATGGCTGAATGATCTTGTGAAAGTGTATCAAAAACTAGTCCTGACGTGTCAGTAAAACAGGAGAAAACTTTATGACACAAAAGATGTTAAATAAGATTGCAACTTATGACTTAAAAGTCAATCTAACAGAAGTACAAATACCCCTATTTGCAGATGGCATGATCTTATATATAGATAACCCTAAGGAATCTACCAACTATCAGAGCTAATGAGTTCAGCAGTTGCAGGATACACATCGAAATACGAATGTCAACCTGTAGATGATAATTATGGATTTAATAAAATAGACAATAAAGAATTAACACCTAAGACGATCCAAAGTATTGTACCTGAGGTGCCAAAAAAAAATCAGAGATTAGAACGTTAATTAAACATTCATCATCTCTGGTATCTTCATACTCCTTACAACTCTCTGTTTCCTTTCAGAAGCTCAGTAGCATCAAATTGGAATCTAAGTCATCTTACAGGCCTACACAAGAAGTTTTAAAGAAAATCTAAACTGTCCACACTGTATGGTAAGTCTGAAGTTAAACTTTTAAAAAGAGATATTAAATGCATTTTTATAGAATCACGCTAAAAATAAGTGAATAAATTAATACATAGGCCATCTAAATCTGAACAGAGATGGCTACAGACAGGCCTCTTTAATAATGTGCTGTAGAAATTAGACTATTCCTAATGACAAAAAAGATTGGTTGGAAACGCACTGAGGGAAAGCAAATATCTAAGCGTATGGGGTGTGTGGGGGGGGGAGGCTGAATAAAAAATAAAATTTAAGTCAAATTCCACAGCAAATAAGGACCAATTAAAAATGAAAGGATATGAGGGGCACCTAGGTGGCTCAGTCGTTAAGCGTCTGCCTTTGGCTCAGGTCATGATCCCAGGGTCCTGGGATCGAGCCCTGCGTCAGGCTCCCTGCTCAGTGGGAAGCCTGCTTCTCCCTCTCCCACTCCCCCTGCTTGTGTTCCCTCTCTCGCTGTGTCTGTCTGTCAAATAAATAAATAAAATCTTTAAAAAAAAAAAAAAAAAGAAAAAAGAAAGAAGGAATATGAACAAGACCCAGTTTTAAAATATTTTTCTTGGGGCGCCTGGGTGGCTCAGTTGGTTAAGCGACTGCCTTCGGCTCAGGTCATGATCCTGGAGTCCCGGGATCGAGTCCCGCATCGGGCTCCCTGCTCAGCAGGGAGTCTGCTTCTCCCTCTGACCCTCCCCCTCTCATGCTCTCTCTGTCTATCTCATTCTCTCTCTCAAATAAATAAATAAAATCTTTAAAAAAATAAAAATAAAAAAATAAAATAAAATATTTTTCTTAAAAATAAAAAATACACGTCGTGAGCCCAAGAGTTTTAGTAAGAAAGTCTCAGGGCTGAAAACAGGTATGAGAGAATGGTACATTCTAAGTGAACAGTTAAAAGTATTTCTGTCTCAGAAATTTTTCAAAGAACTACAATACAAAACAAAAAGCAAAAACCTGATCCTGGAATCGAACCCTGCGTCAGGCTCCAGTGAAGGGGAATGAGAATCTTACCTAAGCACTCATCAGCCAACACCAATACATCTAAGCCTTCTCAGACTCCTCTCCCTCCGGGTGACACACCTACCTCGCAGGTTGTGGCTTCTCAAGAACCATGGTAAAAACTTTTGGTAGTTGGGCTTCTTAAAGGATTAAAGAGTAATAAATGCCACATCATCCCACCTTAAAAAGGGCTGAACTCTACCTTTGAGACCTTTGAGGCCGATACTATGTACTAACTACTGTGTGCACAGTAACAATGCTATTAAAGAATATTAAGACAAAATTAGTTCTCCCTTGAAAAACCAACTAAATTACATTATCCCATAATAATATTTGGTTCACAAAATTAAAATCAGACCTAGAAAACAAAATCAGCTACACCGCTGCTACACTGCATATGCCACTTTACATCTCCATGACCCTTTGAGAGCGTCATGCCCCTTCTTTGGGAATGCCAGCTCCTGAGATGGTCGTATGGCCATTTGGTTAACTTTTCCACATACCTGACGAGCGATGCACCTTGGACTGTATGTCAGAGCTTATTAATGAAGATTTGACAACAGTGAGGCCCAGAAAGAAGAAACATCAAGTGGAGAAAAATGGTGCCAAACCAAATACCTCTTCATTCTTTGTTGAAATTCGCTGACGAAAGCTCACGGGCTTCCGGTTCTCGTCCACCTCATAATCCTCCTCATTCATCCATTCATTGAAAACATCAGTGTCCAAAATCCATTTCGCATGAACCTAAAACCACATTCAAGCATGTGTATCTATATAAATAGTAAATAATTACAGTTTTTAAAGTATTCAACACTGGGGCGCCTGGGTGGCTCAGCCGTTGAGTGTGTGCCTTTGGCTCGGGTCATGGTCCCAGGGTCCTGGATCGAGCCCCACACTGGGCTCCCTGCTCAGCGGGAAGCCTGCTTCTCCCTCTCCCTCTCTCCCACTCCCCTTGCTTGTGTTCCCTCTCTCACTGACTGTCTCTGTCAAATAAATAAATAATAAATCTTTAAAAAAATAAATAAATAAAAATAAAGTATTCAACATTAAAGAAGCAGACTTATTCTCAACTCAAAGCCTCAATTGCATAAAAGTTTAAAAACATGACATTGTAAGGGTGCCTAGGTGGCTCAGTCGGCTGAACTTCAGACTCTTGGTTTTGGCTCAGGTCATGCTCTCAGTCGGGGTCCTGGAATCGAACCCTGCGTCAGGCTCCAGAACTCAGTGCAGAGTCCACTTGTCCTTTCCCCCTTCCCCCCACCCCGCCTGCTCTCTCGAGCGTGCATGTGCTTTCTCTCTCACTCTCTCTCTCTCAAATATATAAACAAAATCTAAAAATAAAAATAAAAACCCCAACCATGAGAATATTAAAGACCTGTGAATGGCAACTTAACCATTTCTAATTTTTATTCCATGTTACTGCATATAGTAAGAAAGCATCACTGGTTTTGCAAAGACTGAGGTTTTAATAACTGGCCCTTAATTTGATAATCATGTCATTTGTCTTCATTTCAGCTTTATTTAGGTATAACTGAAAAATAAAATTGTAAGATACTCAAAGTATACATCATGATGATTTGATGTGCATACACACTGAGAAAGGTTAATTAGCACATCCATCACGGTACATACTTAACTTTTTTATGTGTGAGAATATTTAAGTTCTGTTCTCTTAGCAAATTCCAATTATACAATACAGTGTCATCAACTTTAGTCACCATGTTTCACATTAGATCGTCAGACAATTCTTCTCCCAACTGCAAGTTTGTGCCCTTTTACCAACTTTACTCCCCCCAGCCCTTCTTTGCTGGCAACCATTTCTCTACTCTCTTATTTCTAGAGCTTTTTTTTTTTTTTTTTTTTTAAGATTTTATTTATTTATTTGACAGAGAGAGACACAGCAAGAGAGGGAACACAAGCAGGGGGAGTGGGAGAGGGAGAAGCAGGCTTCCCGCTGAGCAGGGAGCCCGATGCGGGGCTCGATCCCAGGACCCTGAGATCACGACCTGAGCCGAAGGCAGACGCTTAACGACTGAGCCACCCAGGCACCCCGAGCTTTTTTTTTTCTTAAAGATTCCATATAAAAGCAGTATCATGCAGGATTTATGTTTTTCCATTTGGCTTATTTCACTAATCATGTCTTCTTCATTCTGATGAAAACCACTGATAAAAACATTTAACAGCATTAGGCCATTCAAAGCAATAGGCCTAGTCACTGCTCTAGGCATGAAGGATGTCTCTATGTTTATGCGTTCAACAAAATTCTATGGAATGATGAAAGAGGACATTTACACAGACCTATCATCAGACCCATCACCTCGCCCTGTCAAGTATACAGGTGCTCTGTGGAGACCTTTCAGGGATAGCCAAGGTTGGGGAGTGGAGAAGTGAGAATCAGATTCAGGATTCTTCCAAGCCCTTCACATGGTAACTTCTCTTGCTTTTTTTTGTTAATGTTTCTGGGTAAGAATTTTAAAAATGACGGGTTCTCTGAATGTTGCATAGATACAGATGGAGATATAGATACTGAAACCACAGACCTAGCCCACACATTCCTATTATCCAACAGAATTTTTCAAAGGGAGTACACTAGAATTTGGGACTAGACAATCCTTCCCTGTGTAGACAAATATGAAATAATTTCAGCACCAAAATAATTAAGTAGTAAGTTACTGACCACTGAAACATTGGAACTCCATAAACCCATACTGGTAACAGATGAATAAAAAAGTAAATGAGGGGAAAGGAAGGACTCTGAAAGCCGACTGGTAAATGTGGAGGGAGGGCTAGAATGGAAAATCATCCCTGTGCAATCATCAAAGAAAAGACTGGTTCAGGCAAGAATTTCAAGTGGATGTTAAATCTGGGCAATGGAGAGTATTTTGATGAGAAGCAGGGTATCTGTATGGCCTACAAGGATCTCTTACAGATTGCTTATAAATTACAAGTGGAAAAAAAAAAAAAGGAACTATACAGTGGAGCCAACAGAGCACGCCATAACTGGGTGATCAGCATCACCAACAAGGAAGCACTGGGTAATGTTTCAGATTAAAGGAAACAAAAGAGACAGGACATTTGAATCAATAGCTGATATTCAATGGTATTCTGGGGCGCCTGGGTGGCTCAGCTGGTTAAGTGTCTGCCTTCGGCTCAGGCCATGATCCCAGGGTCCTGGGATCGAGCCATGTGTTGGGCTCCCTGCTCGGTGGGAAGGCTGCTTCTCCCTCTCCCTCTGCCTGCCGCTCCCCCTGCTTGTGCTCTCTCTCTCTCTCTTTGACAAATAAAATCTTTTAAATAAAAATTCCTTTAGGAAAAAAAAAGACATTCTAAAACAAACATAAAAATCTAGACTATATATTTCAAAAATGCCAGAATCATAGAAGAAAAAGAAAGGCTGAAAGTTCCACATTAAAGTATACTAAACAGATCTGACAACTAAATACAGTGTGTGCTCCTGAGCTGGATCCTAGATCAGGGAAGAGACTTAGTATAAAACGTACCACATCATTGGAACAACTGGTGTAAACGGAATATGGGTTCTATATCAGGTACTATATTGTTTCAAGAATTAGTATCCTGAAATAATTAAAAACAGGGAAATCTGGAAGAAGAGCATAATGTAGCTGTTTTATAAAGTAGTTGTTTTATATTGTTCTTGCAACTTTCAGAATTATTTCCACATTAAAAGTTGAAAAATAAGAGTTGATACATGGGCTCTTACGATTGTGACAGAAATGACTAATGAAATAAGTCTGTTTCATCGTAAGAGCCGTGCAGGCATGGCTTCCAGCCTTCCTAAATGACACTACCAAGGTTCAACTGCACTCCTCCCACTCCTGTCTCAACCACCTCAAAGCACAATGTAACTGGACTCTGGGGTCTCCTCAAACTCCGCTGTAAACATTTCTGCTAAGACCTAGATAATGAGTTCTTTGTGGTCATGGACAGCTTAATAGGATGACAAGAAAGGAAGATCCTCATTCTGTACTTCCTTGAAACACTGTTGTGAAAAAGAGCTGAGAAAAACTATTAAGTTATATAAGAATAAATTTTTTAAAAAAATGATCTCTCACCTTCCATGGCTTTTCTGGAATTGGTGGATCTTCAATTTCCGCATCAACATCATTACTATGGACCCAAGTATCATAGCTACAAAGGAAATGAAAAAAGGAAAAACAGCTTAGAACCCAAATTCATTCACTAAAAAGACCTTTTATAAAAAGGTGAAACTGTATTTTAGAAATACTCTTAGTATCAAGTAATAGCAATATTTCACACAATTTGTCTCTGCCACTCTGACAAGAAAACACTTCTGTAGAGGTCTATAGTGATCCTGACACTGTTAAGTCCAAAGTTCAAGTCTCAGTGCACAGAACTCACAGAATTTTAATGAGGAGATCGCTCTCTCCTCAAAGCATTTCCCTCACTTGGCCTCCAAGACAGCACTATCATCTGCTAGTTCTTCTAGCCACAGCCTTTCCCCATCCTGCATGGCCAGTTTCTCCTCTTCTCCCAAACCTCTTCACCATTGGAAGGTCCAAGTTTGGTTTGCGAACACTCCTCTTCTTGTCTACTCATTCTCTTGATCTCATGCAGACCTATGGCTTCAAATATCTATGCATCTGCCCTCTTCTCTGAATGCTGGACTCATGAATCCAACTGCCAAATCCACATTTCCCCTTACATATTCAAGAAGGCTTTCAAAACTAACACACTCAAAATTCAGCACGCAATGCCATCCTGATCCCAAAAATACGCCCTAGCCAATCATCCCCATCTTAGTAAATGCCAACTTCATTTTTCCAGTTGTTCTGGCCAAAATCCCTGCAGACATCCCTGACTTCACCCTCAATCACATCCTACATTCCAACCAATAACAACTTCGACAGTTCGTTCCGTCTTCAAAATATGCCCAGAATCCATCTACTTCTCACCCTTCTACTTCTGCCCAAAGCCCTGAGTCCATTTTTCACAAGCAACCAAAGTGATGCTTTAGAAAATCAAGTCCGTCCACATTACCACTGCTCAAAACCTTCCAACAACTCCCACCTCACTCAAAGAGCCAAAATCCTTACGGTGGATTGCCAAGGCCTCATGACCTGGTCCTCTGACTGCCACTCTGACCCCATCTCCTAGTACTCTCCCCTCCACTCACGTTTCAGTTGAGCCACCTGGGCTTTCATGGTGTTCTTTAAAAACACCAGGCAGTGGCCACTTCAAACCCTTTATAGAGGCTTCTCGCTACCCAGGTATCATTTGGCTCACCCCTCATATCTTCACACCTCTTTGCTCAAGGGTTCTCTCTTGAATCACTCCCCCTGCTCCTCTACTACTCTGAGGTAAGCATAAAATTGCCAAATTGAAACTGTCAATGCTACTATACTGGCCAATAAATTACTGTAAAAGCAAGGAATATCTAAATTAAATACACGTATGGTAACCAGCACCGGCTCCCTGAAGCCACTACTCAGAAGTCAGTTCAAAAGCATACGGAACAAGCACAGCTCTGTATGTCTATTAATGGCACTCTGGTAAGTTTTCTAGGAACACTTAAAACATGAGCTGGAGAAAAAAAGATCCTTTGCCAAGTTATTAATTATAACAGATAAAGATAACAATGGTGAGTTAGCAACTGATAACCTTACATTCTCTAGAAGTCTTGAATACAAACTGTCAGAGAGGTAGAAGTGAGGGCACAGACTCCAACAGTCCCTCCTCACCCCGGGTTTTACATCCTGCACTTCCAGTTACCCGCAGTCAAACGTGGTTGAAAACGGATGATCCTCCTTCTGACTGCAGAAACCTAACGCAACATCACAGTGCCTGCACCACTCACCTCACTTCGTCACCACACAGGCATTTATTATCCCACGTCATCACAAGAAGGGTGAGTACAGTACATACAATAAGGTATTTTAAGAGAAGAGAGAGACCACATTCATGTAACTTTTCTTACACTATACCATTCCAACTGTTCTATTTTATTATTAGTTATTGCTGTTCATCTCTTACTGTGCCTAATTTATAAATTAACTTATATCACAGGTATGAACATACAGGGAAAAAATATAGTATATACAGGGTTCAGTACTATCCATGGTTTCAGGCATACACTGGGAGTCTTTAAAATGAAGCCCTCACAGATGAAGGGGGGTGGGGGGACTGTTATATAGTTAATAAAGAAAGTGAACAAGGCCTTGAGAAGATAAGACTCAAACCAGCCACTATATCTTATCTGAAACATAAAGAAAAGGTTAACAAACAGGCTAACATGTTTTTACTGTGTTATTATAAAATTTATTTCAACTGTATACTTATGAAGCTAGATGAAGTTCATGGAAGGTTATCCTTATTTGTCAGTGTCCTATGTAGGCATAGTATAAATTTAAAAAGGACCACCATTTTCACTAACATCTAGTTCATATTTATAATATTCTTTATCTATACTCAGAGAATGAAACACAGTATGAGTTATGATTATCTCAAAGTAATAACGACAATTTCTTCTTCTGCCAAGAAGAAACACTCTATTTAGAAATAAAATAATTCATTCCTAATAGTATGGCATGAAGATTTTTTGAAGAAACAAATAAAACTAAATAGTCATAAAATACTAGGGAGAAAAATTCATTTCTTGAAGGAAACAAATCTATATTAGCAGTCTAATACCATATTGAAGGGGTGTTTTGGCAAATGCAGCAAATTGGGGCTTTGAATTGAATTCCATAACTTCAGTAAGACTCAAAAAGTGAGATCAAGCACTGAAGCAAACAAAGTTGTCACTCTTCCGAAAATGAAACTATACATAAATAACTCTGGCTTGCGCGTGCCTGGGTGGCTCAGTCGTTAAGCGTCTGCCTTCGGCTCAGGTCATGATCCCAGGGTCCTGGGATCGAGTCCCACATCGGGCTCCCTGCTCTGCGGGAAGCCTGCTTCTCCCTCTCCCACTCCCCCTGCTTGTGTTCATGCTCTCGCTATGTCTCTCTCTGTCAAATAAATAAATAAAATCTTAAAAAAAAAAAAAAAAAATAACTCTGGCTTGCACTGAAAAAAAATCTTTATACCAGATTTCAGGACATTACCTGTCTGGGTAAAACCCCCAATGCACTAACACCTGCTTATCTTTTCTCATCACCGGTCTCAACCATTCTTCTGAAAGGGAAAAAGAAAATACTTTAGTCAAGGTAACAAAATAAATGAATAAACTGCTATTTAGACTTAATTTCTACTTAGAATTTTGGGTTTGCTCATAAGCACCCCCCCAAAATTTTTTCTCATAAATGAACATTGTATCTGTTATATTAAGAGAAAGTTTTTCAGCCATGTATTCAGAACTACTATAGCATAGGCCTATTATCCACTACTCTTGGCAAATCCAATTGTCCACTGCAGTAAAATACTCCCCTCCCACCCACCTGCCTGTTTGTCTCCAATTTCACCCAAATCATGATCACTATATTTTTTACTACCACATTTCCAAGTAAAACCTCTCCTCCCTCTTTCTGTGAGGCTTTGCAATTACTATACATTTTTCAAGGTGTAAGTCCTGCTTCATGTCCTTGATGAAAGTTTCACCATATACTCTTCTTCCTCTAGATTCACTTTCTCTGGTATCCTATAGCACTTCACAGACTGCTACATCAAGTTTTTACCAATAATACTATTTTTATTATTTTCTAATGGCATCCCAACAACAGTTAAGTTAGCCTTCCCAACAACAGTTTAAGCATATGATCATATTAGATATTTTTATTTTGAATTTCCTTACCAAATATAGGTGTAAATTTATACAAATTTACAGGATGACCCTTATTGATTTGAATCATAGTTGTATTATATCTACATTTTAGTACTTGTTACGGGGTGTTTCTTTGGTAGTCTAAATTTAGCTTAGCACGGGGCACCTGGGTGGCTCGGATGGTTAAGCGTCTGCCTTCAGCTCAGGTCATGATCCCGGGGTCCTGGGATCGAGCCCTGCATTGGGCTCCCTGCTCGGCAGGAAGCCTGCTTCTCCCCCTCCCACTCCCCCTGCTTGTGTTCCCTCTCTCGCTATGTCTCTCTCTGTCAAATAAATAAATAAAATCTTTAAAATAAATAAATAAATAAATAAATAAATAAATTTAGCTTAGCAAACTTGTCTCTAGTGCTCAGAGGAAATTAATAAAGTAAGCCCCTTGAAACCCAAGAAATAGCAAAACAGAAAAACTTAAGTGAAACCAGTTAAGTAAACGTGGCTTTTCATTGCCAATTTCAACAAGAAATCATCCCAGCTTCACTGAC
Source organism: Phoca vitulina (assembly GCF_004348235.1). Taxonomy (NCBI): domain Eukaryota; kingdom Metazoa; phylum Chordata; class Mammalia; order Carnivora; family Phocidae; genus Phoca; species Phoca vitulina. The sequence continues at coordinate 6,263,121 of NW_022589716.1, forward strand.
TAAAGGCATGAAAACCCACATGCCTATGTTTTGTTTTTTAATTTTTATTTGAAGTAGGCTCCACACCCAACATGAAGCTCGAACTCACCACCCAGAGCTCAAGAGTCACATGCTCTACCAGCCAGGTGCCCCAAGCCTGTGTTCTTTTTCAAGCATCCAACTGTTCACCTTACTATCTTGAGAGAAAGTGAATAGGAAAAAATCAAGCCCAGGTCCTTAACCTGATATCCCAAAATGGCCAAGGAAAAAGTGAAGAGGAGGCCAGTTGGTCTTTCATAACTCACTATGTAGCAACAAACAAAATATACTGACTCTTAACTAATAAGAACTGCCCTTTAGGATACTAAATCTATCTTCAAAGGCTGTGCAGCTTTAGGAGGTAAAGAAAAAAGAATACTCATTCTTTTTACAGCTGATTTTGATAGAAAGAGACTGTGGCAATGATTGCCTTTGGAAATTTTCCCAGTAGCAGAAATAACTAATGGTTAGAGATATAAATCCACATTCTTCCCAGAGATAATCATATGCTACACAGAACCAATAAAACAGCCAGTTTTATGAGTAAAAATTAGTCCAAACTGAGAATATATACATAACTCTCACAACTCAACAATAAGGACATAGTCTAACTAAAATACAAGCAAAGGAGGGCACCTGGGTAGCTCATTAGTTGAGCGTCTGACTCTTGGGTTTTGGCTCATGTCATTATCTCATGGTCATGGGATCGAGCCCCACTTCAGGTTCCGCGCTCAAAGGGAGTCTGCTGGAGATTCTCTCTCTCCTTTTCCCTTTGCGCCCCCCCACCACCACGAATAAACAAATCTTAAAAAAAAGAAGAAAAAAAAAAACACAAGCAAAGGAGCAAATGAAACATTTCTCCAAAGAAGATACACAAATGGACCAAAAGCACATGAAAAGACACTTGGGGATCATGGGATCATTAACAATTAGGGAAATGCAAATCAAAACCACAGAGATACTGCCTGACACCCACTAGAATGGCTAATATAAAAACAGAGCAGGGGCGCCTGGGTGGCTCAGTCATTAAGCGTCTGCCTTCGGCTCAGGTCATGATCCCAGGGTCCTGGGATCGAGCCCCGCATCGGGCTCTCCGCTCGGCGGGAAGCCTGCTTCTCCCTCTCCCACTCCCCCTGCTTGTGTTCCCTCTCTCACCGTGTCTCTCTCTGTCAAATAAATAAATAAAATCTTTAAAAAAAAAAAAAAAACAGAGCAAATAAAAAGTGTTGATGAAAATGTGGAGAAATTGGTATCTCCACACAATGCTGATGGGACTGTAAAATGGTACAGCTACCTTGGGAAACATCACGGTGGTATAAGAAAATGTTTACTACAGAGTTGCCAATATGGCTCAGCAATTCAATTTCTAGGTATAAACACAAGAGAACTGGAACCATACATCCACACTATAACCTGTACACAAATAATCCTAATGGCATTATTTATAAGTAAGTGTTCATAAACTTACAATTGGCTAAACAAAAGGTAGTATATCCACACAATGTAATGTTATTTGGCCATCATGTATAGGAAGTAACAAAGTAACATTACAGGAGGCCCCAGACCTGTTCCACCACAGAGACACTGACTTAACACCAATATACCACCTAAAAAGTCTCCGTGAGAACTCTAGAACCCAATTAAGGAGTTGCAGTACTTCAGGCAAGCTCAAAGTCAAGAACAGCTGCATTGTAACAGTAAGAAAAGCCATTTCGTATCCACCACAATAGAAATTCTCCCAAGCCAGCAGAGTTCAGCAGGATCAGGAGGGAAAGCTCAGCTTGCAGCTTCTCCCTTGGGCTGAAAAGAGAAGAGTGAATGTGCATCCAATATTCCAAATTATTAGGGGGGCTGTTTGCCTCACCGGACTTAGAGCACTGACATAATGGACATATTTTGGATGTGTGGTGGTCAATGAGAGCAAATGAAATCTAAGCAACTTATTGTAGTACCAGAGAACCAGTAATGCCACAGACAGAGGCTGGTCAACTGGGTGTGATCAGGAGAAAGCACCAAGATCCCAACTTCTCCCCTGGTAGGGAGAAAGAAGAGTGGAATGTACATCCTATGTTCTGACTTTTCTGAGGGCTGCCCAAGGGACAGCTTTCTGTCTCAAATGACTCAGTGCTGATGGGGAACCAGCATTCTTTGGAAGCCTGGGCACCACAAAGATCAAGGAAGAGCTCAGTGGCTTGTTGCAACAACAGAGAACTTGTGGTAAAGCAGAGAGACACAGAGAAAGCAAGATATTACAAGCTCCTGAAAGAGAAACCAGCATACTCTTTACACACACAAGTGCAGAGAAGATGCATCCTCTGAAAACCTTTGAGAGATGCCTCGAATCTCAAACTGAGCTGACTGGTGAAGGTCTTCCCCTGTACAAAGTCAGACCATAAAGACCAGGAGAAGCAGCTGTTCTTTCAAAGGCACAAAACACAGCAGAAAATAACAAGACACAGAAAGAGAAAGGGAAATGGTCTAATCAACGGAAAATAATCTCAAAAAACTGACCCTAGAGGAAAGAAAAGATCTATAAATTATCTGACAAATACAAAGTAATCTTTTTTTTTTTTTTTTTTAAGTGGGTTCCATGCCGGGGGCACCTGGGTGGCTCAGTTGGTTGAGCATCTGCCTTCGGTTTGGGTCATGATCCTAGGGTCCTGGGACTGAGCCCCGCATCGGGCTCCCTGCTTAACGGGAAGCCTGCTTCTCCCTCTCCCACTCCCCATATTTGTGTTCCCTCTCTCACTGTGACTCTGTCAAATAAATAAATAAATAAATAAATAAATAAATAAGAGAGTTGGACACTTAAACAACAGAGCCACCCAGGTGCCCCAAAATAATCGTTTTAAATGAAAAACCAGTGGGTCAACAACAACAACAAAAATCAAGAGAAATTTTAAAAATCCAAAACAAACAAAAAAGAATCAACATACCAAAATTTTGGGTATGCAGCAAAAGCAATTCTAAGAGGGAAGGTCATAGTGATAAATGCCTACTTCAAGAAACAAGAAAAATCTCAAACAGCCTAATTTTACACCTCAAGGAACTAGAAAAAGAAGAACAAATGAAGTCCAAAGTTAATAGAAGGAAGGAAATACCAAAAATCAGAGCAGGAATAAATGAAACAGAGACTAAAAAGACAATATAAAAGATCAATAAAGCCAAGAGCTGGTTATTTGGAAAAAATAAACAAAATTGGGGCTCCTGGATGGCTCCATGGGTTGAGTGTCTGCCTTCAGCTCAGGCCATAATCTCAGGGTCCTGGGATCGAGCCCCACGTTGGGACTCCCTGCTCAGCAGGGAGGCTGCTTCTCCCTCTCCCTCGCTGTTCCCCCTGCTTGTACTCTCACTCTCTCTCTAAATAAATAAAATCTTTTAAAAAAGTAAAAAATAAACAAAATTGACTCATCAAAGAAAAAAGAGAAAGGGCTCCAATCAATAAAATCAGAAATGAAAGAGATGTTACAACTGATACCACAGAAATAAAAAGGATTGTAAGAAACTACTACAAACAGTTAAACACCAACAAACTGTACAACCTAGAAGAAACAGATAAATTCCTAGAAATATACAACCTTCTAAGACTGAATCATGAACAAATAGAGAATCTGAAAAGACTGATTACTAGTAAGGAGATTGAATCAATAACTTAAAAACCCCCTACAAACAGAAGTCCCAGACCAGATGGCTTCACTAGTGAATTATATCAAACATTCCAAGAAGATTTAATACCAATCCTTTTCAAACTCTTCCAAAAAATAAGAGGAAGGAATACTGCCAAACTTATTTTACAAGGCCAACATTATCCAGATACTAAAACCAGAAAAGGGTGCCAAGAAAAAAAAATCACAGGCCAAGGCCAATATCCCTGGTCAACACTGATGCAAAAATCCTCAAGCAAATATTATCCAAATTCAACAATACATTAAAAAGATCATACATCATGATCAACTGGGATTTATTCCAGGGATGCAAGGATGGTTCAACACCAGCAAATCAATCAAAGTGATATACCACATTAACAAAATGAAGGACAAAAATCATATGATCACCTCAATAGATGCAGAAAAAAACATTTGACAAAGTTCAACATCCACTTACAAATAAAAACTCCTGATAGAGTGGTATAGAGAGAACATACCTCAACATAATAAAGGCCATATATGACAAGCCCACAGCTAGAATAAAAACTCTTGATAGAGTGGGATAGAGGGAACATACCTCAACATAATAAAGGCCATATATGACAAGCCCACAGCTAGAATAAAAACTCTTGATAGAGTGGGATAGAGGGAACATACTTCAACATAATAAAGGCCATATATGACAAGTCCACAGCTAACATCATACTCAGTGGTGAAAAGCTGAAAGTTTTTCCTCTAAGATCAGAAACAAGACAATGATACCCACTTTCACCATTTTTATCCAACACAGTATTGGCAGTCCTAGCCACAGCAATTAGGCAAGAAAAGGAAATAAAAGGCATCCAAATTGGAAAGGAAGAAGTAAAACGATCACCATTTGCAGAATTCATGCTACTGTATTTAAAAAATCCTAAAGACTGCACTGAAAAACTTAGAATAAATGAATTCAGTAAAGTTGCAGAATACGAAATTGATATACGGAAATTAAAATAATGGTTTAAAAGAGACTCAGTGCACTATAAAAGAACACATTAAACTACTAAATAAAATTAGGAAAATGACGTATGAACAATAACAGAGTATCAACAAAGTGACAGAAACTATAAAAAAGAATCAAACAAAAATTCTGGAGTTACAGAGTAACTGAACTGAAAACTCCACTAGAGAGTTCAACATCAGATTTGACCAATCAGAAGAAAGAATCTGAGAACTCAAAGACATTTGAAATTCTCAAGTCAGATGAACAAAAAGAACGAAGATAAGAAAACCTAAGAGACATATCTACTCATCTAAATAAATGTTGTAGAGTAAGATTTATCTTCCTCTTCTAATGAATATCTTGATTTTTAAAAATTCTCATTCCTTAGAGAAATACATATTCTTTCTACTAAAACCAGTAATTCAATCCATGGTTTTTTTGTTGTTGTTGTTTTAAGATTTTATTTATTTGACACAGAGAGAGTGATAGAGAGAAAGAGAGCACAAGCAAGGGGAGCAACAGGCAGAGGCAGAGGGAGAAGCAGGCTCCCCGCTGAGCAAGGAGCGTGATGCAGGGCTCAATCCCAGGACCCCAGGATCATGACCTGAGCTGAAGGCAGATGCTTTACCGACTGAGCCACCCAGGTGCCCCCCCCCTTTTTTTTTTTTAAGATTTTACTTATTTGACAGAGAGCAAGAGCGCACAAGCGGGGGGAGCAGTAGAGGGAGAGGGAGAAGGAGGCTCTCCACCGAGAAGGGAGCCCGATGGCGGGGCTCGATCTCAGGACTCTGGGATCATGGCCTCAGTTGAAGGCAGATGCTTAATGGACTGAGCCACCCAGGCGCCCCACCAACCCATGTTCTTAAATCAATTCCTTTATCCCTTCCAGGTTTCAACTCTATTATGTGATTCAGTTTACTTTTGCTCTGCCCAGAAATAAACTGTAAAACCAAATCTTGAAAGACAAAAGCCTGGCCACCTGCTGGGTGGCATCCTCCACGTTTTTTTTTTCTCATTAAACTTTTGTTTTAATGGGTCTCAAAATTCTGTGACAGATTTTTGGTCAAGTTGTTTCCATTAAAAAGTACTGATTTTAAAAACTAGTCATTTAAAACTGCCACACACACACACAAAAAACAAATGGTCCACAAAACATTCTCCTTTCCTTCTGAAGGTTTTACGATGCATTGTTATCATTAACCACTCTTTTACTATTAAACTTAAATGGCCAATTGACATAAACAGTTGTGAGACCGTTCTTCCACCACTGATTAAGACTGGGATGACAGGTATTGGGGATAATATTCATTTAGCCTTCTGAGCTTTCTGGGCAGACTTGGTGACCTTGCCAGCTCCAGCTGCTTTGTCCACTGCTTTGATGACACCCACAGCAACCGTCTGTCTCACGTCACGAACAGCAAAATGGCCCAGAGGAGGATAGTCAGAGAAGCTCTCAACACACACAGGCTTTCCAGGAACCATATCAACAATGGCAGCATCACCAGATTTCAAGAACTTGGAACCATCTTCCAGCTTTTTTCCAGAACGACGATCTATCTTCTCCTTCAGCTCAGCAAACTTGCAAGCAATGTGAGCTGTGTGACAATCCAGCACAGGGGCATATCCAGCACTGATTTGGCCTGGATGGTTCAGGATAATCACCTGAGCCGTGAAGCCAGCTGCTTCCATTGGTGGGTCATTTTTGCTGTCACCAGCCACATTGCCATGACGAACATCTTTGACAGATACGTTCTTGACATTGAAGCCCACACTGTCCCCAGGAAGAGCCTCACTCAAAGCTTCATGGTGCATTTCAACAGACTTTACTTCACTTGTAACACTGACTGGAGCAAAGGTGACCACCATGCTAGGTTTAAGAACACCAGTCTTGACTCGGCCCACAGGGACAGTACCAATACCACCAATTTTGTAGACGTCTTAGAGAGGCAGACGCAAGGGCTTGTCAGTTGGACGAGCTGGTGGCAGAATGCAATCCAGAGCTTCAAGCAATGTGGTTCCACTGGCATTCCCATCTTTATGGGTGACTTTCCATCCCTTGAACCAAGGCATGTTAGCACTTGGCTCCAGCATGTTGTCACCATTCCAACCAGAAATTGGCACAAATACTACTGTGTCAGGGTTGTAGCCAATTTTCTTAATGTAGGTGCTGACTTCCTTAACGATTTCCTTGTACCTCTTCTGGCTGTAGGGTGGCTCAGTGGAATCCATCTTGTTAACACCAACAATTAGTTGTTTTACACCCAGTGTGTGAGCCAGAAGAGCATGCTCACGGGTCTGCCCATTCTTGGAGATACCGGCTTCAAATTCACCGACACCAGGAGCAACAATCAGGACAGCACAGTCAGCCTGAGATGTGCCTGTAATCATGTTTTTGATGAAGTCTCTGTGTCCTGGGGCATCAATGATGGTCACATAATACTTGCTGGTCTCGAATTTCCACAGGGAGATACCAATAGTGATACCACGTTCACATTCAGCTTTCAGTTTATCCAAGACCCAGGCATACTTGAAGGAGCCTTTTCCCATCTCAGCAGCCTCCTCAAATTTTTCGAAAGTTCTTTTGTCGATCCCACCACATTTGTAGATCAGATAACCAGTAGTGGTAGACTTGCCTGAATCTACATGTCCAATGACGATGATGTTGATGTGAGTCTTTTCCTTTCCCATTTTGGTTTAGGTTGAGCGGTGGTTTTCACGACACCTGTGTTCTGGTGGCAAACCCATTGCGAAAAAGCCATCCTCCACTTTCTTTTCCCTGTCATACATTCTGAGAAATTGGTGATCTTCCACCAACTCCACAACTTACCCTCACTGGCAAGTTACCAAAACTTCATTCTCAAAGGTTACCAATTATTTCCTTATTGACAAATCCAAATGCCTTGTCTCAGGCCTCACTTTTATTTCTTTGTAGAACAGTTCCATTGAAAACCTCCCGCATTTTAAAATGCTCTCCTTATTTTCCCATGACTTTTAAGATATGGACCATCCTTGGCTTGCCATCTAATTTCCTTTGCTCTCCTGATAAATGTATTTATCTCATCAAAGGACACAATTTTCCCTCACTCAGCAATTTAACTCAGAGCATCCCAAAGGTCTTGCTCTGACCAGTCTCCTTCTATCATATGTCCCAGAAATCAGCTCCCAGGCAAATTTTCCTAATACAGCCACAGTTGCTCATTTCTCTCCACTAAAATCATCAATATTATCTACTCTTGCCCTCATCCACCTAATAAAAACAAAACTCTACACTAGAGTTTTGTCCTCTCACCTACCTACTCTTCTCTCCCACTATGCTAAGATATATAGCCAAACTTTGTCATTTCCTTTCCCTCAAAGTTCATAATTTATTACCACTATGCTTTTGTCCCTTCTAGCATAACATACCCCAAATCTTACCAACAGATTAAGGCCCATTAAATATCACCTTTTATTTAAAACTTTTACTAATCCTCATTAAAGGTATATTGCATTTTCAAGGGTTTTACAATACGGTTTCTAATATGTTTGTGGCTGGTACTGTTATCATCTGCACACTTACCTGAGACAAGTACTTATAAGAAGCCCAGCACAAGGCTTTGCTGAGAGTCAACATTTACCTGACAGTTATTCTAAGGTAAATTGTACAGTGTGCCAAATCATGTCTTATATTTCAAAAATACCTTCAATACATTAAAAATTAAATTTAAATGCTATCCCCTAACAATTGCTCTAACTACTAATACCAAGCGAGCATCATCAGTATGCAGTAAACTAGGTTGTATTAAACCAAGGAGAAAAACAAAACTAGCACCACTAAGGAATCACTAAGTAGCCAGATGTAACAATTACAGTTCAAATCTTTTGTAAAAGGCAATTTTTCTCAAAAAGCTCACATGGTAAAAGTTTTATATCAGCCTTATTAGCTCAACAGAGCCAGCAACAGAATCAGTATTCTAACATCACAGCTATCCACCACCCCCATCTAGTGGGCACCAGTTGCTATTACCAAACAGGAAAAAGGCTGAGAAACAACCAGGTAAACACTAAAGGCAGGATGAGATTTCTCACTTTATAAAAGCGTAATAATCACAGAGCTGAGATTTTTGACTGTAACAAATAAAATCAAACTTTTAGCTATCAAACTGATGATGAAAAGACCTAAATGTAACAGCTAAAACTGTAAAACTTCATGACTCTGAATGAGGCAATGGTTTCTTTAGATCTGACACCATGCATAAGCCATCAAGCAACCTATCAACTGTTTTCAGTATCTGTAGGATCTGTAACAATGTCCCTCCTTCCATTCTTGACAACTGTAGGATTCAGATCCTACAGTTACAGATCTGTAGGATCTGTAACAATGTCCCTCCTTCCATTCTTTTTCTCTTGCTTACTTGCAGCACGATTTGAATAGCCTTATTGATCTTTTCTGAGAACGATTTCTGACACTGCTGAGCACCTTGCTCCTGTATATTTTCCACATCATTAATTTTCGCTCTTAATTATTTCATTCTTTCCTTAGGTTTAATTTGCTGTTATTTTTCCAATCTCTTGAGAAAGATGTGTGCATCACTGATTTTTCAGTCTTTCTTCTTTCCTAACATACACGTTTAAAGATAGAAATTTCCCTCTGGGCATAGCTTCAGCTGTATCCAACAAAATTTAACTTTCTTGTACTTTATCGATAAATTCATTTCATAATTATTCAGTTCCAAGGATTTTCTATTTCCATTGTAATTTCTTCTTTGACCCATGGATTACTTGGCAATATATTTCTTAATTATCAAACATACACGGATTGTCTGGTAATCTTGTTATTGACTTCTAGCATAATTGCACTGGTCAGAAAAAATACTCAGCATGGGGTAATTAGCAACTCAAATCTGATATAATTTAGCTTATAAAGATGACCTAAAGGGATATGTTATGTTAACCAGAAGACCTGATCCCTTATAGAAGACCTATTTCTCAAATTAATCTGGTTAATTTATTAATTCATATTTTCTTTCTCAAAAAATCAGTTTCCATAGCCCTATCGAACTCTGGCCACAGACAAAATCAACCTGAGGACAGAAGAGCTAAAGTTCAGAATCTGAACCATTATAAATTCACCAAACTAAAATATTGCTGAGGGACCCCATTCAGAGAGCCAGTAAGCCCATCTTCCCCAAAGATGTTCTTTCATTTTGCAATGTCTCTTAATTTTCAGAACACAAGGGACACAGCAAACATTAATAAAATTAATACATAAGGCACACCTAAACACCCAGATAATAACCAACAAAGAAAGAAAGAAAAGTCAAATGATCAAAAAGTCGGACATCAAAGAATTAGTTTGCTTAGACCAATTCAGCAAAAAAAAATAGAAAACTACATTTAAATAATCTGTGCAAGTTATTTAATACTTGAAAGTCTCTTTTTCAAAAAGCTAGTAATATTGTTTAAATCTCTGATAAAACTTAAAATCTAGTGAAGTAGGAGGAGTTCATAACCAAAAATTAACTTACCATCCTCTTGTGAGGAAGGATATGGATAAATGTGGTGGGAAGCTTTTGACTTCTCATCAGTGAAAGTCCCCTGGAAAGCAAATGAACAATATAAGGGTAAAGCACATGGCAAACAGACTATGCAATGCCAGATGGAAACTGCCAGAGAATCATAAAGGCATTACTTTATGTATTATGTACTATCTACCCATCTCTCTCTCTATATATATATATATATATTTATCAAGACTATATTTTTTTTAGTAAAGAAAAAGAACTATTAACAAGGAAAAATAAAAACACGTAAATTATCTATAGACACAGTTTATATTGTTGTATAGAAAAATAATGCAAGTACCTCTTACCTAATTCTCTATGTATCTCTCTAGGAAACCTTGTCTGTAATATGAGTATTTCTAATTCTAAAAGTTACTCCAAAGTAATCAGAAATTATCACAATTATCTGAAGTGAGTCAATGCAGGTTTATGACCATGAGCCATAACTTATGGTTACCTACATATAGGATGGACATTTTACTTGGCTCTAGCATGTATGTACGCTACTGTTGTTTAAAGTCAATGTTAGGGGGCGCCTGGGTGGCTCAGTCATTAAGTGTTTGCCTTTGGCTCAGGTCATGATCCCAGGGTCCTGGGATCGAGCCCCTCATCAGACTCCCTGCTCTGCGGGAAGCCTGCTTCTCCCTCTCCCACTCCCCTGGCTTGTGTTCCCTCTCTGGCTGTCTCTCTATCAAATAAATAAAATCTTAAAAAAAAAAATCTTCATTTGAGACAGGGAGAGCACACAAGAGGGGGGAGGGAGAGGGACAAGTGGACTCCGTGCTGAGCATAGAGCTGGACACGGGGCTCAATCCCAGGCCCCCAAGATCATGACCCAAGCCAAAATCAAGAGTCGGACGCTTAACAACTGAGCCACACAGGCACCCCTATTAATGCATTTTAAATGCCTGAACAAAGGCCTAATCATCAGTATTCAATAATATCATTAGCTTACCATCTCTTCCCTACGAGTCTATGAAACCAGGAAGATCCTTATGTCCCTCTAGAGGTTATCCCTAGAACACAATTGCTAAGCCAGACTCTTAAGAAAAATGAGAACTAAATGTTCAGTATCAAAGGTAGGAAAATATATAAGCTTCTTCCAGGATTAATGTGGTAGCAATAAGAGTAGGTAATTTCAGCTTAAAGGTAATACCCAGCAGGTTAATTTGTTCCATTTCTGCCTTCTAACATTCTACATGTAATTACACTACACTTGACAGCCACTCCAATAAGCAGTCCAAAAGAGAAAAGAAGGTTAAGTGACTGGTTCAAAGTCAAAATGCTGGTGGGACGAGGAAATGGACTTGAGACTGCCTGATCCGACAGCACAATTATATTATCTTTCTCTTTGGTAGGGACGCTGTATGTAAGAAAAGGACTATACTAAATCTCCAAATGTAAACAGTATTAGAAATCCTTATTTTAGGAACTTGGAAGATATTTTACTAATTACTGAACATGATACAACTGGCAATCTCTTTTGCAGAAGGAAAAAAGATATTTCAGAAGGCTTCTCAACTAATTCTAAGGATTGTAAAACTTTGTCACTCAAATGATGTTGTTTCAGAAAATTATCTTCTACCTGGGTCTCCTCAGCTAGTTTACGATGATACAGGGTTGCTTATAGTTCAGCCACATGTAGCCACAAACCTACGTGCAGTAAATACCCAAGGTCCCAGCCTAAAACGAGGTTAGAGGAGGGAGGGAAAGACGTCCAAAGAGAACACTGGCACATGTGAATCAAGACAATGTAAGCTTATGGGGAAAACAGAATTTCCCAGTCCACATATATAAATACAATAGGTATCACTGGAGTGGCAGGGGTGAGGAAAGATAGGCTTACTTGAAACAATATTTGATCTCCTCTTACTAACAACTGTGCCATCAACTTCTACTTTGTTTGACTTTGTGATTACAGTGTTGCAGACCATATGGTCTCCCTAAATTACATAAGCCCAGGGGCACCTGGGTGGCTCAGTCCATTAGGCATCCAACTCTTGATTTCGGGTAAGGTCATGATCTCAGGGTCTTATCGGGCTCTGCACTCAGCAGGGAGTCTGCCTGAGATTCTCTCTCCCTCTCCCTCTGCCCCTGCAGCCTATACTAACTCATGCACTTGTTCTCTCTCTCTCTCTTTAATAAATAAGTCTAGGGGCGCCTGAGTGGCTCAGTCGGTTAAGCATCTGCCTTCGGCTCAGGTCATGATCTCAGGGTCCTGGAATCGAGTCCCATATCGGGCTCCTTGCTCAGCGGGGAGTCTGCTTGTCCCTCTCCCTCTGCCCCTCCCCCATACTCATGCTCACTCTCTCTCCTCTCCTCTCTCTCTAATAAATAAAATCTTTAAAAAATATTTTTTTAATAAAATTAAATAAATCTTTAAAAAATAAATAAATTGCATAACCATATTTCACAGTAAGACTATAGTGACCCCATACCAATGACTATTAAATGCTAATTTTGGATACATACGTGCATCAAACCACCATACTGTACACCTTAAACTTACACAATGTTAGAGGTCAATTATATCTCAACAATGCTAAGGGGGAAAATGCTTCTAGGAAAAGAACTGGAGGTGAATGGAAAGAAAAAACTTGGTACTGTAAGAACCCAAAGAGAGAGAACTTTCATTTAATGCAGATATATACAGAAACTAAAAGATATTATGATTGAGATTTATAAGCTATTTTTATTACACAGTTTTCTGAATTGATGTTTATTACCTGATGTCGTTTGATAATATCTTTCAATTTGTTAGCCAACTTCAGATCAATGTCTGGAATGAGGTAGATGTTGGGTCTGGTCAGACAGTTGCTCTGAGAAAGAAAAAACAGATTTTGAAATTCTCTTGGTTTTGAAATGATGTCACATTATTAATGAATTACCCCAATGGCCAAAGTTGACATTCAAAGCCATAGTGCTTAAAATGAGAAGATGTTTTTTAGTATAGACTACAGAAGTCTCATCTCAATATAAAGCCTAGGTGTTCAGCAGGCCACTTAATGCCATCCCCAGATCCCTTCTCTGCAGCTAAGTACACCTGGACAAAAAATGTTCAGAATCACAACCTAAAGAAATTCATCATATTTTTCATTAAGGTACCACATTGACATATTGATACTTCTATAGCCAATCTTACCTGAATTGACCTTAACAGTCCAAATCTAATGTAATATTTCCACCTACACCTTTTATTGGCAAGGGGGGGACCCCCGAACTGGATCCCAGGGGAATGCCCATTTTGGTTCATTATGTAAGTTACTTATAGCTCTTTTTCCCATTTGTAAACTTACAAATAGCAATGATTAAAACATGCATATTAACTCCTCAAATCATCACCAAAAATCAGTGAACCAACAAAAAAAAATTGTTTCTCTAGCAGTTCATGAGACAAGTTTCAGGCATCAAGTTAATGATAATACCTAGTTGAATCTTTGCCAGCTGCCCCCCCCAGGAAGGCTAATTGAGTAATCATTAAAAATTACCAATCAATAAAAATACTAGGAAAGAAAAGAAGAATACTAAGTGTTCTCTCTTCCAGGTTATATCCAGTTGGGGAAATAAGATCTATATTTGTGGTATAACCCTGAAACAAATCCAAAAAAAAAAAAAAAAAACCGAGAGAGAGAGACTATATAAATGAGTGACCAGTAGATTGAGGGTGTTTATATTAAATATGAAAGAAATTCAAATAACGGATTAGGTGAAATAAAGAAAGAAAATATCAGGGCATCTGGGTGGCTCAGTCAGTTAAGCATCTGACTCTTACTTTCAGCTCGGTCATGATATTAGGGTCATGAGATCGAGCCCTGTTAGATTCTCTCCCTCTCCCTCTGCCCCTTCCCCCACCCTCTCTCTCTCTAAAAAAAAAGAAAGAAAGAAAATATCTAGATTATTTCACCAGAAGTTTAGGATCAATATTCTATAAATGACAAGTTTTAGTCATACTTTATAGCTCTAATCCCCCAAAACCCATAAAAATAATAGAATAGATTTCAGAAAATTTTTCTTCCTTTGATCTTTTGGTAGTCCAATAAAGCCAATCTTAGAACTGAAAATATATTAAAGGGAAAATTCTTTTAATAATTTAACTTTCTGAGTTACCTGCACCAATGTTTTTTCAATGTTCATAAACATTTCAACATTCCGATCCATTCGGGATGGATTCTGTAGATCAAATCTACGCCTAAAAAGAAGAAAATCATTACTTAATTTGTCTTCTACCTTAAACAAAAGTGAAAACTTAGTTTTAGCACTCAACACAAATGAATTCCAAAGATGTGGAAATTAAAACAGCGCTCTACAAAACATGAGGGTATTTTCTCAGTATAAGAAAGCAGTGTCAAAATCTTTGTAAAACATTAAACATTATGACATTAAGGTCCACTCCAGTCAAAATGAAGTACCAATTCCATAAGGTATCCTGTTTTTCTTAAGTCTAAAATACTACATCATATAAAAAAGGAGTCCACAGATCCAAAGGCAGTAAACTATTATACCACTCTTCAAGTATAAGGAAAGTTTATCTACTTTCTATATGCTTACAAGTCATTTGCTCAAATTCAGTGTCTGTGTTCTCTTTGAGCCTACTATTGTCCTAAATCTGGTAAATTCGTCTATTTACCTTTTCTCTCTCCCCAATGTCTTTTTATTTAAGTACCCAAGCCTAACATTCTAACGTTGTCTGCCTATTCTCACCCACTTCCATATGAGTAAATCTTAACAAATTTGAATGCTTCTTTCTCCATATCTTTTATTCAACACTTACTTTGATTTTGCTCCATTTTAATTCCAGGGAAAGTACAGCTCAGTGATTGAGAGTGTGGGCTGTGGAGTCCAACTGTTCTGGGTTCTAATCCTGACCCCATTTGTATTTATGCAGTCTGGAGTGATTTACTAAATCCAAGGATCAATTTCTCTGTGAGTACAATGGCCCATTACAGGTTTTTGTGAAGGTCAAATGAGGTATATATGCTAAGGGCTTAAGACTGTTTATGCTTAATCTGTAAGTGACCAATAAATGTTAACTATGGTCATGTTTATTTGTTTTCTGGGTTTGTTTGTTTTTTAAAGATTTTATTTATTTATTTGAGAGAGAGACACAACGAGAGAGGGAACACAAGCAGGGGGAGGGGGAGAGGGAGAAGCAGGCTTCCGGCAGAGCAGGGAGCCTGACGCGGGGCTCGATCCCAGGACCCTGGGACCATGACCTGAGCCAAAGGCAGACGCTTAACAACTGAGGCACCCAGGTGCCCCTGTTTTCTGGGTTTTTAAAAAAGATTCATTCATTTTGAGAGAAAGAGAGAGCAAGGGGAGGAGCAGAGGGAGAGGGAAAGAAAGAAAGAACCCTCAAACAGATTCCCCACTGAGCACAGAGCTCGATGCAGGGCTCAAGCCCAGGACCCTGAGATCATGACCTGAGCCGAAATCAAGAGTCAGCCGCTTCACCAACTGAGCCATCCAGGCGCCCCTATGGTTATGTTTTTAAATCATTACTACCATGTGCTAGCTAGGATTAGGCAGTCTGAATCCAGAGCTTATGCTCTACCTCTCAGGTTGTCCTGTTTTAACCTGGAGATGCTCCCCACACCTCCAACCGTTCTTTCAAACTCTGCAGCCTTTCCTGTATGTCACTACCTACTCTGTGGGCTCCATACTATCGCCTCCAGGGTCTGCCACAAGCCACTCCCCCTACGAAGCTATTCCTGGCTTCCGCCACGCTCCTAATACAGCCTGTGCACTCTGCTGTTAGAGCCCCACAACAGAATCATCTTGTTGGTGAGACATCTCATTAGATGCCTTGGGGGCAAAAACCAGGTTTTTCTGAAAACAATCCTATATAGCCCTAGTGGCTAACAGAATGTGTGGCTTTAGGGACACCTGGGTGGCTCAGCCAGTTAAACGTCCAACTCTATTTCAGCTCATGTCATGAGCTCAAGTTCATGAGATTGAGCCCTGTGTCAGGCTCTGTGCTAGGCATGGAGCCTGCTTAAGAGTCTTCTCTCTCTCTCCTTCTCCCTCTGCCCCTCCTCACATCTCTCTAAAAAAAAAAAAAAAGAAAAGAAAAAGAAAAAGAAAAAAAAGAATGTGTGGCTTTATAAAGCAAACCACTCAGGAAATTAATATTATGACTGAGATCCAATTCGGAAATTAAGGCGTGTCCACTAAAGCACAGAAATAGGTAATTTGGAAAGGAACTAGTTACAGCTTCAAAAATGGCATTTACATGTAAGAGAGACCTTTGTCCCAAGTAACTGTATCTTGATTTAACCTTGGTACCCAGAACTTACCCTTAAATCCCATTTTTTGGGTTGTTTAGTATCTTCCTTTCCTAACTTCTTCTGAGGGAAGGCATAGGTCAGAAATTCCAAACAACTTCCATTAACTGGCACAACAGAGTAACACGTGACTGACTGAGACAACCCTATTAGAGCGGACAGGTTTCCACTGGTTCTTTCAGCACAATACAGGGAGAGCCATGTGAGTGTCTCCCCTTTCTAAAAGAAGGGGTCACACTCTTGGAGCGCCTGGGTGGCTCAGTCCTTAAGCACCTGCCTTCGGCTCAGGTCATGACCCCAGAGTCCTGGGATCGAGCCCTGCACCGGGCTCCCTGCTCTGCGGGAAGCCTGCTTCTCCCTTTCCCACTCCCCCTGCTTGTGTTCCCTCTCTTGCTGTGTCTCTGTCAAATAAAAAAAAATCTTAGAAAAAAAAGGGGGGAGGAGTCACTCTTTCACAGGCTTCTGATAACAAAAGAACTATATCCAGAAATGTCTCACTTCAGAATTGCTTATATAAGCCTTTACTCTTATTATTCATAGAGAAACTGCTTCCTTAGTAAATGATTCAGATGAGGCTGAAGGGAATTATCACTCGCAGAAATCTAAGAAATAGTTTGAAAGTAGTCATTAAACAAATTAAAACAGGGTTGCCTGGATTTACCTGCAAATGAAGATGAAAAGCTAAATGAATGTGGTAACAGAAAAAGAAAATTAAGAATTTATTCTGCCTTTCTGATGACTGATGAGTTAAATTTCTCAGTATTCCAGCTAATAAATGAAGTAGGAATGACAGAGTAACAGTCTTTTACAAAGAATTACCTAAAAAACAATAAGCACCTCAATCTATATATTAGAATTACCTACTTTCTAATTTTTCAAAATTTGAACACTACAGCTTGGTAAAGTTGTAATGATAACATGATTCTAGGCACTGAATATCAACATCGGTCTATTACAAGCAGAAACAACCAGACATTGTACGCCTCCAGAGGGAAGAACACAACACTGTCTATTAAGTACTGTTGACCAAAAAAAAAAAAAAAAACAAAGCTGAATCAGACTAAGCCTCTAGATCTAACTACCACTTTACTAGAAATTTAGAAGACTATGCTAAACAATATCCTAAGGAACATATTAGCAAAATCTAGAACACAGAAAATTCTACAAGACAACTTGCTTTTGTAAAAAATAACTTGCGAGGATAAGAGGGGGAAGAGAGTGCAAGGAGGAAAACTATTAACTTTTTTTTAAGGGGGGGGGAGGGCCAGAGAGAGAATCTTAAGCAGGCTCCATGATCTCATAACCCTGAGATCATGACCTGAGTTGAAATCAAGAGCTAGAATCTTAACCTATTAACCCACCCACGTGCCCCAATTTCCTAAAAGAGACTTAGACACATCAACCAAATGCCACGTATGAATCTTTAAAAATACAAATTAATATAAAAAATATTAATTAATATAAAAACCATCCATGAAGTAATCAGGGAAGCTTGAACACTAGTGGGTATTTAGTAACAATGAAAAATTATTGATAATTTTCTTAGTTGTGATAATGGCACTGTTATAATGCTTTTTTAAAAAATCCTATGCTGGGGAGCCTAGCTCGCTCAGTCGGTTAGGCACCTAACTCTGGATCTCAGCTGAGGTCTTGATCTCAGGGTCATGAGTTCAAGCCCCACGTTGGGCTCCACACTGGGCGTGCAGCCTGCATATAAAAATAAATAAATAAAAAGCTTTTCGGTGGCGCCTGGCTGGCTCAGTCGGTAAAGCATGCAACTCTTGATCTCAGAGTAGTGAGTTCGAGCCCCATCTTGGGCACAGAGATTACCTAAAAAAAAAAAATCTCATGAGGCGCCTGGATGGCTCAGTTAGTTAAGTGTCCAACTTGATTTCAGCTCAGATCATGATCACAGGGTTGTAAGATGGAGCCCTGCATCCCTTAGGATTCTCTCTCTGTCTCTCCCCCTCCCCCCAAAAAAATCCTATGCTTTTAAAAAAAATTTAGAAACAAACAGATGAAATTATATAAAGTTGAAGGTGCATGAAGGTAAATGGCAATTCATATTATTCTCTCTGCTTTTATATTTTCCATAATAAACTAAAATGGTTTGCCAAACAATGATTTAATAATACAACAGATTAAAGCTTTTTCCTGATTCAGCAATATGCTATGTAAGCAAAAAAAAGTATTTAAAATATATGCATATTATGAAAAACTGAAACGGGGCGCCTGGGTGGCTCAGTCGGTTAAGCATCCGACTCTTGATTTCAGCTGAGGTGGTGATCTCAGGGTCATGAGATCAAGGGTCAGGCTCTGCTTGAGGTTCTCTCTCTCCCTCTCCTTTTGCCCCTCCCCCCAACTCATGCTCTAAATTAATTAATTTTAAAAAGCTTTAAAAAGAAAAACTGAAATAAAACTCAGGTAAATATAGTATAACCTCTAATTGAAAGATTTAATCTGACTTATTTTGAAATTACCACGACTATTTAAATAAGTTTTACTTTATACAATATAGAAAAATGCTCAAACCTACACACAAGAGAAATCAAATTAAAACTAAAATTATAAAGCCTTTTTGAATCTTAATGTAGCCCTATAGAAGAGACAACAAATGAACATGTAACTCTGTGGCTTTTAAAACCTTTGCTCATTTAAAATGTAGATAGGAGCTCTTCATTGAGGGCTTACTAATTAATGAGTCTTCTGCTTTGTTTCCCTCTGGCAATCTGCCCGGCAATGTCTTAGGGCAGCCTTTCAATCTAAGGCAATATTGTCTGTCAAAAGGGCCTTCATTAGCTTTACTGCTCCAATTTTGCGCCTCTTGTGACTATTGTTAGGGATGTTCTCTTCTCATCTTCAGCTACGTACAGAAAATATAGTCTGAATAAAAATAATCAACAAAGGATCCTGGAGAATGAGTTTAATTCCTTGGTAAGTAGCTTCAGAAGCAAACTTGGAAAAGGCAAAACAAAACGCATTGAGCTGGGAGCAAGGTGAAAAGCAGACAACAGTATAGCAGAACAGTTGTGTGGGAAGTGATGGAAGCTGGCCTCAAGAGTAAGGGGCTTTGGGGGCACCTGGGTGGCTCAGTCGTTAAGCGTCTGCCTTCGGCTCAGGTCATGATCCCAGGGTGCTGGGATCGAGCCCCGCATCGGGCTCCCTGCTCGGCGGGAAGCCTGCTTCTCCCTCTCCCACTCCCCCTGCTTGTGTTCCCTCTCTCGCTGTCTCTCTCTCTGTCAAATAAATAAATAAAATCTTTAAAAAAAAAAAAAAAAAGAGTAAGGGGCTTTGTCTAATAATGGCAAGCTACAAAAGCATGGAGACCATCAACAGAAGGATAGTCCTGTATACCACAATCCAAAAGGATGGCAAATAGCCTACAGATAAACAGCTTGAAATAGGTAGGCATATATGCAGGGAGGGAGGTCTACTACATAGAAGTAGACAACAAATTATATCCTGCTTAGGTATGTGACTTCGGGGAAAATTAAAGTGGTTTGGATCCTTGCTATATTATTTTTAAAAAATTTAAAAGCTAGATGGCTGTTTTAAAATATGCTATAAAAATGGATAATTCTTCACAAGTTAAAAGATCTAAACCATGTTTGTGTAAGAATGACAAACTCACTGACCAGCATTTCTCAAAGTAAGGCCTGATGACCAGAGTGTTTTGAAAATGCCGATTTTCATTTTCACACCACACTTAGTAGTTAACAATGTATGTCCACGAAGCCCAGTAATCTATATTTTTAGAAGTATTCCAAGTGGGGGCACCTGGGTGGCTCTGTTGGTTAAGGGCCTACCTTCAACTCAGGTCATGATCCCAGGGTCCTGAGATCAAGAGCCCCGCATTTGGCTCCCTGCTCAATAGGGAGCCTGCTTCTTCCTCTCCCTCTGCCATTCCCCCTGCTTGTGCTCACTGGCTCTTTCTGTCAGATAAATAAATAAAATCTTTAAAAAAAAAAAAAAGTATTCCAAGTGATTCCTAAAGTTTGAAAGCCACTGCCCGAGACTTATTGTGGTAATATCTAAAAAACAAAACTCAAAAGGAGACTTTGAAGGCAGGGAATAAAAGTTGAACCACCAAGTCTGAAGGTAGGAAGAAAAGTAGGTCTGAGTTTATCTGCAAGAAATAAATGTCAGCAGCAAATCGTGTCAAAGGGAAAAATAAAAGGCCACTTCTCACGTTAAGACAAATCCCAAACTTTAATTAAGCCTAGTTCATCACTGCCAAGCAAAACTAATAAAACACAATATTTTCAATCAACAAAATCTTTAAAAGGCATGAAATATGATTACAATACACAGTAATCTGTGTAGAACTGAAAAATAAATAGAATTCTAATCACTCTGCAAGAGGACACTGACATTTATTGAGTTGAATTTGGTTGTATTTAATCTCTCCTCCTTCAGGAAATGTTTTTAGATTTCCATAGGATGTCAAAATCCCCCTGGTTTGGTATCCCTCAGTTATATACAACTATACATGAAATTAGCCCAAAATTCTATCCTTTAATGAAAACCTACAGGGACGCCTGGGTGGCTCAGTCGTTAAGCGTCTGCCTTCGGCTCAGGTCATGATCCCAGGGTCCTGGGATCGAGCCCCGCATCGGGCTCCCTGCTCGGCAGGAAGCCTGCTTCTCCCTCTCCCACTCCCCCTGCTTGTGTTCTCTCTCTCGCTGTGTCTCTCTCTGTCAAATAAATAAATAAAATCTTTAAAAAAAATAAAATAAAATAAAAGATATTTGTCTTATAACTAATGACTTTATAAAAAAAAAAAAAAGAAAACCTACAAATAAGGTTTTCTGACTATTTAGAGACATCCAGAAAGATCATATTCAAACACTCTGGAATCTTAATCTGGACTGTCTGTTGAATGTTCCCACTCAACCTCAAAAATGATACTCCAGTTTGACATCACTGAAAGCTAAAAGAAAGCAGGAAGTAAGAAAGAACCAAACAGAAACAAGAGAAAAAGAGAATGGCCACTTAGAAGGAAATGAGCAAACTCTGGAGCTAGACTGTGAGGTTAACTAGAGAACACAAACGAGGGTCAGA
>NW_022589716.1:6284659-6446983 GCF_004348235.1 Phoca vitulina
TGGAGCTAGACTGTGAGGTTAACTAGAGAACACAAACGAGGGTCAGAGGGGTGTGCTGGGCGTGGGGAAGTCGGAGGCCCCGTCAAGACGACAGGCCACTAATCAGACATCCGGATGGGTGGGCGGTCACTGAAATATGCATGGGCAGAGTGTAAGTGATCCACCTGCTGCAAGTGTGTACTCTCAGGAGGGGGGGAAGTGTGCACTGCAACTAAGTGTCTAATGACACCAAAAAGGGGATGATTCTGGTACAGTGTGAGTAAAAGACTTGGAAAAATTCTTATTCCTCACTCCTCTTAAAGTCTCCAACTTTAACCTTTACTTCTTTCTTGGCCTCCCTTTTAATTTAAAAACATCTTATTTGACATATCCTTCTAAACCCCTTTCGCCTAAAAATATTCCATTGTACTGGCACACAAAGCAAGTTCCAGAACAGGTGACTTAGGAGAAGTCATCTCACTTTGAGACTGTCCTCTTGAGTCCAGGTCAGGATTTAGGACACGAACTGAACACAAACTAAGAAGAGAGTTCCATCTGGGAATCTAGAGCTAACAGCAGGGTACGAATCATATCTGAGAGTAGTCAGACAGGCTGTCAATCCTAGCTCAGGGAACACCCTGTAAGAGTAACACCACCACAGCCACAAGCAGAGTGCAAAACAGCAAGTCACCTCTGGTGACAACACACTTGTGCTAATTGCATCAATTAACCAATATCTATTAAACACCCACCCATACATAAAAAGTTCAGCAAATACACAAAGTCTGTATCACTTGCTATTCACTGTAAATAAATCATTTACTCATAAACTTGTCCTATGTATCAATGTGAGTACTTATTTGCATTTCCCAGCCATATTTTGAAGTACCCAAATTACATAAGTATTCTAGAAAGATGCTAAGACTGAACTGCACATAGACAACACAACTAAAACCTCAAAACGACTTCAATTCCCTCCAGCACCTCTTCAACCCCCTGCCCGTGAGGTGACTCCCGCTATCCTTGAACTCCGGAACCATCACCATGAAACATTCACTTGTCTCAGCAGCTGACCTTCCCAGAGATGGCAGAAACCCCAGAGTTCAAGAGGGAAAGCACCAAGAGAGACAGGGTAAGAAAAGGGAAAGAGAAGAGTGAAGGGAAAATGCAACACTGCAAGAACAACAGCAATGATTCTACTCCCAGCTGTACCACTGCCCAAGTAATGGTCTGTGCTCCTGAGCTGGATTCCTCTCGTCTGTGTCCTCAGGACAACACACTAGACAGCTCTCGTTCTGAAGGCCTGGCTCACGGGAACAATTAAGCTGCTATATTTTAGCACAACATTAAGTTCACAATACACATTTATATATTTCACAGTGAGCCTACCTTCTAACTTGCTAACAATACACACTCACCTATTATCTAGGTACAACCATATATGAGAAATAACTTGCCTAATAAATGCGATAATTGTTCAGTATTTTTCCTAGATGTAGGTACAAACTAGAAAACCAGCTGAAACTTTCACTTGGCACATTAGTTATAATGTGCTTTTAGAATTCGCTAACACCATACAAAGAAGGAAGAGGATTTAACATTAAATAACTTAAATATCACATCAAAACATACAAATAAACACAAAAACTTACCATCCCTGTTCATTTTTATACTTGTAAGCAGCCCCAAGAATGTGACACAAGGTGCCTCCAGCTTTGAAATCCATGAAACATTTTGCCTAAAAATGATACAAGTTACACATGAGAAAAATAAAAGTTCTGACAAAATTCGTCATGTCTGAATTCAAAGTTTTATAAACTCAAAAGTTATCAACTGCTAGCTTAACCTTAAATACTTTCTGGAACCAAATAAGACATAAGGATAAATTTTTCCAAAAGTGAATTAAAAATTTTTTTAATTCAATTAATGTATTACTCTTTTAGTAAACAGTCTCTTAAAAATAAGATTTACAAAAGATAAATCAAAATGTTTCAGCAGGAAATACTAATGGACAGAAAATACTGATATACTACAAACTCCGCTGATAAATTTAAAATGTGATTTTTAAAATATTTAAAATTCAAGTAAAACACAATTTCCAACAATATGATTTCCTGTAGAGTAAGAAATATTAGTATACATTAGACTTTTTTCCCAACTGAGGTCCCTGACTTTAAATTATGCAAAAATTATAACTGTACTCTTGCGATATTATTTTAATGACCATGAAACACAGTGTAAATTATATGTAAAATTATAGCTAAAATCTGTACAATTTGAAAGAGATGTGCACTTTATGGATTATAAAAGTCATGCTCGGGCGCCTGGGTGGCTCAGTTGGTTGAGCGACTGCCTTCGGCTCAGGTCATGATCCTGGAGTCCTGGGATCGAGTCCCACATCGGGCTCCCTGCTCAGCAGGGAGTCTGCTTCTCCCTCTGACGCTCCCCCCTCTCATGTGCTCTCTCTCTCTCTCTCTTATTCTCTCTCTCAAATAAATAAATAAAATCTTTAAAAAAAAAAAAAAGTCATGCTCAAATAAATCAAATGCTGAATGACTTATACATTATGGAAGTAAAAGTTTCACATAAACTGATCATCAAATACGCTAATAAGGTGGAAGTATTAGAAATACGGCATGCATTTTTTTCCTTGAAAATGATTCTTACAAAATAATATAATGAAAAGAACTGCATGATGTCAAAGGCAAAAAACAGAACAGTGGTTGCTAAGGGTTGGGTAGAGAGTGCAGAATTAAGGTTTAATGAGTACAGAGTTACAATTTGGGAAAATGATAAAGTTCTGAAGATGGATGGTAGTAACAGTTGGACTACAATGTGAATATACTAATGCCACTGAACTACACACCTAAAGATGATTAAAATATTTTACTACAATGAAAAATAACATTTTTAAAAATAAAAAATACTAAGAAAATCATTAAGATGAGCTCTTCCAAAATAAGCTAACAAGTGAGCCTTCCAAGTCATTCTGGTTATCCTGTTGCTTTTTAAATACATAGGTTTGAGTTCCTAATTTCTTTTTTTTCTTTTTTAAGATTTTATTTATTTATTTGACAGAGAGAGACAGCTAGAGAGGGAACACAAGCAGGGGTAGTGGGAGAGGGAGAAGCAGGCTTCCCGCGGAGCAGGGAGCCCAATGCAGGGCTCGATCCTAGGACCCTGGGATCATGACCTGAGCCGAAGCCAGATGCTTAATGACTGAGCCACCCAGGTGCCCCAAGTTCCTAATTTCTTGCCCAACACTATTCCCCGTACACCCCAACTGTTGCATTACATATTCCTAAACAAATACATCCAGGTGCAATTCTTACCATTGACAACATGTTATTTATCTGAGAAAATGCACAAGTTATTACAATTTCTAGTGTTGGCATCTTAAATTAGAATAATGCGCTGAGGGCGCCTGGGTGGCTCAGTTGGTTAAGCGACTGCCTTCGGCTCAGGTCTTGATCCTGGAGTCCCGGGATCGAGTCCCGCATCGGGCTCCCTGCTCAGGAGGGAGTCTGCTTCTCCCTCTGACCCTCCTCCCTCTCATGCTCTCTGTCTCTCATTCTCTCTCTCGCAAATAAATAAAATCTTAAAAAAAAAAAATTGAAAAAAAAAAGAATAATGCGCTGGTAGGTACCTACAAGAGTAGAATGAAACAGTTCTACTAAGCCTTCCCTGAACCCGCAGAGACTGGGCTAAAATGCTCTCTCCAACCACATATGCATATCACTACTGATGCACATGCAAACCACTCACAGCATAATACTGAAATGACTGGTTTATACATTTATCTGTAATATGAACTCCTTGAGGACAGGAACAGTGTCCTATTCAAATCTTTAATATCAATATTCAACAGAGTGCCTGACAATGTAGGTAATCCGTAAAACTTTTCTCAGCAGTTCAAGTATACTAAAACAATTTAAAAGCTCATAGCCATAAAAAAAAAAATCAGCCATGCTACATATTGATCAGACCAGAACAATAAAACACATAATTTAAGATTAAGGTCAATTTCTGGACAAGCAGTAAATTTGAGAAATTAAAATACCAGATATATGTTTAAGATAGACACAGTAACTTCTATCAACCACTGCAGGAACAAGTAATAACTGAAGAAGTAGAAACTGAGACTTCCAATTTTCCAGAGGTAACATCTGAGTAAAGGGAAAGAAAAGAGGGAAACTCAGAAACCTGTCAAGGGCACTAGTTCCAGCAATGAAATGCAAAAAGGAAAACATAAATCCATAAAGGTGTGACAGAAAAAAAACAAAAAGGGACACGCACCAGACATCAAGGATTCTTAGAGCCTGCATGGGAATGGATTTGGGACTCTGGGCCTAATGATAAGCTCATTATCAAAATCACCCGGATAAAAAAGTAGTAGATCAGAGTCAGGGGACGGCAAGTTGGAAGTAGAGACAAGAGACTTTGCAAGGACACCCACGAGGCCCTGACTGCATCACCTCACCCAACCCTCATCCCAACCACCCCCAACCCGGAAGAGGCCCTGCCCTAACTGACACTGGATATAATTCGAATACAAGAGCTCATGTGCTTAGACATTCTCTGAAGGAGCAGCGCGGATTGTTCGTTGTAAATTCCTCGATTAGTACTGAAAAACTTAAAAAATAAGAGGGCAAGAGGATTCCAAAACTTGAGCTTTCCAGAGCCAGCAAGATGCTGCTTTGCCTGAATTATCTCAGTAGCTACACACCCCATCAGAAACTGGGGATCAAGGACAGCTCTAATCGGCTGCTTCTATTCCTAGCTGTGTGACTATACTGCTTTTGATAAGCTGTTCTATCTCTGGTTAACTATTTGGAAAATTAATCTAATCTTATTCTGGATGTACGTAAGTGGTCTCATCCTACCTATTTATAGCCCACCTAAAATTCTGCTGAGCTGATAAAACCTAGAAAAAGATAAATCTAACTGCAATACTTAAAAGTGCTTAAAATTTGTACCATAATGTCCTTATTTATTTCTTTGGCTTTTTTTTTTTTTTAAAGATTTTATTTATTTATTTGACAGAGCGAGACACACCGAGAGAAGGAACACAAGCAGGGAGAGTTGCGGGGGGGAGAAGCAGACTCCCCACGGAGCAGGGAGCCTGATGTGGGGCTCAATCCCAGGACCCTGGGATCATGACCTGAGCCGAAGGCAGACGCTTAACGACTGAGCCACCCAGGTGCCCCTCTTTGGCTTATTTATTAAAGGCAATTTGTCTTAACTGGAAAAAAGAGGATATATACTTGTGTACGTAGAACATACACATCTATAATGCCGTGTTCTGGTCTATTAATCAATATGATGCTGCAAAAAGTAAACATGAGAAAGCAATAAAGGAACAGAAACGGAGAATGTCCAAGACACCAAGAAAGTTCACAGAAATCACAATGTCATCTTCACACCTTGAAAAGTTGTGGGGAAAAAGGCACATCACTTAGATTCCAGAACCTTTTTACCTCACAAAATAAGACAATCAAATATTCCATACATTTCTCTGTGTACTTTAACTGCTTTTGGAGTTCAGATAGTGCTTTCTAGAAATTTTCCCCAATGTTATTAATAAGAGAAACTATAACAGTCTTATAATTAGCACCTCTAATCATAGCTAATAATTGCTGTAGTACTCTTATTCTTAGGGAGAACAAAAAGTATTTTCATTGCTACCAATTACTGAGAATTTAAATTTACCGTGAGGCACTGTATATACATCACAGACAACTTGCTATTTATCTGAAAAAATGCACAAGTCATGGCAATTCTGTAGTGTTGGCATCTTAGCTGAGAATAATGTACCTCATTTACTCCTCAACAATCCTACAAAATTGATTCTTTTCATGCCATTTTACAGATGAAAAAGTGTTAACGGCTCCAGCAATGACAGGCTGAATAACCAGAAAACCCTACCACTTCAAATGTACGCTGAACAAAATACAACAGACGTTATTTTAAATGTACAGCTGGATTTCTAGGAAGAAAGCAAATCCCTAGGTACAAAAATCAAAGAAGAAAAAAATCAAACTAGAAGTCAAAGTGGCAATCTTCTGAGGTAAAAAAAATACCACGCTAGGGTGACAAGGGGTGGGGATAATGAGACTCAACAGGCAAGTAATGACAACATTGATAAGATAAAGGCTAGGGCTTCACTGTCAATGCAGGACAGGAAATAACACTACAGACCTAAGCAAGGGAAGACGTCAGAACTAAGGCTATCACCCACCATAAACGCATGGAGAGCCAGGGCTATCAAGAGGTTCACCAGTAGGGAAAGGATGAGCTAGAAAAAAATACCTGCCAGCAAAGAAGATAACAAGGTTCCATCTCAAGATAATTTGAGTTTGGAACTTAACTAACCACTCAGGAACCCCATGACAAATTCATGTAAGAATTTGGTCCTAAATTTAGCAGGTCCTCTAGAGTGCCTTAAAGAGCAAATTCTCAGCCCAGGCCAATAGGATTCCCAGGTAAAATTCCACTGAAGGAAGTGCTGACGTTCCAAAATTCAAATACACAGCAATCTTAATTATGTTTTGTTTCCTTAAGTCAACAGAAAAAACAAACAGAAGAATCGTAACATTTCAGATAAAAGAAAAAACTAGGATAGGGCTTGTACAATTAGAATATATAAAATGGGGCGCGTGGGTGGCTCAGTCGTTAAGCGTCTGCCTTCGGCTCAGGTCATGATCCCGGGGTCCTGGGATCGAGCCCCACGTTGGGCTCCCTGCTCCGCGGGAAGCCTGCTTCTCCCTTTCCCTTGCCGGCTGCTCTGCCTACTGCTCTGCCTACTTGTGCTATCTCTCTGTCAAATTAATAAAATCTTAAAAATAAATAAATAAAGACACTAAAGAGAAATATCTGAAAAATATATACATGTAACTCCTAGCACATGTACCATTCAATAAAAGCACAACTGTCAGGTTATATAGCAGATCAGACAACTACACATAGAAAAGTTTAACACTTATTTGTGAAGGATTAGAAATTGTGAAGGAGGGGCGCCTGGGTGGCTCAGTCGTTAAGCGTCTGCCTTCGGCTCGGGTCATGATCCCGGGGTCCTGGGATAGAGCCCCGCATTGGGCTCCCTGCTCTGCAGGAAGCCTGCTTCTCCCTCTCCCCCTCCCCCTGCTTGTGTTCCCTCTCTCGCTGTGTCTCTCTCTGTCAAATAAATAAAATCTTTAAAAAACAAAGAAAGAAAGAAAGAAATTGTGAAGGATTTAAATCCCTAGCTTCAAGAAACGTATCAGTTTTTTTTTTTAAGATTTATTTATTTGAGGGGCGCCTGGGTGGCTCAGTCGTTAAGCGTCTGCCTTCGGCTCAGGTCACGATCCCAGGGTCCTGGGATCGAGCCCCGCATCAGGCTCCCTGCTCCGCGGGAAGCCTGCTTCTCCCTCTCCCACTCCCCCTGCTTGTGTTCCCTCTCTCACTGTGTCTGTCTCTGTCAAATAAATAAATAAAATCTTTAAAAAAAAAAAAAAAAAGATTTATTTATTTGAGAGAGAGAAAGAGAGAGCGCTAGAGCAGGGGGAGGGGCAGAGGGATAGGGAGAGAGAAAATCCTCGAGCCAACTCCCTGCTGAGCATGGAGCCCAGTGCAGGAGCTCAATCGCAGGACGCTGAGATCATGACCTGAGCCGAAATCAAGAGTCAGACACTTAACTGACTGAGCCACCCAGACCCCCAAGAAACATATAAGTTCTGAGGAATATATTAAAAATACATAATAGAAGCTACACCTAGACACACTATTGTACAACTGCATAACAGCAAAGACAAAGAGATCTTAAAAGCAACCCGAAGGAAAGAGAGTACCTAAAAAAAACCAAACAGCTGGACTGATGGATTTCTCAACACCAATAATCTCAACAAGTTACAAAAAATATTAAAATATGTTCTTAATATAACAAATTTCAAAATTTATAATAAGAAAAAAACAATCATTCCAATCACCTTTTGAAATAATGCAAGGGTCAAAAGAGAAGTCAAAACAGAAATTAGAAAATACTTTAGAACTATACAGATCAAAACGTATGAGCCACAGCTGGAGATGCACATGTTTAAAAGGAAAAAAAAAAAAAGGAATGCTGACCCCTACGTCATGTAATACACAAAGATCAATTCCAGATGGATTATAGTTATAAAGGTGAAACATAAAACAATAAAGCTTCTATGAAAAACACAACAGAATATATTGATGACTTTGGAATAGGCAAAGGGCATAAAAATATTAAGCATAAAAAAAAATCTTATAGATTATTCTATGTCAGCGATTGGCAAACTGTAGCCCACAGGCCAAATCAAGCCTGCTGTTTATGTAAGTAAAGTTTTATTGGAAAAAAAATCCATGCTCATTGTCTGAGGCTACATTCACACAACAGCAAAGATGAGAAGCTGCAGTAGAGACTACATATTTACTCTCTGACCTTTTACAGACATTACAGATAAAACCATTTACCACTTGGCCTTTTATGGAAAAAGTTTACTGATCCCTGAGCTATATTACGATTAAGAACCTCTGTTCATCAAAAGACATCATCATGAGAATAAAAAGATAAGCTACCAAGAGGATATTTGCCATAAATATGTCTGACACAGGACCCATAACCAAAACATGTAAGAAAAACTCCTTTAAAAAGAAGAAAAGAAACAAACATTCCCACTCTTGATAGGAATGCAAACTGGTACAGCCACTGTGAAAAACAGTATGGAGGTTCCTCAAAAAGTTAGAAATAGAACTACCGTATGGGCCAGTAATTCCATTCCACTCATATGTGGAATTTAAGAAATAAAACAAAGGGAAAAAAGAGAGACAAGAAACAGACTCTTAACTATAGAGAACAAACTGATGGTGACTAGAGTGGAGGTAGGTAGGGAAGATGTGTGAAATAGGTAATGGGATTAAGGAATACATTTATCATGATGAGCACTGAGTAATGTACAGAATTGTTGAATCACTGTATTGTGCACTGGAAACTAATGTAACACTGTATGTTATGGAATTAACTTTTTTTTAAATGAGAAAAATAAATGACTGGATTTAAAAAAATGGGCAAAAGATTTGAACTTCACTTCAACAAGAATAGCCAAATAGTCAATAAACACAAAAGGGTGCTCAACTTCACCAGTCATCAGCAACTAAAGAAAATGCAAACCCACAAATCCACCCAAAAACTAAAATAAGAGAGCACCTGGGTGGCTCAATCAGTTAGCATCCAACTCATGATTTCGGCTCAGGTCATGATCTCGGCTCAGGTCATGATCTCATGGGTCATGAGATCAAGCCCCACACCGGGCTCCACTAAGCAGGGAGTCTGCTTGAGGTTCTCTCCCTCTCCTTCTGCCCCTCCCCCCCACTCAGGCTCTCTCTCTCTCTCTCTCAAATAAATCTTTTGATTAAAAAAAAACTAAAATGAATGAATCTTAAAAAAAAAAAACTAAGAAAATGTCCAAACATCAGTGAGAAAGTAAAGAATCAGAACCCTTGTACATTGCCTGTAGGAGTATAAATTGGTAAAACTGCTCTGGAAGATTAGCAGTATCTACCAAAGCTGAATATGCACACCCCATGACCCAGCGATTACATTCCTAGGAATATAACAGAAATATGTACTTTTAGGGGCACCTGGGTGGCTCAGTCGTTAAGTGTCTGCCTTCGGCTCAGGTCATGATCCCAGGGTCCTGGGATCGAGCCCCACATCAGGCTTCCTGCTCAGCGGGAAGCCTGCTTCTCCCTCTCCCACTCCCCTGCTTCTATTCCCTCTCTGTCTCTGTCAAGTAAATAAAATCTTTAAAAAAAAAAAAAGGAAATATGTACGTTCACCGAAAGACATATACAAACAAAAATATTCACAGCAGCAATTATTATAATAGCTCTAAACTGCAAATTACCCTAAAAGCCAATCAATGGCAGAATGGATAAATTGTGGCATATTCCCACGATGGAATACTACATGGCAAGAAACGACAATGCTGCCCGTTTTTCAAATAAATTTCTATTTGAACACAGTCACACCTACTCAGTTAGGTATTATCTTTGGCTGCTTCTACGCTACAAAAGGCTGATCAGTTGTGACAAAGTCTGTATGGCTTGCAAGCCTAAAATATTTACCATCCATCCCTTTAAGAAAAAATTTACCAACCCCTTAAACAGCAATCAGAATGAAAAAATTTCAACTCCAAGTAATAACATGGTAGAATTTTACAAATATGCTTGCCTATATGCTTCAAAAATTTAAGTCATGAATGACAAAGACAGGATGAACTATTTCAAATTAAGACTAAAGAGACGTAACTAAATAAAATCTGCAATCCTGACTTGGATCTTAAAGAGGACACATTCTTTTTTTTTTTTAAGATTTTTTATTTATTTATTTGAGAGAGAATGAGAGACAGAGAGCACGAGAGGGAAGAGGGTCAGAGGGAGAAGCAGACCCCCTGCTGAGCAGGGAGCCCGATGTGGGACTCGATCCCGGGACTCCAGGATCACGACCTGAGCTGAAGGCAGTCGCTTAACCAACTGAGCCACCCAGGCGCCCAAGAGGACACATTCTTGTGACAATCTGTTGAAATGTGAAGACTGATTATATAGTAAATAACAGTATTGTCTGTCTCAACGTTAAATTTCCTAAATTTGATCGTTGTTAAGACAAGGTTTAAAGAAGAGCCATGCTGCATGCAGTCTGAAGTCTCTACAGCCACCACCTCCCTGCTAGATTGGATCTCCTGAACACTAGGAACTTCTCAAGTGACTTCAAGAGTGCAGTCACTGTACTGACAGACTGGTAATTTGTCCTCAGACGTCCTTTTGTTCTTGCTTCTTAGACCTACATGCTAATCTTGGCTCTCACCCTTCTCCATTCCAAAAAGTCCTAGAATTTTGTATGATCTTAGCAGAACAATACTATTCTCAGATACAGATCATAAAAACCCAAAGTTGGAGGAATCATCATGTTCACCGAATCCAACAGTTTTCTAATGTTTCTTTGCCAAAGAGCTCTTTCAGGAGCAGAAAGCTCAAAAAGAAGTCTATCAGGAAAAACTGTTCAAAGTGAGAAACTTGAAAACAACAGATTCCTCTTAGACTTCCCCATTTATTCCTCTGTTCCCTCAGTCACTCAGGGGCTCTGCAAGGAACAATTATAAAACCAATAATCAGGTCCAACTCCTTTTTCTGATAATTATATGCCTCCTCTTATCAACTTCCTTCTCCCTAAAATTATTTACCACACAGCATAGTTTACTAAATCAAATGAAGAAAAGTGATTGCCAAAGTGACAGTCCTTGGACTCGTATTCTTTCCATTACACCACACTGACCAAGTTCATGAGAATCTCTGCCATGAAGTCAGTCACACTTACTGGATAGAAATTCCAAAGTGTCAGACAGAGATAGCCTATGGACTGTGACTCATCTAAAATGTCCCAAAATAATACTACCCAGTCCAAATACACAGCCTCATTTGTAGAAATGGCTTTGACAATAAATTTTACCTTCAAAGTATTTACATGCATTCCAAAGTTATATATTAAAATGTATTAAGTTCCTGTGACAGTTTGAAAATAAATTCCAAAAAATTTAATGAACGTCCCTGAAAATAGGTGTATCCATCACAATGTACCTCCTTTTGAGAAGTAATAATTTCACCAAGTTCTGATCATTGCTTTAAAATAAACCAGTGCTGTGTTTTACATTTTGATAGATACTTTAAGAAAAGATCAATTTCTCAAAGTATTGTTCAGTTCTCCAGCTAACTTCATTAACAGCCTTTCACTCTTCCTATCTTTGAGACAGTTACCAACATCACAAGAAAGGCAATATTTAATTGATAAAATTTGGCTTCAATTCAAAGGGCATTGCAACATTTTGTTAGTCCTCAGGTTTACATAAAATACACTGTCTCAGATATGAGTTGAGTTGAAACAAAAGACCTAGCTCTTTGGGGCCTTCCTTAACAGCTGGAGGTGATGGCAAACTAGTGTAACAAATGTTCAAACAGCATGTCTCCATTAGATCTACATTTTTACTTTACCAAGAAAACTTCTGCTAGAACAAGCTAGCAATCTATTTTTCATGCTGTTAAGTACTATATACCACTTCTAATTTCTCAAAGAGCTTTCATTATCACACATCTTGTGATCCTCACAGCTACATCATAGTGTCTGTAGAGTAAGAAACACTTTCCCAGAAGCAGTAGTACAGGTGGAAGTACCCTCCCCCAAGGTCACAGAGTGCTAGGACATAGCTAGTTAACTCCAAAGCCCAGGGCTCTTTCATAACACCTGGTTCCAGAAACTGATCTGAGGTGATTCCTTATGTTACATTATTTCAATTTAAGAAATGAATGAGGGGCACCTGGGTGGCTCAGTAGGTTAAGCATCTGCCTTCAGCTCCGGTCATGATCTCAGGGTCCCGAGATGGAGCCTCACATCGGGCCATGTTCCCTGCTAGGCAGGAAGCCTGCTTCTCCCTCTCCTGCTCCCCCCTGCTTGTGTGCTTTCTCTCTCTCCCTCTCTGTCAAATAAATAAAATCTTTAAAAAAAAAAAAAAAAAGGAATGAGCTTTATTTTAGCAAAATCAACGGCTTTTAAATTCTCTCAAGACTTCTGATTCAAGTCAGATCAAAGAGACCTATACTTTGATCTGATCTCCAAAACCTCTGATCTCCAAAACCTAAAATGCTTAAAAAAATCATTACAGAAAATATACTGGGCTCAGTATCCAGAATCGTCCTGCTGAAAAAGAACTAAAAATGCTGATATAATACACAAAACATCTTCTAACAAAAGTAAAATTGCAGGGGCGCCTGGGTGGCTCAGATGGTTAGGCGTCTGCCTTCGGCTCAGGTCATGATCTCAGGGTCCTGGGATCGAGTCCCGCATCGGGCTCCCTGCTCCTTGGGAGCCTGCTTCTCCCTCTGCCTCTCTCTCTCTGTGTCTCTAATGAATAAATAAATAAAATCTTTAAAAAAAAAATAAAAAAATAAAAAAATAAATAAAAAAAAAAAAGTAAAATTGGAAATCTCTGAAAGATAACTGGCTGGCCATGAAGAATAACAGCACAGAAACATCAATGACAATACTGACAAAGAATATAGTCTTTACAAACGTACTTTGTAAAATTCGGCAAACAAATGTCTGTAGCCTTCATCAAGCAACAACAGCAATGCTTGGGCATGGCAGAGAATCTAACTTATTTATTATTAGCATTTATTATTGTGTTATTAGCACATTACAACACACAAACTGCCCTGTTTTTTACAAAAAAAAATTACACAGCATACGAAGAACCAGGAAAGTATGGCCCATTCAGAGGGAAAAAAAACTGACAGAAACTATCCCAGAGGAAAGAAAAAGGAAAGAAAAATGAACACAGTGTAAGGGACCTATGTAACACCATCGAATTTACCAATATACACATTATGAGAGTCCCAAAAGAGAGAAAAGAACACCAAATATATGAAAAAATTATGGCCAAAACTTCCCAAATTTTATGAAGAACGTGAATTTATACATCCATGAAGTTCAACAACCTCCAAGCTGAATGAACTCAAACACATCATTATCATCCAAAATCCACAGTTTACATTAGGGTTCACTTTTGGTGTTGCACATTCTATAGGTTTTGTCAAATGTATAATGACGTATATCCACCATTATAGTAGGACACAGGACAGTTTCACTGTCCTAAAAATCCTCTGTGCTCTGCCTATTCATTCCTTTCTCCACGCCAAGACACTTTATATTCAAACTGTCAAAAGAAAGACAAAGGATCTAAAATGCAGGGAGGGGGCACCTGGGTGGCTCAGTCGTTAAGGGTCTGCCTTGGGCTTAGGTCATGATCTCAGGGTCCTGGGATCCAGCCCCGCATCAGGCTCCCTGCTCAGCGGGAAGCCTGCTTCTCCCTCTCCCACTCACCCTGCTTGTGTTCCCTCTCTTGCTGTGTCTCTCTCTGTCAAATAAATAAATAAAATCTTTAAAAAATAAAAAAATAAAAATAAATAAAATGCAGGGAGAGAGAAGTGACTCATCATATACAAGGAACTCTAAATAACATTTAACACCCAATTTCTATTCAGAAACCACGGAGGCCAGAATAATGAGAAGATACAGGTAAAGTGCTGAAAGTAAAATAACTTGTCAAAGTGTATCCTGCAAAACTGCCCTTCAAAAATGAAAGAGATGGGGTGCCTGGCTGGCTCAGATGGTTAAGAGTGCAGCTCTCGATCTCGGGGTTGTCAGTCCAAGCCCCACACTGGGTGTAGAGATTACTTAAAAGTAAAGCTTTAAGGGGTGCCTAGGTGGCTCAGTGGGTTAAGCATCTGCCTTCGGCTCAGGTCATGATCTCGGGGGTCCTGGGACTGAGCCCTGCATAGGGCTCCCTGCAGACTTCTCCCTCTGCCTTTGCCCCTCCCCCCCACCCCCCGCCCACACGCTCTCTCTCAAATAAATAAAATCTTTAAAATAAAATCTTAAATAAAATAAGAAAGAGATGAAGAGAGGCTCCACATCATACATAATCAGGGAAATGCACGTTAAAACGAGATACAACTACTCACCTATCAAATACTTAAGAAAACTTTTATACAGCAAGTTAAACCCCATTATATGTAAAAAGGATAATGTATCATGATCAAGTAGGGTTTATCCTGGAATACCAGGTAGATGAACTGAAAATGAGGGAATGAATGAAGCTCACCATATTAACAGAATAAAAGAAAAACCTCTTGATCATCTCAAAAGATACACAAAAAGCATATAAAATCCAACAGCCAGGGCGCCTGGGTGGCTCAGTTGCTTAAGCGACTACCTTCAGCTGGGGTCATGATCCTGGAGTCCCGGGATCGAGTCCCGCATCGGGCTCCCTGCTCAGCGGGGAGTCTGCTTCTCCCTCTGACCTTCCACCCTCTCATGCTCTCTCTCATTCTCTCTCTCAAATAAATAAATAAATAAAATCTTTAAAAAAAAAAAATCCAACAGTCATTTGCAATAAAAGCTCTCAGCAAACTAGCCATAGTAGGGAACTTCCATAATCTGAATTAAGATCACATATGAAAAACCTACAGCTAATATCATATTTAATAGTGCAAAACTGAATGTTTTTCCATTAACAAGAATACGGTTAGAATTTCTGTCTTAAACATTTTTTTTTTAGTAATCTCTACACCTAATGTGGGGCTCAAACTCACAATCCCCAAATCAAGAGCCACATGCTCTACCAACTGAGCCAGCCAGGAACCCCGTCTTAACCACTTCTATTCAATATTGAGTCAGACGTGCTACCCAGTGCAATGTGGCAAGAAAAGGAAATTAAAAGCATAAAGATCGGGGGGGGGGGGGGGACTCATCATAAAGTTATAGTAATCAAAAATGTGGTATTAACAAAAAAATGGACATTTCAATCAACAGGAAAAAACAATCCAGATATACACCCACACACATCTGGTCAACTAATTTTCAACTAAAGTGCTAAGCCAATTCAAAGAAGAACATCTTTACAACAAATGGTAGCTCTAAATTAACCGGATATGGGGAGCCTGCATGGCTCAGCAGGTTAACTCAGTCTTCGGCTCAGGTCATGATCCGGGAGTCCAGGGATCAGGCCCCACGTCAGGCTCCTTGCTCAGCGGGGAGCCTGATTCTCCCTCTTCCTCTGCCTGCGTCTCCCTATCAAATAAATAAACTCTTTAAAAAAATAAAATAAATTAGGAGCGCCTGGGTGGTTCAGTTGGTTAAGCGGCTGCCTTAGGCTCAGGTCATGATCCCAGGGTCCCGGGATCGAGCCCCGCAATGGGCTCCCTGCTCAGAGGGAAGCCCGCTTCTCCCTCTCCCACTCCCCCTGCTTGTGTTCCCTCTCTAGCTGTCACTCTCTGTCAAATAAATGAATAAAATATTTTAAAAAAATAAAAATAAAATAAAATAAAAAACTAAATATCCATAAATGAAAAAAAGAACATTAGCCCTTACCCTCACACTACACATAAAAATTAACCCAAAATACATGAAACCTAAAACTATAAAATCTCTAGAAGAAAAATACTGGAAACAGTCTGTAACTTTGGGGTATGCAAAGGTTCCTCTGAACACAAAAAGCACAAATCATAGAAATCAATAAATTGGATTTAATCAAAATCCAAAACTTTTGTTCTTGGGAAGACACTGATAAGAAAACAAAAAGTCAAATCCCAAACTGGGAGGAAATTCTTGCAATATATATATGTTATAAAGAACCTATATGCAAAACATATAATTTTTAAAATTTAATTAAAAAAAAAAAAGCTGTGCAGAAAAGAATTAACACAGCAGGCCTGAGATGACTACCCTCAGTAAGGCCTGCTTGCCAATTGGCCCTTGGCTAGCATCTGGGAATCTGCCTCTAGGAGTATTCCTAGTCACCTGATAAGAAGGGTGGTTCACTGAGCCTAGACTATTTGAACAAATAATGTGGTTTATGATGAATACCTGCTTTCCTTAGGGGGAGCCTGGAAGTTTAAATATGTGCTAGACAAAAGGTACCAGCCCCCAATAAAATCCTTGGGTGTGAGACTCTAACAGGCTTCCCTGGGCAGAAATATTGCCCGTATGCTATTACATCTTCAATGCTGGGGAAGAATGCACTTTGTGTGATGCCTCAAGAAAGAGAGCACACAGAAGCCTGCAGTATAGATTCCTTCAGGCTACACCTGTGTCTTTTCTCCTTGTGACTAGGCTTTGTATATTTACTACGTTGCTGTTACAAATCTTAGTTATAAGTACATGGGGCACCTAGCTGGCTCAGCTGGAAAAGCATGTGACTCTTGATCTCAGGGTTCGGAGTTCCAGCCCCAGGTTGGGTGCAGAGATTACTTAAATAAACTTAAAAAAAATCTTAGTTATAAATACAAGTATAGGCTGAGTTCCATAAGTCCTTCTGGCAAATCTCTGAATGTGGGGTGGTCATGGGGACCAAATTAAAAACTTGTTTGAAAAACAAAGGAAGAAACACAAATGGTCAATAAGCACATAAAAAGATGTTTAACATCATCAGTCATCATGAAAATGCAAATTAAAAGTATGAGATTTCACTACATACCTATCAAAATGGATAAAATTATGAAGACTAATCATATCAACCGCTGACAAGAATGCAAAGGAACTGGAACTCTCAGACACTACACTGCTAGATGGTATGTAAAATGATACAACCACTTTAGAAAACAGTTTAGCAATTTCTTCTAAAGTTAAATGCTACCAACCCTATGACCCAAACATTCCACTCCTAGGTTATTTACCTAGGAGAAATGAAAACATGTCACAAAAAGATTTGTACATTAACAATGATAGCAGCTTTACTCAGAAAGCTGGAAACAGGGGCGCCTGGGTGGCTCAGTCGTTGAGCGTCTGCCTTCAGCTCAGGTCATGATCCCAGAGTCCTGGGATCGAGCCCCACATTGGGCTCTCTGCTCAGCGGGAAGCCTGCTTCTCCCTCTCCCACTCCCCCTGCTTGTGTTCCTTTTCTCGCTGTTGTCTCTCTGTCAAATAAATAAATAAAATCTTTAAAAAAAAAAAGAAAGAAAGAAAGCTGGAAACAACCCAGATTCCCATCAAACAGTAAAAGGATAAATGAACTGTGGTTTATCCATACAATGGAATACTAATCAACAATAAAAAGGAAAAATAACACACGGAACACCACAGATGAACATCTCAAAATCCGTTATGATAAGTGAAAGAACTGAGGCAAAAAAAGTATACTGTGTGATCTATTTATATCAATTTCATGAAGTTGTAAATGAATCTGTACCCTCAATGGTGCCAGGGGACCGGGGTGGGAGATGGGTTACAAGGAAACTTTTGGGGATGATGGAAATGTCATTACCTTGAAATCTTGAACTCAAATTTAAATATGTACCATTTATAATGCATCCATCAGACATGAGTAAAGTTGGAGGGAGAAACATTATGGGAAAAGAAAGAGGGAAATGGTGGGGGGGGAAGTAAAAGGGGGGGTAACAGGTAAAAAATAAATAAAACATCACCCAAACAAATCAGGAATACAATGCCAGTGAACTAAGGTTTCTACTTGTGACTCCACATGGTACAGATGGGACTATAGGCCTGCCATTAACACTGGTCCTATAGTTTTCTGGAGCCCTAATCAACACCTGGTCCAGCATGCCCTCTGCGTGGCATCCAAGTCCAGACCCTAAAAGCCCATACTGTGCAGTCCACTGGGCTCTAACCAGTCATGCCAGATCATCTAGGCTCACTGTCCTTGCAGATGAATTACACAGGCAAGAAGAGAATTGACCAGAGTTTCTCGGACTTATCCTTTTATCTACAGTAATTTGTACTATCTACAGGACATGGCTGGACAGTTCAGCTGGACTATCTCCCTCATTTTGGCTCAACGTGTCTTTTCATGGTTACAAATACTTCCTCCATGGCTCACAACACAGATACTTAGGATTCCATTCCTATAAAATTCAAAGACAAGCAAAACTACACTATTCTCCATAGAGATTCATACAAACATGGTGATACATATAAAGAAAAGCAAAATGAAGCTAAATCATTGCACCACAGAGTAAATGTTCCCCACCAACTCACTTAAACAGCCACTTACTTACATTGCACTTTCATAAGGCAAAGGTCTAAGCTACAAACTTAAAGGACTAACTTCCAGTACTTATAAAACACTTAGAATCTTCTTTCTCGTCCCATGTTCCCAAAAGTAGTCTCTCCACTCCGAAATTTATGGAATAGTAGGGTGTAGTCAGGTCATAGTTGCAAATGAAAGGATTAATTTTTTAAGTGTAATGATAAGTGAAAATTTTGAACATCTCATGAACGTACTTAAAAAAATCTTCTGCTACTTTAGACTCTGACTTGACCTTCTAGCAATCTTCTAGATCTTAGAGCTTTGTTGTTTTTAAACACAGTTGCTTATGATCTATTTTAAAAGGCAGAATACAAAACTGACTCTACCCTATCATTACAATAATGTTATGCACTGAGGCTTGAAGAGATTATAGAAAAACAAAATTTTTAATTGTGGTGGAGGTAAAAACACTTTTTTCTTCTGTTTCAATTCATGTTTTGTTTGCCTATGCAACGTATTATTTTTTAAGTGCCCAATGTGGGGCTCCAACTCACAACCCTGAGAGTAAGAGTCGCATGCTCTACTGACTGAGCCAGCCAGGAGTCCCTGCCTATACAACATTATTTTTAGTCTTATAAACCTTCAAATCTTCCCTAAATCCTAACTTCTCCATTTAGCATTAGATAGAACATACCCTACACTGAGCCAGCTGTTTAATATCCGGTACGACTTAGGAAGTCAGTCCCTAAAGTTCCACTCTGATTAAAAAAAAAGAATCAGCCCAAATAGTGAACTCTTATACCAGTACCATTTATTCAGAAAGAAAAAAAGAAAAAAAAAGTTTAAGGTTAAACAGCGGACATGTTTCACTAAAACATTCTTTGCTTCATTAACTGTCTTTCTCATCCCCTTTTACTTGACACCATTACACATTACATCAATCCCTTTCATTTGGGAAAATGTTAAACACTATTTTAAGAGGAAGAAAAGTACATCTGGTCCCACTGGCACTACGCCATGAATTATTTTTATTTATGGCTTTTGCCTAAAAATATTCTTCCCTAATCTTTAAAATCTGGAAAAAAAATAATGCTTTCATTCCCAAGAGTTAAATATCCCATGAATAAAGCCTCTTGTACATACTATTTTTTAAGACCATTCATACAATCCTAATTAGAAATACCAAATAATGTGAATCACATAATAGAAAATACTTCATGGGGCGCCTGGGTGGCTCAGTTGGTTAAGCGACTGCCTTCGGCTCAGGTCATGATCCTGGAGTCCCTGGATCGAGTCCCGCATCGGGCTCCCTGCTCGGCAGGGAGCCTGCTTCTCCCTCTGACCCTCCCCCATCTCATGTGCTCTCTCT
The DNA here is from genome assembly GCF_004348235.1 of Phoca vitulina. Lineage (NCBI taxonomy): Eukaryota > Metazoa > Chordata > Mammalia > Carnivora > Phocidae > Phoca > Phoca vitulina. The sequence goes on from NW_022589716.1 coordinate 6,304,598, forward strand.
CTCTCATTCTCTCTGTCTCAAATAAATAAATAAAATCTTTAAAAAAAAAAATAAAAAAAATAAAAAAAAAAAGAAAATACTTCATGTAATGTTATCTGTAAATTTTATTCTAAATATTAATGTTATACTTAATAAAGTACAATCTATACGTATTATGTTGCAATGTTTTACATGATAACTTCAATCAGTTCCTAATTAGTAATTCTAATCTGCTTCATAATATACAGGAATAAGAAGTAAACCCATGTAGGGCGCCTGGGTGGCTCAGTTGGTTAAGCGACTGCCTTTGGCTCAGGTCATGATCCCGGAGTCCCTGGATCGAGTCCCGCATCGGGCTCCCTGCTCAGCAGGGAGTCTGCTTCTCCCTCTGACCCTCCCCCCTCTCATGTGCTCTCTCTCATTCTCTCTCTCTCAAATAAATAAATAAAATCTTAAAAAAAAAAAATATAAGACAGAAGAAACTTTAAAAAAAAAAAAAAAGAAGTAAACCCACGTAATTAGTGGTAAAGGAACACGGAGCTTTCAAATGATTCAGAAAAAAAAACACGCACACACACAGAGAAAAAGAGTGATAAAGCAAATGTAGTAAAATGTTAACAATCGGGGATTCTGAATAAAGGGAAAATGAAAGTTCTTTGCATTATTCTTGCAAAATTTTTACTTTGAATTAATTTTAAACTTACAAAAGTTACCCCAGAACCTCAATTAGTCACATGGCTAAGAAAATGAAGTTGATCATCCAGTTGAGTAATTCCCATTAGTACAAAATAGACATGTCCCTCCAATATCTAAAAATTTATTCATAAATTATATACAGGTACTTACTACACTGCTAATATATTACACATACACAACATAAATCACACATTAAAAAGTAGGTATTTTAAAAGGATAAAGTTAAAAAGCAAATCCAAAGAGAAGGAATGATCTTGCTCCACAACTGTGAATTCATCCAGTACACAGTAACTCCCAAATCTTTTCTAATTCAACCTGTACTCTAAACTCCAGACCTCATTTCCTCGTACCCACAAGATTTCTAAACCCGAGGTGCCTATCAGAGAACCAACCATAACACAGGCTAAACTGAGTACCTTTCCCCAGGAACCTGCTTTTACTCTGGCTTTCCCCTTCGCGCTAACGGTGTCTGATTGCTCAGTGTAGTCCTCCTAGTAAATTCTTTCTCTTTCCAGCCCCTATACTGCCCCCCCCAAGATATTACCAAGTTCTGCCCCCTTAAACTCTGAGTTCCTTTCCATCCTCTTTAAATCTACTGCTTCTGGGGCGCCTGGGTGGCTCAGTTGGTTGAGTGTCTGCCTTCAGCTCGGGTCATGGCCCCGGAGCCCTAGGATCGAGCCCCACCTCAGGCTCCCTGCTCAGCGGGGAGTCTGCTTCTCCCTCTACCTGCTGTTCCCCCCGCTCGTGTTCTCTCGCACGCACTCTTGCTCTCTCTCAAATAAATAAAATCTTTAAAAATCAATCAATCAATCAATCAATCCACTGTTTCCTCCACAGGGGACCATAACAGTGGATTATGAGAGCAGTTTCTTCATGAAGAGTTTTCAAAGCCTCCAATCTCAACAGCTTCCAACCCATTCTTCACACTGAAGCCTGTGGGGTTATTCTAAAACCCAAAATCAACTAAGCCACCTACTACTCTCTCCCTTGTTATGGTTCCCCATCACTTACGAGATAAAGGCCACACATCTAGCACAGTAAACTTGGCCTATTACGACAGACTCTAGCCCACTTCTCTGCCTATTTGTCCTCAGTTCTAGTCTTTTTTTTTTTATGTTTTATTTATTTATTCATGAGAGTCAGAGAGAGAGAGAGAGAGGCAGAGGCAGAGGGAGAAGCAGGCTCCCTGCCTAGCAGGGAGCCCTATGCGGGACTCGATCCCAGGACCCCAGGATCATGACCCGAGCCGAAGGCAAACGTTCAACCATCTGAGCCACCCAGGCGCCCCTCAGTTCTAATCTTGTTGAACTGTCACAACTACCTTCAAGTACCACCTTTTCTCAGGCCTTTATGCTTTTACACGTTGCTATCACTGCCTGAAAATCCCACCCCTCAGAATTTCCCTGAAGAACTCATACTCAACTTTCAAGTCTCAAATTCAAATGCCCTTTCCCCTGGAAGACATCTCATCACCAGGATCACCAGGAAACTCCAAGGCTCTATTCATTCAGCTCACTAGAGTATGCAGCCCCTGAGGACAAACAATACACTGTATTGCTCTTTAAAGTCTCAGAATTTGATAAATAACCAAATGCTTAATACTTGCTGAGCTCATATCAGTGGGGGGAAAGAAGCACTTTTTAATAAACATCACTGGGATAACCAGATAATCCTAAGAAAAAAGATAAAACTGGATCTATTGCTCACACTGAACACCAAGATAAAATCTAAATAGATGAGAATTAAGTATAAAAAATGAAGCCATATAAGTACTAGAAGAACACCTGACTAAATTCCTTCCTCACCTACGAGTGAAGAAAGCTTCCTATCATGATTCAAAAACCACAATTCTATGGGCGCTTGGCTGGCTCTTGATGTGACTCTTGATCTCAGGGTCATAAGTTCCAACCCCACATTGGGGGTAGAGATTACAAAACAAAAACAAAACAAACAAAACAATTCTGTATCTGACTAAATAAAAATAAATGTATGGACAGCAAAAATACCATAAGCAAACTAAACACATTTACTGCAAGATCAGTAAAAAAACGTATACTATCTCCTATTCTCAATTATACCCGAGAGAGCAATGGATTGTTAAAACAAAAAGGTTAGTGATGAAATAAGAACACCCAAATCAGAAACTTGAGATTTAAAAAAAAGGTCTACCTATAAATTCAGTGGAGGAAGCAAACATCAGACTGGAAACTGCAAAACTCCAAATCAGAGAATCAGAAGACAAAAATTATGAGAAAAGCTACAAGTAATTCCTAGAACTCTAATGTCTGCACAAATAAAGTTCAAAAATATAAATGAAGGAATACAGGATGGGAGGGACTAATAGACTGAATGTTCCCTGAGCTAAAGAAACATTACTGAATCGTCAGATCATGACTTGTAACTAGTCATATTTCTGAATTTCAAAGATCAGTATAAAAAAGGGGAAAATCAAGTATCAGATTTTTCTCTACAAAATCAAATGTTAAGGAAAGAACAAAACCAGGGGCACCTGGCTGGCTCAGTTGGTAGACATGCGACTCTTGATCTCCAGGTCATGAGTTCAAGCCCCATGCTGGGTGTAGAGATTACTAAAAATAAACAAACTTAAAAATAAAAAGAATAAAACCTACATATTTCAAAAGGAAAAAAAGCATAACCCAGTATTTATATACCAAACCAAACTATCAAAGTATCAATTGCAAGGACAACAGAATTATATTTCACACAAGCTCAGAAAATCTTACCGACACAAGATAAAAATTCCACAAGAAAGTATCCTAGCCACAAGAATTGAATCAGGAGAAAGAATGGAGAAGACCTGGTATAGCAGAGACTACAAGGAAACTACAACATAGTAAAATGTTCATAATTAAGTCTATAAATACCTATTGTGATGTTTCATGCAAATGTTAAATGACTCCTGAAAGTGGAGCTTCCTACACTTAAAAAGCAATAATAATCTATAGCTAAAATTCAGTTGAGGCTCTTTGTTTATTCTACAGGATAGTAGCAATAAAGGAAAGAGCTGTAGGGTGCACTTGAGAGCACAGAAACTGCAGATTCCCCAGTGTTATTATAAGCTGATGTACTTACCGGGAGTTTGGTGAAGGCCGGGTTGGTGACATGCTTCCCAAAGGCATCTTCCTGGAACTGAAGAAGCTGTACCACCAGCCCAGCCAGTGTTTTGTTGGTAGGAGCATCCGCATGAACATACTGTAAGATAAAGATGAGGACTCAAAAACTGGGACAATCGTGCGGAAGAGAATGGTAGCTTACTTCCTATTACCTACTAACACTGGCCAGGTGACAGATTTGCACAGGTCTGAGCCATGGTCTTTGCTGTAAAGAGGCTTACAAAAATACTGGGTACAGTGGGGAGGGAAAGTTAACAGGTCTCAGGAGAAACCATGCCCAAGCAATGAATCCAAGTCATCTCGTGTGCACCTGCACCTAAAGTAGATGGTGAGATCCTGAACCTCAAACTTGAGCCTGATACTATAATCAGATGAGACCTATTAGCCAATGTATTTTGTAAGTGGGATGAATATAAATAACTTGTGGCCAGAGAGCAGACTGTATTGTTTTTAAAACAGGCCTACAAATTTCTTTGATACTCCTCTCATCAAGAAATAGGGTGTATGCCCTTCTTTTGCTGAATCAATACCATCCTTGGGGCGCCTGGGTGGCTCAGTCGTTAAGTGTCTGCCTTCGGCTCAGGTCATGATCCCAGGGTCCTGGGATTGACCCCCACGTCTGGCTCCCCGCTCAGCGGGAAGCCTGCTTCTCCCTCTCACACTCTCCCTGCTTGTTTCCTCTCTCGCTGTCTCTGTCAAATAAATAAATAAATAAAATCTTAAAAAAAAAAAAAGACCATCCTTAATGACTAACTTGTAACCATTAGAATGCAGTGGGGGGGGGTGGGGGAGTGATGCTGTGGGACCTCTGAGGGTAAGTCAAAAGCTTTCACATAGTCCTCTGGGGACAGTCACCTCTGGAGTCCTGAACTACCACTAAGTCTAACTACCCTGAGCACACCATACTTTGAGGAAGCCCAGACTACATGGAGAAGCCTCTTGGAGATGCTATGGCCAGAAGCCCCAGGTGACGTCCCAGAAGACTGATAGTACAACCACCAGATACATGAGTAAAGATGGTTCTAGGGGCGCCTGGGTGGCTCAGTCGTGAAGTGTCTGCCTTCGGCTCAGGTCATGATCCCAGGGTCCTGGGATCGAGCCCCACATCGGGCTCCCTGCTCTGCGGGAAGCCTGCTTCTCCCTCTCCCCCTCCCCCTGCTTGTGTTCCCTCTCTCGCTGTGTCTCTCTCTGTCAAATAAATAAATAAAATCTTAAAAAAAAAAAAAAAGATGGTTCCAGATGATTCTGCCCCCAGCTGTCAAGTTATCCCCAATCATCAAATCTTCCCAGTTGAAACCCTAGACACAGTTCTCAGAGACAACTGTCCCCATCGTACCTTTCCAAATTCCTGACACACAGAAACTTTGAGCATAATAAAATGGTTGTCTTAGGGGTGTGTGGGTGGCTCAGTTGTTAAGCAGCTACCTTCAGCTCAGGTCATGATCCCAGGGTCCTGGGATCAAGCCCCACAACAGGCTCCCTGCTCCGCGGGAGGCCTGCTTCTCCCTCTCCCACTCTCCCTGCTTGTATCCCTGCTCTCTCTCTCTCTGTCAAATAAATAAATAAAAGCTTTAAAAAAAAAAAATAGGTTGTTTTATGCCAAGAAGTTTTGAATATAATAAAGTGGTTATTTTTATGTGCACTTAAAAATGGTTAGGACGGGGGGGCGCCTGGTTGGCTCAGTCATTAAGTGTCTGCCTTTGGCTCAGGTCATGATCCTGGGGTCCTGGGATCGAGCCCCGCATCAGGCTCCCTGCTCAGTGGGAAACCTACTTCTCCCTCTCCCACTCCCCCTGCTTGTGTTCCTGCTCTCGCTCTCTGTGTCAAATAAATAAATAAAATCTTAAAAAAAAAAAATGGTTAGGATGGTAAATCATTACGTTTTTTACTACAATAAAAAAAATTTTTTAGGGGTACCTGGGTGACTCAGTTGGTTAAGTGTCTGCCTTCAGCTCAGGTCATGATCCCAGGATCCTGGGATCGAGCCCCACATCGGGCTCCCTGCTCCACAGGAGCCTGCTTCTCTCTCTCCTCCCCACTTGTGCTCTCTCTCGTTATCTCTGTCACTATCTCTGTTGCTATCTCTCAAATAAATAAATAAAATCTTTTAAAAAATTGTAAACAAATGTATCTGAAAAGTTATCCACGCTAATGTCGACAATGTCCAAAGGCCAAACCAGTGGCAGAGAGCAAGCTGGTTCCACAGCAAGGAAATACGTAACATGACAGGGAAAGCATAAATCAGCAAGTTAAATTAAATGTGAAAGTTTAATTAAGTACGAAATGTTCAATATCACTTTGAAAAGCCAATACATTCAATAAATTTTTTTTAAAGATTTTATTTATTTGACAGAGAGAGACACCGCGAGAGAGGGAACACAAGCAGGGGGAGTGGGAGAGGGAGAAGCAGGCTTCCCGCCGAGCAGGAAGGCAGATGCTTAACGACTGAGCCACCCAGGCGCCCCATTCAATAAATTTTTTTAAACCTCCAATTTTGAAAAGGAAAAACATCTATACCTCCTTGAAATTGAAAAGATAACAAAAGATAGTAAAATGAATTTTTCTTCCTGGAACAAACCTCGTTCCCAGTATCATCCAACATTTCAAGATTAATATGGTAGGTTTCTATTACAAAAAATAATTTGTAAGTGATTTATATATGGCAAAATGATTATCAGCTGCACCGTCTACTCTTACTAAATTGAATGGCTCTCAATTTGTACTACTGCCAAGCAAAGATAAGGCATGATATAAAAGGCAATTCTTCTTAAAGCTTAGTATCCTCCCAAATTTTATTTATACAGGTGCATTAGCTTTCCACTCTAAATGAAACACCCAGCATGCAGTTCACTTTGCTAAAGACTGGTATTTTGTTGGAATGCTGTATATTACATGACCAAAGGTTGGTAAAATCCAGTCCACTGCCTGTTTCTCTGTGGCCCACAAGCTAAGAACAGTTTTTTGATTTTTAAATGGTTGGAAGGAAATTTTATTTTATTTCATTTTTTTTAAGATTTATTTATTTCAGAGAGAGAGAGCATGAGCGGGAGGGGCAGAGGGAGAGAATCTCAAGCAGACTCCGCGCTGAGCAGGGAGCCCGACACAGGACCGGATCTCATGACCCTGAGATCACAACCTGAATTGAAACAAAGAGTCAGACACTTAATCGACTGCACCACCCAGGCACCTCTGGAAAGAAATTTTAAAGAATAAAGAATAATATTTCCGGGCACCTGGGTGGCTCAGTCGGTTGAGCATCTGCCTTCGGCTTGTGATCTCGAGGTCCTGGGATCAAGCCCATGTTGGGCTCCCCACTCAGCGAGGAGTCCGCTTCTCCCTCTCCCTCTACACCCGACTTGTGCTTTGTCTCTCTCCCCCTCAAATAAACAAATAAAATCTTTTTAAGAAAGAGTCATATTTCAGGACACATATTACATGAAATTCAAATTTCAGTGTCCATAAATAAAATTTTATCAAAACACAGCACACTCATTGACTACACATTGTCTATGATGGCTTTCATATAAGAGCAGAGTCAAGCAGTTATAATTGAGATGGCATGACCTGAAAAGCTGAAAATCTTTACTCTCCTGCCCTTTATAGAAAAAAATCTGTCTATTCCTGTTCTAGACCACTCCTTTTTCATCCTTATAAAAAGTTTTCTTTTATACTAAGGGTGTTCTGTGAAAACATTTTCGTAAGGCCACAAAGTAAAACACCTGTGCCACACACCAGTCAAAAAATGGAAACAAACTTCATACAATTAAGCATATAAGATGTCAATTTTGTTGGCCTAAAATAATGTTTTTCAAATTTTAGACCCACTTGGAGTTTCTAATTCCATAGGTCAGGCCCAAGAATTTGCATTTCTAAGAAGTTCTAGATGACACAACTGGAGTGGGAACCCACTTTAAGAACCACTAAACTGGGGCACCTGGGTGGCTCAGTCGGCTAAGTGTCTGCCTTCGGCTCAGGTCATGACCCTGGAGTCCTGTGATCCGGCCCCGCACGAGGCTCCCTGCTCAGGGGGGGGGTCTCCTTCTCCCTCTGCCCCTCCCCCTGCTTGTGCCCTCTCTCTCTCTCTCATTCTCTCTCCAAATAAATAAGTAAAATATTCAAAAAAAAAAAAAAGAACCAATAAACTTTTTTTAAAAATCTGTTTCAGGTATTACTACACATCTTAGTTAAAGAATATGCTGTATTATAATTTAAAAGTTAAAGGGGAGCCTGGGTGGCTCAATCAGTTAAGCTTCTGACTTAGGCTCAGGTCATGACCTCAGGGTCCTGGCATCCAGCCCCGAGGCAGTCTGCTTCTCCCTCTCCCTCTCCCTCTGCCCTCCCCCCGCCCACGGCTCTTTCTCTCTCTCTAATAAAATCTTTTTAAAATTTTAAAAAATTAAAAACCAGTTAAACAATTTTTTTAAAAGATTTTCTTTATTTATTTGACAGAGAGAGACACAGCGAGAGAGGGAACATAAGCAGGGGGAGTGGGAGAGGGAGAAGCAGGCTTCCCGCGGAGCAGAGAGCCCGATGTGGGGCTCGATCCAACGACCCTGGGATCATGACCTGAGCCGAAGGCAGACGCCTAACGACTGAGCCACCCAGGCACCCCGAGTTAAACAATTTTTAACGCTGAAAACTACTTACGATTCCCCTTTCCTATAATATATTGCCAGTTGCCAATTCCCACAAAAACTATCAAGTTTACTTTTCTTTTTTTTTTTTTTTTTTGACAGAGAGAGACAGTGAGAGAGGGAACACAAGCAGGGGGAGCGGGAGAGGGAGAAGCAGGCTTCCCGCAGAGCAGGGAGCCCGATGCGGGGCTCGATCCCAGGACCCTGGGCCCTGGGATCATGACCTGAGCCGAAGGCAGATGCTTAACGACTGAGCCACCCAGGCGCCCTCAAGTTTACTTTTTTAAGGACTATACACTTACAAGTGACAATTCAGTATCTGGTTTTTTCCAATTTACTCAACACAGTAAATCTTTAATAAGCAATACTCAGTAAGTAATTCATAGCACTCATGTAATCTTTAATAAACTCTTCAAATGTATACTACAGAACTGACAAAATATGGAGTATATATCCACAAGGTAACTTTAATTTTTATAAGAATGGGTTTCTCGGTACAAAATTGTACTGCAATTTTTTGTACATAGTAAAGCAACATGAAAAATTAATGAGCCTAACTTTCTATTTTTCAGATACCTGTAGATAACTGAACAATGCCAAATCCTAAAACTGAAAAACACACCATCTTGGAGGAAGGCTGTTCAGCAAAAACCAAATCAACCCTTTAGGCAAAAATTAAGTTTAGCAACTGCTATATACATAGCTTCATATATATTCTAAATTTCACTACTATGCATGTTTCATTTGCTATATTATCATTCAGAATACAAAAACATGTAAACGGTTTCATGTGGACAACCTTATAGTTTCAAAATAAAGATGGCCAGGTTCAAAGTTCAATCAAAATTATTACCTTAACTATTTTAAAATCCAATTTTTTTTTAGATTTTATTTTTATTTTATTCATGAGAGACACAGAGAGAGAGAGGCAGAGGCAGAGGGAGAAGCAGACTGCCTCAGGGCTGGATGCCAGGACCCTGGGTTCATGACCTGAGCAGAAGACAGACGCTTAACCAACTGAGCCACCCAGGCACCCCCAAATTTTTTATTTTTAATATTTTATTTATTTATTTGGCAGAGAGAGAGTGAGAGCACAAGCCAGGAGACAAGGGAGAGAGAGAAGCAGGTTCCTCGCTGGGCAGGGAGCCCGACATGGGACTCGATCCCAGGACCCTGGGATCATGACCTGAGCCGAAGGCAGCCGCTTAACCAACTGAGCCACTTAGGCACCCCTCCCCCAATTTTTTTAATTATAAAATATTTAACCTTGGTTAAATACTTTTTCCAAATCACCCACAAAAGTTACCAAACACGAAAAAGATGACATTTTTAATTCATAAATGAACTGTCATGTTAATGTATTAATCTATACCTCACAACCACTCAAAAGGCAGCCAATGTTATAATGTTTTAAATCAACTTTTAAACACTTCAAAATATTAACATTCTATTTAACCAATAAGAATAAAGCAAGCTGACCATGGGATATACACAAAAGTATCATCACCACCTCAAATTTACATAACCTCATCTTCAACAACTATCTCGTTTGACTCAGTCTTAAGGAAGTCAATCTTACTCTCAATTTACATATGAAAAATTAAAACAGGAATCAAGTCATCTGCTCAAGGACACCACCAATTAGGGACAAGTTATTAGCAGCCAAGAGTACTGAACTACATCTTCCGAAGTATAATGCTCATTCACTATCCTACAGTGACATAATAGAGCTCATTTCAAATGGCTTCCAAAAACATTACCTAAAACATAAAGGGTTCTTGACAGCTTTCAAAATATTGAATTCTGATTAACAAAAAAATAAAATAATGACTATAGATTATTTCAGTCATAAACATTTTATCTTTTGATCAAAAAAAAGTTCAACAGCATGTTTTACTTAAGACAACCAAAAATTTTTAGTCTCAAGTATTTTGATTAAGAAAGGTAGGAAGATAAAAAAAGAAAGAAAAGAAAGGTATAAAGATAAGTTCAGAAAGTTTTATCAATATATCTGCTTTATGCTATCTATGGCATCAATAAAGTATCCAAATTTTAATAACTTGTCCCTAAACAAACCTATTGCAGCAAATGCCCCATAAAACAAAAAACTGTCTTTAACTGTTAAATACTTTATGTAAAGTGTATTGAAATGCATTCCTTAGGCAATCTAGTCTACTTCAGCGATCACCCTGACATTGAAATCATCCTGACATCTTAAATCTTATTTCATTAATAAGCCAAACCAGGAAGAAACTTACCTGGGAACTTAATGGTTTACAGATATCCTTCACCTCCAAAGTATCTGAGTTGAAACCATTAAAATCAGTAAGGTTTTATCATTTGAAAACCACTCAGAAACCACGGACAGAAATACAGCTTTCATCTTCATCAAAGTTAGGATGAAAAGACATGTACCCAATAATACAAAGGCAGCTCAGGTAGGAGATGAAGAAGCTTCCGCCCTGCTGCTGGACTTCAAATGCAACCTCAAGCCAAAGGTTAACCACCCTGTGCTCCCAATCACCTACCCTGCCCCCCTCCAGGAGTCACCTCCTCTGGACTTCTTTGGCCCAGTTGAAGCTCATCCTAATCAAAAAGTATTCCCTCTCCCTTCCGTGTTCCTGAGCCAAATTTATCAACAAAGCTTGAATGAATAGGTTCCTAGACTAGAATCTGTTCATTCACTGAACAAACATGTACTGAGCACCTACTAAGGACACAGAGAAAACAAAAATAAAACGAAGTTCTTTTAATGTGAAACCACATGAGTTTTACAAGTAAGTGTCTATGTCTTTTACCACTACATTTTCCACTACCTTCCACTACATTCCTTGATGAGAGGGATTATGTGTAGCAAAAAAAATTGGGGCTTTGGAGCCAGGCAGACCTTCACCACTCCTAATCGTAATCTTAGAGAAGTCACTTATATCTGGAGTCTCAGGTTCCACTCATGTGTAAAATGAAATAAATATCTATGAACCACGACTGTTACAAGGATTTGAGTAATGGTTTAAGTGCCCAGATACAGTTAGATGCCCAACTGTTGTTCATGGAACACATGGATAAACCCATTAATAAAAATGGGGGGCGCCTGGGTGGCTCAGTCCATTGGGTGGCTGCCTTTGGCTTGGGCCATGATCTCAGGATCCTGGGACTGAGTCCCACATCGGGCTCCCTGCTCAGTGGTGAGCCTGCTTCTCCCTCTGCCTCTGCCCCTTCCCCCTGCTTGTGTGCTCACTCTCTCAAATAAATAAAATCTTAAAAAAAAAAAAAATTCATAAAAATGGGACTACCACTGTCATGTTTCATTCAGTTGCTGAGATTTATGAATGTGAAAATGTAGTATTAAATGCAACAGAAAATAGTTAAAACCCATCAATGTGTACACTGAGTGGAAATATATTGTGTCCTGGATAGTACTTTCGCCACTCCAACACCACTCTCTAAGGCTGACAGGATTCTGGCTGTCAGGCATAAGGAATATACAATTCTGAATTTGAGGAGGCCCAAGAAATATACTCTGGCCTTATGAAACCCTGAGACCTAACTTTTACTTGATCTTTAAGGCCTGAAGAACACTGAGCCAACATTTACCCAATGGCCTCAACACTCTGGGACAAATCCCTCAGTCAGCCCCAGAACCACTTCTTCACCCATTCAAACAAAATTGGGCCCAAACAGATGCACACAAGAGTTTGGAGAGGTAGAAATTACTATTATTTCTCTTTCTCCTTCCTCTTCCTTGATATCCAAAGGAATACTCCTCATTTCTGCTAAAACTACATTGATAAACTAATATGTTATATGTCAATTATATCTCAATAAAGAAATCCAGACTGGGGGAGGGGAAGGCTACATTAAGGTACACTGAATTTAAAACCCAAAGCATTGGCTGAAGGGCATAAAAATAATACTCTCATAATATAAATATGTTCAATTCCCTTAGCCACTTCTAGAAGCTCTGCTGCCTACATAAAAAAAAGTGACCAATTTATCACTGTAAAAGGGAGAGCAATATTCTTGTCTACTTATACGCAGATGAGAAAAACTGGCAATCCCAAATGTGATTGCAAAATTTTGGGGCAAAAAAAGTCAAAGCATATAAAAATATATACTGTCTCTCACTTCCTAAAACTTCAGTAAGAAACAATCACTTCTTTTTTTTTTTTTTTTTTTTTTTTTAAAGATTTTATTTATTTATTTGACAGAGAGAGACACAGTGAGAGAGGGAACACAAGCAGGGGCAGTGGGAGAGGGAGAAGCAGGCTTCCCGTGGAGCAGGGAGCCCGATATGGGGCTCGATCCCAGGACCCTGGGATCATGACCTGAGCCGAAGGCAGACGCTTAACGACTGAGCCACCCAGGCACCCCGAAACAATCACTTCTGAAAGTACCACAGTGTAATGTCAAAAGAACCCAATCCTGTCCCTATCAACCTCCAAAACCTGACAGACTCCATTGCGCTGCAGAACTCAAATGAATAGGTTTCTAGACTACTTCGTCTTTTCATTCACTGAACAAATATTTACTAAGCAACTACTAAGGGCGAGGCAATTAGTACCAACCATGGGGGTGGGGGGGGGCACTGCAGTGAAGAGGCCTGACAAGGTCCTTGCCCCAGTGCTATGGTTCTCAATGGGGGAAGTATGGAACTTGAAAAGGGTGTTCGGAAATCTGGGGCAGAGGAGGTATTTTAGGCTGTCTGCTTCATCACACCTTCTAAGGGAGTCACTCCTAGGTATCCACAAGGGGAAGTTAAAAAACACTTCGTTATAAATAAAAGGTTAATTCACAACTTTCAATACCACTGACTCAGCGGAACTTACCTCCCAAAAGTAGGAGAAACAGCTAAATGAAAAAAATAATCTCACAAAGTGGTACAAAGAAAATAAAGGTATTGATATGAAGTGCGGCAGTCTAGTGTAAATGGGATTCTCAGGGAAGGCCTCACTGAGAAACACATTAGGTACCAGTGAACGTTAACTCTTGTACTCACACTACACGGAACTAAAAGTACAATGAAGTAAAAACTGTCATTTTTTAATATCGGTGCTCATCCATACTATCACCCATTATATTGGCCTGCTGCTTATTAACTTCCGAGTACAATCGTCTAGTCATTCTTTACCAAACCAACAACAGGTAGTAGAACCTTAGCTATCTCACTTGACTTTGAAGATGAGTCTCTAAACAAAACTTGAAGCTGCTCTTACAACCCTGGCTCGGACAGTTTGTAATAATCATTGTTCGCACACCCAATGCAGCTAACAAAAGAGATTCACGCCCTCCGGTTTGCTGAGCTCGAGATGCTCCTGCACACCGGGGTGAGCCGGGGCTCTCGCCCGCGATGCGGGGATTCCCAGAGGCCTGGCCCCCGGGGCCCGCTGGAGCCCCCGGCGCGCGGGCGCCGAGAGCGGACGGCGGGGGCGTGGCGGGCCCGGCGCCTGCCTTTGTTGTCCCTCGTGGCGCGCGGGGGGGGAGGGGCGGCCCGAGGCCCGCGAGGCCAGTAGCTGCGCCCGGCTCCCGTCGCGTGGCCTCCCCGGCCACCACGGGCGCGCGAACCCACCTTCTTGTAGTGCTTGCCCAGCCAGACCCGCACCGAATCCAGCTGGGACACCGTCTCCGGGCTCTCCCAAAACTTGCTGGCCGGGCCACCGTCCTTCCGCCGATAAACGGCCAGGCCCGCGGCCGTCGCCGCGCCTCCCGCGCCCGCGGCGCCCGCCGCCGCCCCTAGCCCGCCGCCGCCCGCCGCCGCGGCCATAGTCGCCGTCGGTCGTCCCCACCGCCCGGCCCGCCCCGGCCCTCGCAGCGATCCCCGTTCGCACTCGCGCGCGCGCGCGCGCAGCCGCCACCACCGCCTCCCGACCCCGCCCAGCCAACCCCCTTCCGGCGCGGAGGGCCGGCCCCGCCCCTTCTAGGGACCCGAAGAGGGCACGCGCGCACGCATGCGCAGCACCGGCGCCGGGCGGGTTTGGGACGAGCACTTGCCCCCGCCTCTTCCGCCAGCCGAGGCAGGCTGCGCACCTTCTCCGCTACGCAGCCTGGGCCTCTGCGGGAGGTGCTGTATCCAAGTTCCGGCATCCCGTCAACCACTGCACCGAGGTTCTGTGTCATCGGCACCGTTGGAGAAAAGACCTGGCGTGAGAAGTTTCGAGGGGGAAGCCCGTTTAGGGTGTCCAGTGCTGGCCGAGGAACCCCCACGCAGGGTGGGAATCTGCGTCGGCTTGCCCCCCTGCCCTCAGACTTTCTGCACAAAGTGGTCGCGTACCCTTTGTAAACGTCCACCTGGGACCACCACCCGGAGCTGCTTCGGCAGCACACACCTTCCTCCCCCTCGTGGCTTTAGCCACACCAGCTCTTTCCTACCTCGGGGCCCTTGCACCGGCTGTTCCTGAGATCTGGACAGCTCTTCCCCTATGACTGTCGCTTAGGTGCTTTCAAATTCATAGCCTAAGGGTCCTTTAGAAAAACGATCTCTGAGCGTACAATATTGAACAGCTAATCATATTCACTCGACATTCTCTGTGTAGCACTCACGACGACCTGGTATTTTTCTTATTTTCTTACTTGTCCACATTCATTACATGAGAACCTAATCGTGACTTGTTCACAGGGGTACTTTCAGTGCTGGGAACAGAGCCTGTTATCTAATGGATAGTCCATAAATATTTGATGAATGAGTGAATGAATGACCTACGGAGGAGCAGAAAGATTTTAAATTACTGACAAAGTACGATTGGCCATTATGGCGTTATAAACATGATGTTATATAACACCAGAACAGTAGGTGACTAATTACTTGTGAGAAAGTCTGGTGAGGTTTTGAGACCAACTTTTAAGAATGAATAGAATGTGGGCTTCTGGGTGGCTCAGTTGGTTAAGCGACTGCCTCCGGCTCAGGTCATGATCCTGGAGTCCCAGGATCAAGTCCCACATCGGGCTCCCTGCTCAGCAGGGGGTCTGCTTCTCCCTCTGCCCTCTTCCCTCTTGTGCTCTCTGTCTCTCATTCTCTCTCTCTCAAATAAATAAATAAAATCTTTAAAAAATCAGGGAGGAAAGGATATTTTAGATGCACAAAAACAACTGGATCAAAGGCTTTAAAGTGTGAAAGCAAGCTGGGTGAAACCTTCTTTGAGCCCATGGTGTGGAAGCAGAGATGTTACTTGATTGTGGCAGTGAATTTTGACTTTATCCTGTAAGCATTGGGAAATCAGCTTGAACAGAGAGAATGATGTGATCAGATCTACAGATTAGGAAGATAATAGTTGCAGGTGTGAATGATATATTAGAGAAAGAAGATGAAAAAAGATTACCTGATAAACAGTGTAGGACAGAAACAATGAGAATAATATATGAGTCAGATGTGACTCTTTTCCCCTTAGAGCTCAGACTTCAGAAATACTGACAATAGCTGGTGTTTATGGGGCACTTTTATGTGCTGTCCTCTGTGCTAGGTACACCTGTATTACTGCAGATAAGGAAATTGAGGCAGAGAGAGGTTAAGTAACTGGCTAGCAAGTATTAGAGTATTAGACCCTGGAGTACCAATGCACCCCCTCCTTCCTAAGTACACTGCATTTTTTTTTTTTTTAAGATTTATTTATTTATTTATTTGAGAGAGATGCAGGGAGGGGCCGAGGGAGAGGGAGAGAGTCTTAAGCAGCATCCGTGCTGAGCTCGGAGCCGGAAGCAGGGCTAGAGCTCATGACCCTGAGATCACGACCTGAGCCAAAACCAAGTGTCTGACACTTAACTGACTACGCCACCCAGGTGCCCCAACTGTGTTTCCTATTAATAGCTTGTGAGTAGAGCAGAGAAAATGTTCTGGAGGAATTCAGAAAACTATTTCATTTGCCCGGAGCCATAGAGAAGGAAGTTAGTTCTTCCAGGCCAGTGGTATTCCAATTTTTTTGCTCATATAACTTCTAAACTAATTTGGGAAACTACATACCTTTTCCTTTTAAGAAAAACATCTAAAATTTGTCATTAAAATTAATTGAGCACATTATAAAGGTGGGCATTTTTAAATAAAATGGTTTTATCATGTTTTAAAAGTTTTTATTTTGGGGGCACCTGGGTGGCTCAGTTGTTTATGCATCTGCCTTCCACTCAAGTTGTGATCCCAGGGTCCTAGAATTGAGCCCCGCATCCGGCTCCCTGCTCAGCGAAGAGCCTGCTTCTCCCTCTCCCCTCTCCCCCCAAGCTCGTGCGCGCTCGCTCTCTTGCTCTCTATCTCAAATAAATATTTAAAAAATAAATAAATAAAAAATTTTTAAAGTTTTTATTTTGAAATAATCTCAAACTTACAAAAAAGTTACAAATACAGTACAGAGAGCTTTTTCTTTTCCTGAACCACATAAGAGTATGTTGCTGACATGATGACCCATCATTCTCAAAAATGTTAGTGTAGGGGCACCTGGGTGGCTCAGATGGTTAACCGTCTGCCTTCGGCTCAGGTCATGATCCTGGGGTCCTGGGATCAAGTCCTACATCGGGCTCCCTGCTAGGCGGGGAGCCTGCTTCTCCCTCTGCCTCTGCTTCTCTCTCTCTCTCTCTCTCTGACTCTCATGAATAAATAAATGAAACATTAAAAAAAATGTTAGTGTAGATCCCCCACAGACAAGTATATTCTGTTACATAATCACAACAACCATCAACACCAGGAAATTAACATTTATACTATCCTCAGACCCCATTTGTTTCTCTTGCTGCCCATGTAAACTCTCTTAACAGCAGAGTCTCCGTTCAGAATCGTGCATCTCATTAGATCAGTTTTCAAGTCTCTTTCAATCTGGAACAGTTCCTTGGTCTTTAACTTCCGCAAGGTTGACAATGTTGAAGATTTCAAGCCAGTTATTTTGTAGAATGTCCCTCAGTTTGAGTTTGGTGGATGTTTTTCACGCAGTGTTCTTTTCACTACATATAAATGGCACATGATTTCATGACTTCCATAACTTTGATGAGTTGATTAAGAGAGTCTCTGGCAGGCTTCTCTACTGTGAAGTTATTCTTTTTTTCTTTTTAAGGATTTTTTTTTAAGATGATATTTTTTAAAGATTTTATTTATTTATTTATTTGAGAGAGAGAGAGAAACAGCATGAGAGGGGAGAGGGTCAGAGGGAGAAGCAGGCTCCCTGCTGAGCTGGGAGCCCAATGCAGGACTCGATCCCAGGACTCCGGGATCATGACCTGAGCCGAAGGCAGTCGCTTAACCAACTGAGCCACCCAGGCGCCCTTTTTAAGGATTTTACTTATTTTTGTGAGAGAGAGAGAGAATAGGGGGGAGGGGCAGAGAGAGAAGCAGACTGCTCACCGAGCTGGGAGCCCAATGCAGGACTCGATCCCAGGACCCCGGGATCATGACCTGAGCCGAAGGCAGATGCTTAAGGACTGAGCCACCCAGGCACACTACTATGATGTTATTCTTTTTGCCTTTGTAATTAATTAGTATTTTCTGGAGAGAGATTTTGAAGGTATGTAAATACCCCATTCTTCATCAAACTTCCCATTTCCTTTTATCAAAGTCAAATGGTTGCAAATTTGACTAAGTACAGATTTGTAACTCTAACAATAAGACATGTGCTGCCATTGTCCTTACTATATTTCCTTACTTTATCAGTTCACCTACATGTAACCATTCTCCATGCTGGGCTACCCTCCTGTGTAGGTAACCTCTATCCTTCTTGGCTCCTACAGTCACATGCTAAGCCACCCTATTATGCTTATCTACCTTGCTGACACCACCTAAAAGCTTTAGGACTGAATTATTTGAGAAGAGATGGTTAGGGAATAGGAAAAGTAAGAAGACATCACTCTTGGGGTGCCTGGGTGGCTCAGTTGGTTGAGTGTCTGTCTGCCTTCTACTTCGGTCATGATCCCAGGATCCTGGGATCCAGCCCTGCAGCGGCTCCCTACTCAGTGGGGAGTCGGCTTCTCCCTCTCCCTCTGTGCGCTCTCTCTCTCAAATAAATAAATCGTTAAAAAAAAAAGACATCACTCTTGGGGCGCCTGGGTGGCTCAGTTGTTAAGCGACTGCCTTCGGCTCGGGTCATGATCCTGGAGTCCTGGGATGGAGTCCTGCATCGGGCTCCCTGCTCAGCGGGGAGTCTGCTTCTCCCTCTGACCCTCCCCCGCTCTCATGCTCTCTCTATCTCATTCTCTCTCTCAAATAAATAAATAAAATCTTAAAAAAAAAAAAGACATCACTCTTAAACTTAATGAAGTCTAAATATGTAATAACTTGGGGGCCATATTGTAATACAGAATCTCTGCACAGGAGTGTAATACCCTAAATATGACTTTGCAAGCAGAAACTATGCAAAGCAACCTTAATAATCAATGGGGAAAATCACAATTATTCCATGACCTTTAAACTTCTTTATCAAAATATGAAAAACCCTATCAGTTATAAATGTATAAGGAAATGGATATAGTATAATTAAATTTATTTAGTACAATCTAAAACATTAGAAATATTGGAGTACCTGGCTGGCTCAGTCAGAAGAGCACGCAGCTCTTGATCTCAGGGTCTGGAATTCAAGACCCACATCGGGTGTAGAGATTACTAAAAATAAGTAAACCAAAAAATAATAATAAGCCAGAAACATTAAGAATTAAAGTGTTTGGGGCACCTGGGGCTCAGTCGGTTAAACATCTGCCTTTGGCTCAGGTCATGATCCCAGAGTCCTGGGATCCAACCCCGCATCAGGCTCCCTGCTCAGCAGGAAGCCTGCTTCTCCCTCTCCCTCTAACCCACCCCCTGCTCATGCTCTCTCTCTCACTCTCTCTCAAATAAATAAATAAAATCTTAAAAAAAATAAATTATAAAAGAATTAAAGTGTTCTATTTTTTGGTGAAAAACTTAATCACTAGCAGTTTGAATTTCTCATATAAGTTAGGAGCAAGCATTTTTTTCTGTGTTTTGTCAAATTCTCATACCCCTTTCTGAGCTTGGACAGCTTCCAACATTTTGTACTTTGCACTTTTAATGTGAAGCTTTTGGCAAGTATCAACTCCTCTGAGATGTCTTCATTTTTTCTTCACAATCACTTTCCTCATTTGTATGGATAAATTTAGCATAACAAAGTTCCTCAAGAGTCTCTGGAAGAGCTTCAAGGTCAATATTCCCAAAGTCAGCTCTTTCTTCTGTAATGCTATTTATACTTGATTTGAATTTCACTTCATATACTAGAATAAAAAAGAAAATCACACAACTCAATAGAAGCAGAAAAAAAACATTTGACAAAATCCAATACCCTTTCCTGACAAAAACCCTCAACAAATTTGAAGTAGAAGGAAATTCCTCAACCTGCTCAAGAGCATCAGTGAAAAGCCCATAGCTAACAATAACATCATACTTAATGGTGAAAGGCTGACTGCTTTTCTCCTAACATCAGGAACAACAAAGATATCTGCTCTTACCACTTCAACATTGAAGTTCTAACCGGGACAAATAGGCAAAAAAAAAAAGCATTCAAATTAGAAAGTAAGAAGTAAAGCTCTCTCTATCTGCAAATGACATGACCTTTATATACAAAATCCTAAGCAGTACACTAAAAAATTAAATAAAAATTAAAATTAATGAGTTCAGCAAGGTTGGAAGATACACGATCACTACACAAAAATCAATTGTATTTCTATACACTTGAAATAAATAATCTTAAAATGAAATTAAGAAAAAATTACATTCACAATGATATCAAAAAGTACAATATTTAGGATAAATTTTAAAAGAAGTGTAACACTTATACTCTGAAAATACAATATATTGTTGAAAGAAATTAGATATAGGGGCGCCTGGGTGGCTCAGTCGTTAAGCGTCTGCCTTTGGCTCAGGTCATGATCCCAGCGTCCTGGAATCGAGCCCCACATCAGGCTCCTTGCTCCGCAGAGAGCCTGCTTCTCCCTCTCCCACTCCCCCTGCTTGTGTTCCCTCTCGCTGTCTCTCTCTCTCCCTCTGTCAAATAAATAAATAAAATCTTTAAAAAAAAATAAAATAAAAAAGATTGGATATAAATAAATAGAAAAACATGTTTATGGATCAGAAGACTTAACATTTTTAAGATGGCAAAACTCAAACTGATCTACAGATTCAACATAATTGCTATCAGAATCCCAAATGACTTCTTTGATGAACTTGATAAGCAGATTAAGGGCACCTGGCTGGCTCAGTCCATAGAGCATGTGACCCTTGATCTCAGGGTTCAACCCCACATTGGGTATGGAGCCTACTTTAAAAAATAAAAATAAATTGATAAGCAGATTCTAAAATGTATAAAATGTATAAGGAGGGGCATGTGGGGGGGTGCTCAGTCAGTTAAACGTCCAACTCCTGATTTCAGCTCTGGTCATGATCTCAGGATCATGAGATCTATCCCTGAGGTGGGCTCTATGCTCAGTCCAGAGTCTGCTTGAGATTCTCTCTCTCTCTCTCTCCCTCTGCCCCTCCCAGCTTGTATGCATGCTCACCCTCTCTCTCTCCCCTTCTCTCTCTCAAATAAATAAAATCTTTAAAAATAAATAAAATATATATGGAATTGCAAAAGACCCAGAATAGCCAAAAAAAAAAAAAAAAAAAAAAAATCCCCAAAAGTAAGAACAAAGTGGGAGGACTCACACTTCCTGATTTCTAAACTTACTACAAAGCTATGGTAATCAAAACATCTGTGCTATTGACGCAAGGATAGACATAGAGGTCAGTGGGATAGAACTGACAGTCCAGAGATAAACCCACACATCTATGGTCAACTAATTTTTGACAAGGCTGTCAAGATCATTCAATGAGGAAAGAATAGTCTTTTCAACAAATAGTCCTGAGAAAACCGGGTAGCTACATGCAAAACAATGAAGTTGGGCCCTTATCTCACACTATATCAAAAGTTAACTCACAATGAGTCAAAGACCTCAATGTAAGAGCTAAAACTACAGGGGCGCCTGGGTGGCTCAGTCGTTAAGCATCTGCCTTCGGCTCAGGTCATGATCCCAGGGTCCTGGGATGGAGCCCCGCATCAGGCTCCCTGCTCTGCTGGAAGCATGCTTCTCCCTCTCCCACTCCCCCTGCCTATGTTCCCTCTCACGCTGTCTCTCTCTCTCTCTCTGTCAATTAAATAAATAAGTAAAATCTTAAAAAAAAAAAAAGCTAAAACTACAACACTCTTAGGAGAAAATATGAGGGCAAATCTTCATGACCTTGAGTTGGCAAAGAAATCTTAGAAAAAAGCATGAACAACAAACAAAAAAATAAATTGGACTTTATCAAAATTAAAAACTTTTGAGGTGGGGTGCCTGGTTGGTTCAGTTAGTAGAGTATGCAACTCTTGATCTTGGGGTTGTGAGTCTGAGTCCCACTTTGGGCATGGAGCCCACTTAAATAATAATAATAATAATAAATAATAAATAAAAACTTTTGAGGTAAAGAGGATTAACAGGTAAAAACGTCCAGTTATAAAATAAATAATTCACAGGGATAAAAAATACAGCATAGGGAATACAGTCAATAGTATTGTAATAACGTTGTATGGTGACAGATGGTAATTATGCTTATTGTGGAGAGTATAGTGTAATGTATAAAATTGTCAGATCACTATGTTATATGCCTGAAACTAATAAAAACAATTCTGTGCCTCAAAGGACACCAACAAGAAAATGAAAAACACAAAGCAAGAAAATATTTGTAAATCATATATCTGATTAAAAAAAGATCTATCTAGAGTAATAGAAAGAACTCTTACAACTCAAATATGAAAGGACCAATAACACAGTTGACTAATTAACTAGTAACCAAATAGAATAAACTTGGTACATGCAACATTATGGATGAATCTCACAAACACTCTATTGAGTGAAATAAGTCTTATCCAAAAGAGTGTATACAGTAAGATTCAATATATATGAAGTTACAGAACAGGCTTGGTTGTCTCAGGGGAGTGGAGGAACAGGGGCATGAGGGAGTTTTCTGGGCAGATAGTAATAAGCTGTAGTTTGAAACAGATTTGCATTTACACAGATGTATGCATACCACTTATGGAATGGTACACAAGATCTGTGCATTTCACTATAAATTTTCCCTCAAAAGAAAAGAACCTTAGGGGCGCCTGGGTGGCTCAGTTGGTTAAGCGACTGCCTTCGGCTCAGGTCATGATCCTGGAGTCCTGGGATCGAGTCCCGCATCGGGCTCCCTGCTCAACAGGGAGTCTGCTTCTCCCTCTGACCCTCCTCCCTCTCATGCTCTCTGTCTCTCATTCTCTCTCTCTCAAATAAATAAATAAAATCTTTAAAAAAAAAAAAAAGAAAAAAGAAAAAAGAAAAGAACCCTAGACAAATATTGATCTCTTGTGAAAAATATGCATGCTGGAGAGGTCGCCTGGGTGACTCAGTCAGTTGAGTGTCTGACTCTTAATTTTGGCTCAGGTCATGATCTTAGGATCCTGGGATCCCCACTCAGCACTCAGCCCTGAGTCTGCTGGTCTCCCTCTCCATCTGCCCCTCCCCCTTCTCCTGTCTCTCTCTCTCTCTCTCTCTCTCTCTCTCTCTCTCCCCCCCGTCTCTCTCTTTGAAATAAATAAATAAATCTTTAAAAAAATATATGCATGCTGGAGTGTTTAGAGATGAAATATACTTCTCACCTAGCTCTCCAAATTATACTGATCTATCAAAATTTATCACATAGTGATCTATCAAAAATTTATTGATCTATAGGTGAAAAGTGGATTAAGTTTCTTCAATTTTGAGGGGGAGAAAAGAAATGGAAACTGCATGATTGTTTACCAGTCCTTAAAGTCATTAGCTTGATCAATTTCTGGGAAGGCTGCCAAGAAGGCTTTTCTACAATGTATCAAAGACTAGGGTTCAGCAAACATTTTCTCTAAAGAGTCAACAAATATTTAAGGCTTGCAGGCCACAGTTCCATGTCACAACTACTCAACCCTGCCATTGCATTTCAAAAGCAGCTGTAGACAATATGTAAATAAATGAGCATGGCTGTGTTCCAATGACATTTTATCTACAAAAATAGGTGGTAGGCAGAGTTTTTGTTTCAGATATTGAAAAAGTTCAGGAAATGGATAATGGTGATGGTTGCACAGCACTCTGAATATATATTTAATAAATGCCACTGAATTGTGCACTTAAAAATGGTTAAAATGGTGAATAGCCTTATATTTTACCACCAACAAAACGAATCAAAACATGAAAGGCAGGCAAATTGGGCCTTGTGGGCCATAGTGTGTTGATCCTTGACAAAGACTGTTACATCTGTTCCTTTGACTTAGAAGCATCTTCTTTCACTCAATTTACTCAGATCTGCTTGAGAAAATCACACTATTGTTCATTTCATTAAACTTTTACAATACAATATTTTTGGTAAAATACTTTTATCACAAAATTTAGGTGTATTTTCATCTAGACCTTAGAATCACACATTTAAGCTCATTCAAGTTATGGAAAGTGTTTGCCATATAACTTAAATTGACAAAACCAGTCCTTCTTGTCAAGCCAATTAGCAAAACCTTTATTTTTGTCAGGAAAAGCCTGACATCATTTTTTTTTAAGATTTTATTTATTTATTTGACAGAGAGAGACACAGCGAGAGAGGGAACACAAACGGGGAATGGGAGAGGGAGAAGCAGGCTTCCCGTGGAGCAGGGCCCCCGATGTGGGGCTCGATCCCAGGACCCTGGGATCATGACCTGAGCTGAAGGCAGACACTCGACCGACTGAACCGCTCAGGCACCACCTGACATCATTTTTAATTCAAATAGATATGTTAATACTTATGTCAAGGAATAATCTAAAAGCTACCAAGGAACAGATTATGTAACACATTCTATGAGGTGATTGTTAAGCATTCTGGTCAATATTAAAAGGATTTAGGGGTGCCTGGGTGGCTCAGTCATTAAGCATCTGCCTTCGGCTCAGGTCATGATCCCAGCGTCCTGGGATTGAGCCCCACATCGGGCTCCCTGCCCAGCGGGAAGCCTGCTTCTCCCTCTCCCACTTCCCCTGCTTGTGTTCCCTCTCTGTCTCTCTCTGTCAAAAAGTAAATAAAATCTTTAAAAAATATATTAAAAGGATTTAGTTCTAAAACCATTTTCATAAATTATAAAAATAAGATAATATACTGATTGATCGATCGGTAATCAAAAACCTCCCAACAAAGAAAAGCCCTAGGCCTTATGGTAAATTCTAGCAATCATTAAAGCAGAACTAATATCAACGCTTCTCAAACTTTTTCAAAAAATTGGACAGGAGAGAACACTTCCAAACTCATGAGTCTAGCATTACTCTGATACCAAAGCCAGACAGAGACACTACAAGAAAATAAAACCACAGACCAATATCACTTACAAACATTGGCGTAAAAACTAACAAAATACTAGGAAACAATAAACCATAAACAAGTGGGATTTATTCCTAGAACGGAAGGATGGTTCAACATACAAAAATCAATCAACATGGGGCGCCTGGGTGGCTCAGTCATTAAGCGTCTGCCTTCGGCTCAGGTCATGATCCCGGGGTTCTGGAATCGAGCCCCGCGTCGGGCTACTTGCTCAGCCGGGAGCCTACTTCTCCCTCTCCCACTCCCCCTACTTGTGTTCCCTCTCTTGCTGTGTCTCTCTCTCTGTCAAATAAATAAAATCTTAAGAAAAAAAATCAATCAACGTAGTACACCACATTTTTTTTATTTTTTATTTTTTTTATTTTTTTTAAAGATTTTATTTATTTATTTGACAGAGAGAGACACAGCGAGAGAGGGAACACAAGCAGCAGGAGAGGGAGAGGGAGAAGCAGGCCCCCCCGCGGAGCAGGGAGCCCGATGTGGGGCTCGATCCCAGGACCCTGGGATCATGACCTGAACTGAAGGCAGACGCTTAACGACTGAGCCACCCAGGCGCCCCTACCACATTTTTTTTAATTAAAGATTTTATTTATTTAAAGCAGGCTTCCGGCTGAGCAAGGAGCCCGATGCGGGGCTTGATCCCAGGACCCTGGGATCATGACCTGAGCTGAAGGCAGCTGCTTAACAACTGAGCCACCCAGGCACCCCCGTAGTACACCACATTAATGGAACAATCGGAAAACACACATGATCATCTCAATTGATGCAGAAAAAGGATTTGACAAAATTGAACACCTTTCTTTGATGAAAATACTAAATAATGTAGGGAGAGAAGAAAACCACCTCAGCATTAAAAACTCACAGTGAATATCATATTCAATGGTAAATGACAGAAAGCTTTTCCTCTAAGATCAAGAACAATGCAAGGATGTCTGCTTTCACCACTTCTGTTCAACACAGTACAAGAAGTTCTAGCCCGAGCAATTAGGCAAGAAAAAGAAGTAAAAATCATTCAGATTGGAAAAGAAGAAGTAAATTATCTCTGTTTGCAAATGATGTGATCTCATACATAGAAAGCCGTAAAGATTCCACAATAAAACTGTTTTAACTAATAAATGATTTTGGCAAAGTGGCAGGGTGTAAAGTCAAGACACAAAAATCAGTTGCATCTCTGGATACTAACAATGAACAATCTGAAAAGGAAATTACAATTCCATTTACAATAACATCAAAAAAATTACTGGGTGGCTCAGTTGGTTAAGCCTCAGGCTCTTGATTTCAGCTCAGGTCATAAGCTCAGAGTCATGGGATTGAGTCCTGCATTGGACTGTCTGCTTCTTTCCCTCTCTCTCTCTCTCTCTGCCCCTCACCCTGCTCATTCCCACGCTCTCTCTCTCTAAAATAAATAAATAAATCTTTTAAAAAAAATACTTAAGTATTAACTAAACCAAGGAGGTGAAAGAATTTTACAATGAAAACTATAAAAACATTGCTAAAAGATATTAAAGAAGAAATAAATAAATGGAAACACATCCGTTGATCATGGTTTGGAAGACTTAATATTGTTAAAATGTTAGTACTACCGAAAGCATTCTACAAATCCAGTGCGATTCCTATTAAAATCTCAGTGATGGGGGCGACAGGTTGGTTCAGTTGGCTAAGTGTCCAACTCTTGATTTCGGCTAGGGTTATGATCTCGGGTTTGTGGGATCGAGCCCCTCGTCGGGCTCTGTGCTCAGTGCAGAGTCTGCTTGGGATTCTCTCCCTCTCCTTGTGCCCCTCCCCTGCCTCTTTCTGGAATAAATAAATCTTTTTTTTTTTTTAAAGATTTTATTTATTTATTTGACAGAGAGAATGAGAGAGAGCGAGTACATGAGAGGGGGGAGGGTCAGAGGGAGAAGCAGACTCCCTGCTGAGCAGGGAGCCTGACGCGGGACTCGATCCAGGGACTCCAGGATCATGACCTGAGCCGAAGGCAGTCGCTTAACCAACTGAGCCACCCAGGCGCCCGAATAAATAAATCTTAAAAAATAATAAAATAAAATCCCAATGATGATTAAAAAAAATTTTTTTTTTATTTATTTGATAGAGACACAGCGAGAGAGGGAACACAAGCAGGGGGAGTGGGAGAGGGAGAAGCAGGCTTCCCTCCAAGCAGGGAGCCTGATGTGGGGCTCAATCCCAGGACCCCGGGATCATGACCTGAGCCGAAGGCAGACGCTTAACGACTGAGCCATCCAGGCGCCCCTCCCAATGATGATTTTTGCAGAAATAGAAAAATCCATCCCAAAATTCATGTAGAATCTCAAACCCCCAAATAGCCAAAACAGTGTTGTAAAACAATAACAAAGCCAAAGAACTCACACTTCCTAATTTCAAAACAGTGTGGTACGGGCATAAAGACAAACATATAGATCAAGAGAAACAACAGAGAACCCAGAAATAAATTCTTGCATATATGATGACGTGAGTTTTGAGAAGGGTGCCAGGGCTATTCAATGGGGAGAGGACAGCCTTTTCAACAAATGATGTTGGTTAAACTAGCTAGCTATATGCAAGAGAATGAACTTGGATCCTTACCTCCCACTATATACAAACATTAACTTAAAATGGATTGAAGACCTCAATGTAAGAGAGAAAACTAAAGACATGGGGCAAAAGCCTCATGACACTGGATTTGACAATGAGTTGTTGGCTATGATACCAAAAGCACAGGCAACAAAAGAAAAATTAGACAGTTGGACATATGCTGCAGCAGGAATGAACCTGGTGGATATTACACTAAGTGAAATAAGCCAATCACACACATGCAAATCATATACAAGTAGTATCTGATTCCATTTATATGAGGTACCCAACGTAGTCAAAAATCATAAAGGGACAATACAACGGTGATTGTCAGGGGCTGGAGGAGGGAAAATGGGCAATAAGCTGGAATCTCAAAGGATGAGAGAGAGAGTAGAAGCAATAACTAAAAAATGATTGAGAATTACACAAAATGACTATACATATTCATAGATTCAAGAACCAAAGAAATCCCAAGAGCAACAAATAAGTAGAAATTCTCATTTAGACCTCACTTTGGTAAAACTGCAGAAATTCTAAGGGACACCGGGGTGGTTCAGTCAGTTAAGCATCTGCCTTCTGCTGAGATGATCCTGGGGTTCTGGGATCGAGTCCCATGTTGGGGGTCCTTGCTCAGCAGGGAGCCTGCTTCTGCCTCTGCCTGTCCTTCCCCCTGCTTGTGCTTTCTCTCTCAAATAAATAAATAAATAAAATCTTTAAAAAAGAAAATTGAGAAATTGTAAAAGATGTATATCAGACAAAGGAAAGATGACCCCGATTTGCAAAAAAAACACAAAAAACACAGACGCACACACACACACACACACACACACACACACACACACACAAAGAGCAAAGAAAGTGGTAATTGGTGGAAAACTCTCAATATTACTGGTGCAAAACAAGAATGTCTTGTGGGATTTGAAGATCTTATTTTTAAAGTAATGTCTTACCCCCAGTGTAGGGCTTGAACCCATGACCCAGAGATCAAGAGTCACGTGCTCTACCGACAGAGCTAGCCAGACACCCCTGTCTTGTGGGATTTTATTTTATTTATTTATTTTTAAAGATTTTATTCATTTATTTGGTAGAGAGCGAGAGCACAAGCAGGGGGAGTGGCAGGCAGAGGGAGAGGCAGAAGCAGGCTCCCCGCTGAGCAGAGAGCTCAACGACGAGGACGACGTGGGGCTCGATCTCAGGACGCTGGGATCGTGACCTGAGCCTAAAGCAGATGCTTCACTGACTGAGCCACCCAGGTGCTCCTCTTGTGGGATTTTAAAATACAGAATTTAAATATTTAACAAGAATAATATGTAAGTTGTGAGTGGAGAAATGGTAGTCTTCTAAAAAGGTAAATATATTGGTTAATATTTGATAAATTAATGATGTGTGTTTAATTTCTAGGGCATCACTAGAGGAGTGGAGGCCTTGCATATCATCCAGAGTAGTAAAGTGAAAACATGATAGGCCCTAGAAGAGTGGAACTGACCAAAGGGTAGTCAGCCCATAATGTATCAGCAATTACATTAAATTTATTAGAACCAAAAGTCTTCAATTAAAAGAAATATTTCGGGGCACCTGGGTGGCTCAGTCGTTAAGCGTCTGCCTTCGGCTCAGGTCATGATCCCAGAGTCCTGGGATCGAGCCCCGCATCGGGCTCCCTGCTCAGTGGGAAGCCTGCTTCTCCCTCTCCCACTCCCCCTGCTTGTGTTCCCTCTCTCGCTGTGTCTCTCTCTGTCAAATAAATAAATAAAATCTCTTAAAAAAAAAAAGAAAAAAGAAATACTTCAGACTAGACTTTTAATTAATTGATTAATTAGTTAATTAATTTTTCAAGTAGGTTCACACCCAATGTGGGGCTTGAACTCACAACCTTGAGATCAAAAGTTGCAGGCTCCTCGCACTGAGCCAGCCAGGCACCCCCAGATTGGATTTTTAAACTAAATGTTTCTCTTTCTCTTCTTGCCCTTCCCTTCCTATCCTGAGCAATTTGTTCCGGAAGCTCTCAGGTGAGACGTTTCTCTGCACAGGGAAGTGGGGGGTTATGGTAGCCCAGAGTAAGGTATCACGGTCTGAGCCTGGCGAGAAGGGCATCCACGTGGTGGTTGGGAGAGTGTCCCTCGTGGGTGTCACAGTGCGAGAACAGTTAGAAGGGCATCCATGTGGGGGGCAACCCACCCACAGGGTGTCACTTCCCAAATGTGGTGAGGAGGGTGCTCAGGGAGTAGAGGGGGCAACCTGGCATGGGGTATCAGAGCCCAGGTGGAATGAGAAGGGTTTTCACGTGGGAGAGCCGCCCGGCATGTTTTAGCAGAGCCTGAGCAAGGTGAGGAAAAGCCTCTGCACAGAGAGAACAGGCGGAGATGGAGTGTCAGAGCCTCGGGGCCTGTTGAACAGATCTCCCGGGGCTGTAGATAATGTTTGATAATGCAGACTAAAATTAAATACCTAATTAGTTTTTTTTAAGATTTTATTTATTTGTCAGAGAGAGAGCACAAGCAGAGGGAGTGGCAAGCAGAGGGAGAAGCAGGCTCTCTGATGAGCAAGGAGCCCGATGCAGGACTCGATCCCAGGATGCTAGGATCATGACCTGAGCTGAAGGCAGATACTTAACCAACTGAGCCACCCAGGCATCCCTAACTAGTTTTTTTTTTTTTTAAAGATTTAATTTATTTATTTTAGAGAGAGAGAGAGCACGAGCCACGGCAGGGGAGAAGGGCAGAGGGAGAGGGACAAGCAGACGCCACCCCCCGCCCCGCTGAGCAGGAAGCCCGATGAGGGGGCTCGATCCCAGGATCCTGGGATCATGACCTGAGCCAAAGGCAGACGCTTAACCCACTGAGCCACCCAGGCACCCCTACCTAGTTTTTTGTTTTTGTTTTGTTTTTTTTTTAAGATTTTATTTATTCATTTGACAGAGAGAGAGAGTCAAGTAGGGGAAGCAGCAGGCTCCTCGATGAACAGGAAGCCCGATGTGGGGCTCGATCCCAGGACCCTGGGATCGTGACCTGAGCTGAAGGCACACGCTTAACTGACTGAGCCACCCAGGCACCCTGATATCTAACTAGTTTAAAGGGAGAAGAAAAGATTTAAAATTTCAGGAAAGAAAAATGAGCATAAAAGATTCAAAAGGAAGCAAATAGAAATGCTAAAACTGAAAAACACAATAATTGACATTGGTAACTCGATGGATGGTTTTTTTTTTTTTAAGATTTTATTTATTTATTTGACAGAGAGAGAGATAGTGAGAGCAGGAACACAAGCAGGGGGAGTGGGAGAGGGAGAAGCAGGCTTCCCACTGAGCAAGGAGCCCGATGTGGGGCTCGATCCCAGGACCCTGGGATCATGACCCGAGCCGAAGGCAGACACTTAACGACTGAGCCAACCAGGCGCCCCATCAATGGATGGTTTTAAGAGCAAGTTAGACACAGATGAATGAACTGGAAAATCAGAAGAAATATCCACAAAGAAGCATGGAGAAATAAAAAGAGAAAAAAGATAAAAAATAGAGTAAGGCACATAGAGGATAGATAGGTCCTAACATATATTTTATTAGATTCCCAGAAGGAGAAAAGAAAGAACATGTAACAGAGGTAAAATCTGATGACTAATGGCTGATAACTTTCAAATACTTTGTTTCCACTATGTTGTACACCTGAAACTAAAATGCCACTGCATGGTAATTCACTGGAATTAAAATAAACACTTAAAATAAATAAATAGTAAGTTTTAAAAAAGAAATACAAAAAAAATTTACTTTATTTCCAACAATAATCCTAAGAGTCAAGAAGACCAAGAGCCCCAAGAAGGGAAAAAAGAAAAAAAAAAAAAAAAAAAAGCCACAGCTAAACACATCATAGTGAAATCTTTGGTTGACTCCATTTCCTCTGGGGTGATGGGCTGTGATATTACCTTCTTTTGAAAAGTGTGCTTCTCAACATGGACGGACAAAGAGGAAATAATGCACACTCATTACATAGGTGTTGAAGACACTGAGTTCAAAGCTGCTCATCATTCTCAACTATTGTTTCCACTGTCTGCTTAATGGATGAACCATATAGTAAGTTGGACTTTCTTCTCCTATGTTAAATTACTAACGGAAAAATATCTAAAATCCATTGAGGCCTTCGTATGTCTTAGACACCATTCTAGGTCGTAGGAATAAAGCAGTGAACAAAATGGATCAGCATCCCTGCCCTTACGGAGCAAACCCGTACGTAGTAGGAAAAGAAATACACAGTATGTTGAATAGCAGTAAGTTTAAGGGGGAGAATATAAAGCATACGAGAGGGATATGAGACATGAGACGTTGCAGGTACAAATTTTACATGAGGCTTGTGAAGAAAACCTCGGAGAAGGTGGGGAAGCCAGCCAGGGCTTTGGGGAAGACCATTCCATATTAACCGCGGAGCACGTGCAAAGGCACTGAGAGCTTGTATTGTATCCTCTGTGTCACACACAGCACTCTTCAGTGCCTCAGGATCTTTGCACGGCATTTTTCCCCCTCTGCCGGGACCGTGTCTCCCCACCCCACCCTTGCATTGCATACTAATTCCTGTCCTTCAGGTTTCAGTTCGAGGGTCACCAATTTAGAGAGGTTTCCCAGACACTGTTGTCCACCCTCCCAACAACCATTCTCTGCTTCTTGCCTGCTAGCACAACACTGATTTTGTTGGGTGGCCAGCTTCCCTTTCCCCAGTCCCAGGGGCTGAGCCTGCACCGGCCTGTTGTGGTGGTGCTGGTGACGGTTGTGGTTGTGGTTGTGGTTGTGGTTGTTTTAATCCCAAGCTGCCAGTGGCACTTAATTTTTTCTTTTCAACATCCTGTTCTGGAGCTTTCTTGGTCTTTTTGGCCTGGAACGGTTTCCAAGAGTCGGGTATTGGCATGGGCCGTGGGAAGACTGGCCAACGCCCTGACGTTCTTTGTAATGACTCTGGCGTTCTCCTTCTTATAGACATTCTATATGGGTATGATCGACCCGGTCATCTGAGTTCTTCAGCAGAGCAGTCTCCCTCTTTGGGGGCCGAGGGCTTCCTGGGGAAGAGGGTGAGCCTGGAGCCTCCCTCCCTCAGTCGCTGCCTGTTGGCCTGCAGGGGCTCCGAGGACTTCCTCCATCTTCTTGGATCCACTGAGAGCCCAATGGTCCGGGCCACCTTCTTGCGGATGCCATCCTCCCCGTAACTCTTCCAAGCTGAAGCCCCTGCCAGCTTGCACTTTGGTGTGATACCTCACCACGGGGCACCTCATGATGGGCCGGATGGGTTGATAGGATGCGGGGCTCGGGGTGCCGGGGTGTGCCTGGGCTTGCCCAGCCTTGCATCTGCGGATCTTCTGCTCTGGCCGATTGAGCCATGTGGCCACGTGCCGCTGCCCCAGTCCTTGTGGAAGCCAGGCTTCAGGATCATGCCATTCTGGCTGGGCGCCATGGCTGCTGCCTATGGGCCTGGGGGAGTGGGAGAGGGGAGCTTGTCCAATCCTGGGCTCTGGCTGGGTGTCCCCAGAGCCCAGGCTGCGGCCCTGTCCCCTCTGCAGCAGGGCCGGAGCAGCCCTGGAGTGCTGCCTGCTGCCAATGGGGCCTGGATCCAGCATACTCTGAGCCTTCACTGTTTTAAGGCTATCATGGTAAGCCCAGGGGGGTGGGTAAGGGACAGCTAGGTGACCAAGTTCCGGTTAGTGGGAAGTTGGGGAAGTATGTTGGGATTTCTGGGGGAAATAATTCTCCCTGATAAAAAGGAGCAGCAGGTTAGTATCCAAAATCTACAAAGAACTTACCAAACTCAACACCCAAAAAACAAATAACCCAGTTAAGTAATGGGCAGAAGACATGAATAGACACTTTCTCCAAAGAAGACATCCAGATGGCTAACAGACATACGAAAAGAAGCTCAACATCACTCATCATCAGGGAAATACCACGATGAGATACCATCTCACACCTGTCAGGATGGCTAATTAATATTAATATTAATATTAATTAATATTAATAAATTAATAACACAAGAAACAACAGGTATTGGTGAGGATGTGGAGAAAGGGGAATCCCCTTGTACTGTTGGTGGAAATGCAAACTGGTGCAGTCATTCTGGAGAACAGTATGGAAGCTCCTCAAAATGTTAAAAATAGAATTACCCTAGGATCCAGCAATTGCACTCCTAGGTAT
Organism: Phoca vitulina; assembly: GCF_004348235.1. Taxonomy (NCBI): domain Eukaryota; kingdom Metazoa; phylum Chordata; class Mammalia; order Carnivora; family Phocidae; genus Phoca; species Phoca vitulina. Next base: position 6,338,102 of record NW_022589716.1, read on the forward strand.
TTACCCAAAGGATACAAAAATACAGATTCAAAGGGATACATGCATCCCGATGTTTATAGCAGCATTATCAACAATAGCCAAACTATGGAGAGAGCCCAAATGTCCATTGACTGATGAAAGAATAAAGAAGATGTTGGGCGCCTGGGTGGCTCAGTCGTTAAGCCTCTGCCTTCGGCTCAGGTCATGATCCCAGGGTCCTGGGATCGAGTCCCACATCGGGCTCCCTGCTCGGCAGGAAGCCTGCTTCTCCCTCTCTGACTCCCCCTGCTTGTGTTCCCTCTCTCGCGGTCTCTCTCTGTCAAATAAATAAATAAAATCTTTAAAAAAAAAAAAAGAAAGAATAAAGAAGATGTGGTGTATGTATGTACAATGGAATATTACTCAGCCATTGAAAAGAATGAAATCTTGCCATTTGCAATGACATGGATGGAACTAGAGTGTATTATGCTAAGTGATAATAAGTCAGTCAGAGAAAGACAAATATCATATGATCTCACTCATTCGTGGAATTTAAGAAAGAAAACAGATGAGCATATGGGAAGGGAAAAAAAAAAAGGAGAGAGGGAAACAAGCCATAAGAGACTCTTAATGAGGGACGCCTGGGTGGCTCAGTCGCTTGAGCATCTGCCTTCGGCTCGGGTCATGATCCCGGGGTCCTGGGATTGAGCCCCACATCGAGCTCCTTGCTAGGTGGGGAGCCTGCTTTTTCCCTCTGCCTGAAGCTCCCCCTGCTTGTGCTCTTCTCTCTCTCTTTCTGACAAATTAATAAAATATTTTAAAAAAAGAGAGAGAGAGACTCTTAATGATAGAGAACAAACTGAGGCTTAATGGGGGGAGGTGGGTGGGGAGTGGGCTAAATGGGTGATGGGTATTAAAGAGGGCACTTGTTATGATGAGCACTGGGTGTTGTATGTAAGTGATGAATTACTGAATTCTACTCTAGAAAGCAATATTACACTGTATGTTAACTACCTAAAATTTAAATTAAAAAAAAAAAGGAGCAGCAGGGAGAAGACCTCCATGTAGTTGAGTTAGTTTAGGATGCCTGGAGTTATGGCAACCATCTAGGAACCCAGTGGGGAAATTGATCCAACCCTACTACCACCTACACCCACACCTCTTTTAGGTGAGTTAATGTCTTCCCAGTTTACACCATCTTTCGTGGGTGTTTGATTACTTCCAGGCAAAAGGCCCTACTGATCCACATCTACCCTTCCTGACTACTCAATCTAAAGGACGTTATGTCTCCATCCCTGCCTACAGCTGGTACTCTCTCTACCCCTTATCTGTTTCTTTTATGACACATATCACAATTGGGAATTTATATATATATATATATATAAATGTGTGTGTGTGTTTGTGTGTGTGTCATTCTTTTGTTTCTTTCTCAAGGCACACAAGTTCCTTGAATACAGGACTTTTCTGTCTTGCTTACTCTTGTACTCCAGCACCAAGCATCCTGTCTGGCACAATTTTAGTATCTGTTGGGTAAATGAAAAACTGATGGAATGATGGAATGGATGAACAATCATGTCAGTTTGTCCCACTAACTGAACACTTCTTGAGGATGGTGTACGTGTCTTATATCCTCAAAATATAAAACACAGTCCTGACATTTAACCTACACGTAAGACATAGTTGTTAAATTAGTTATGCTGTCCAGCTGAGTCTCAGACTGTCAACTGTATCACTGTCCGATAGTGTTCTGCCCTCACCAAAGAGTAAAAGGGAAGGTTTAAAAACAGGAAAGCAAAAAAAAGCACAATTTATAGACCAACTTTTGTTCCATTGTGGCTGTTTTCCTTTATTCCATTTAGGTGTACATATTCGTGAACTTGAAGTAATTCATACAACTTTAGGTAATTGAAGTATAATATACGAGTACATCCAATAAAAACTTTATTTGTACTTGTGCATAGTTTCTTATTCTTCATTTCAGTACCTTTCTCATTTATGTAAGAATTTAAACTCTATGTATATAAGTACTATGTGGTTTCTTTTTAATGCAGTTTATTTTTGTATTTTCAGTAGGCTCCACACCCAAAGTGGGGCTTGAACTCAGGACCCTAAGATCAAGAGTGGCATGCTCTACTGAGCCAGCCAGGCACCCCTATAAGTACTATGTTTTTAAAAAAAGAAAGGGGTGCTTGCGTGGCTCAATCAGCTAAGTGTCTGGCTTCGGCTCAGGTCATGATCCCAGGGTCCTGGAATCGAGCCCCATGTGGGGCTCCCTGCTCAGAGGGGAGTCTGCATCTCCCTCTCCCTCTGTCCTCCACCCTCACCCCGCTCTTGCTCTCTCTCTCTGTCTCAAATAAATAATTTTATTTACTTTATTTATTTACTTTATTACTTTATTTTATTTACTTACTTCAAAAAAATTAAAAGAAGAAAAAAAGGGCTACAGAGGAAGTAGAAGAAACATATACCTCTCTCCCAGGATTTTAAGATTTCTAAAGTGGTCTAAGTCAGTTCTAGTCTTAATTTCAAACAAACACACAAAACCAACTAAGGTCTAATGGCGAACCATCTACTGTTAACAGTACAAACTTGGAATGAACTAACTCAACTCAAAGGCTTCACCACTAAAAATCTCAGCAGCCTTCAGCAAGTTACTTAACCCTGCTCTGAGCCTCAGTTTCCTCATTTGTAAAACAGAGACACTAATAGTGGGCATAACTAGAATTACTTGGGGGGGTGCCTGGGTGGCTCAGTCGTTAAGCGTCTGCCTTCGGCTCAGGTCATGATCCCAGGGTCCTGGGATCGAGCCCCGCATCAGGCTCCTTGCTCAGCGGGGAGCCTGCTTCTCCTTCTCCCACTCCCCCTGCTTGTGTTCCCTCTTTCGCTGTCTCTCTCTGTGTCGAAAAATAAATAAAATCTTTAAAAAAAAAAAAAAAGAATTACTTGGAGGATAAATGATATAACAAATGTACAGTACTTGGTGATGGACCCATAGTAAGAACTCCAAACTGTGAACTCTATTATTTTTATACAAATGTAAGTTTTCACTATTATTCAAATTTCTCCTCAAATTTAACATATTTTTTCTTTATATTTGCCTGGAACTCTACTTAGCTAAGGAATTATTATTGAGATGAATTATCTGTGATTAACCACAATCTAACTACATTTTTATCATGTGATCATTCAAAAATACCTTCAATAGTTCACCAATTACTGACCTCATTAAAACAAAAATCAATAAACCTTAGATGACTTTCTCTTTCCCCAATATTTATGGGAGGCAGCCAACAGCACCAGGGCCAAGTGAGGAGGTAGCCAGCACAATTAAGTTCAAGGAGGTCAGCGTGCCCAAATATTGGTTACTTAAAGGGGGATTGAGCAATAAGTAAATATATTGAGGGTACCGAGAGCCAGGTTTCCCACGAAGTTACAAATACAGTGTGGGGAAGGCTAGAATGAGGCTTGTAGAGTTTGACAGGAATTGGAAGTATCGGTGTGAGTACACAGAGAAATAGAGTTATAGGTTGTAAGTGTATGCACTTATATGAGTGTGAGTGTGTGTGTGAGTATATAGTGACAGCTCATTAGCAATGAACACACCTAGTATCCAGATCTTGATTTCTAAACACCTTACTCCACTAAAGGGAACCAGAGCTCCTTGGGGAAGTGGCTGGTTCCAGGGGTAGGGCATGGAAACTACAAGATCAGTATGGTTCATCTTATGCTACAAAGTAAAGAGGTACTCAAAGAATGATGTTGAGAGGACATTGTGAAGGGGGTCCTGCTGGACAAATCAGACAATTTGAGTATCAAATAAATAGTGGGGTAATGGATCGATCACCCACCGAATAAAATAGGAATCCATGGACACATGACAATACAAATAAATGAATCAATGGATAATTTGGAGAGACGAGAAAGTGCCCCCCTACGGAAGAATGCCAACTATAAATGCAGAAAGAATGATGATGGGATTAGAAAATCACCATTGGGCAACCATCACAGTAAAAACTGGTTCAGCAAGAATCACCAATAGATGCTGGAAGGAGTGGTGAAATTTTTTTTAGAGGATTGAGATATTTACCTGGTTTCAAAGTATCTTCCCATTAGATAGTTACTAATTAAAAATAACTTCATAGTGAAGGAAACAGGAGACACCACCTTAACCAAGCAATCAAAATCAACAAGGCCAGTGTTGGATTGGGGCAAATCAACATTGCATGTCACATGGTAAGAACACAGTTCACTTCTGTGACATTCCTGCCAAAATGCTTGACTTACATCTAATCATGAGGAAACATCAGACAAATCCAAACTGAGAAGCAGTCAGGAAAGTAACTGGCCTGTGCTTTTAAAAACTGTCCAGCTTGTGACAGACAAAGAAAGTCTTAGGAACTGTTCTAGATTGAAGGAGACAAAGGGACATGACATATATATGCAATACATGATCCTGTACGTTACTGGGATAACTAGAAAAACGTGAATATGGTTTATGGATTGCATGGTATCAATGTTAAATTCTTGATTTTGAGGGTTACATATAGAAGATTGCCCTTATTTGTAGGAAATACATACTATTTCGGGGTAATTGGGCATCGTGTCTGCAACATACTTTCAAAAGAGAAAGAATGGAAAGGAAATGTGATAAAGTTGACAATAGGGACATTGGTAAAGGGTATAGAGGAGGTCTTTGCATTATTCTTTAAACATTTCTTCTGGTGAAATTACTTCAAACTTTTACAAAATACACTTAGATGCAGTTGACACTACATTCCAAGCCTATGGCAAGTGTTTGATATCACAGTAAGGACAATAATTTTATAACGATCAAACCAGGTTTATTAATTTCTCCCAGTACTGATTATAGTAATGGCTCCCAGGGCATTCCCAGTCTCCTTCTCAGAGCCTACATGCTCTGGGACTCAAATAAAAGCACAGAAGACACAAATATTCCAACATAAAACATAAAGTACAATACCCTCAGAAAGATAGTGGTGACATCACTTCTAGGTCCCCTGAGTCTTGGTTGGAATAAACTGGGGAAGACTCATTCCTAGCAGGGCTCCCAGAACACAAAGGAACCAAAGTCTTTCAAAGGCAGGGTAAAGACTACCCTGGAAAAGTTTCCTTTACCTGATGGAACTTTAGGATGCAATCTGGAGGAAAGTGAAGTTCAGTAAAGAACAATTTTTAAAAAATTGTACTGGAGTATGATGTACTTACGGAAATGCCTATAAATCATAAGTGTAGGGCTTAGATTATGACAAAGTGGACACGCCTGTGTAACCACCACCCAACTCATGAACTGGAACCTGGGAATCTGCCCAGAAGCTTCTCTCCATGCCTTCCCCAATCACTACTGCTTCTTAATCTCAGAGATTACCATCCCTGTGACTTCCTGCACCAGATATTAGGTTGACCACTTGCTCAGGGGTTTTAACACTGAATCTTACTTTGAAAATTAGACTTTGTGGGATGCCTGGGTGGCTCAGTCATTAAGCATCTGCCTTCGGCTCAGGTCATGATCCCAATGTCCTGGGATCGAGCCCCACATCGGACTCCCTGCTTGGCGGGAAGCCTGCTTCTCCCTCTCCCGCTCCCCCTGCTTGTGTTCCCTCTCTGGCTGTGTCTCTCTGTCAAATGAATAAATAAAATCTTTACAAAAAAAAAAAAACTTAAAAAAATTAGGGTGCCTGAGTGGCCCAGTGGGCTGAGTGACTGATTATTTTAGCTCAGGTCATGATCTCAGGGTTGTGCTCAGCGTGGAGCCTGCTTGAGATTCTCCCTCTCTCTCCCTCTGCCCCTTCCCCCCACTCGTGCGTGCACATTCTCTCTCTCTGAAAAATAATTAATTTAATTAAATAAAACTTTAACAAAAGGCACAGTTCACTTCTGGAAAAGGCATTTAACAAACGGTGGATTTTGCAACTCAACTTTAAAAGTTCTATCCAGGGGTGCCTGGGTGGCTCAGTTGGTTAAACAGCTGCCTTCGGCTCAGGTCATGATCCCAGTGTCCTGGGGTCGAGCCCCGCATCGGGCTCCCTGCTCAGTGGGGAGCCTGCTTCTCCCTCTGCCTGCTCCCCCTGCTCGCTCTCTCTCTCTGTCAAAAAAATAAATAAATAAAATAAAAATAAAAATAAATAAAAGTTCTATCCATTGGGACGCCTGGGTGGCTCAGTTGGTTAAGCGTCTGCCTTCAGCTCAGGTCATGATCCCAGGGTCCTGAGAGTGAGCACCGCATCGGCTCTTTGCTCAGGACAGAGCCTGCTTCTGCCTCTGCCTGCCACTCCCCCTGCTGTGATCTCTCTCCCTCCCTCTCTGACAAATAAGTAAATAAAATCTTTTAAAAAAATAAAATTAAAATTCTATCCATTGGTAGTCAAACCTGAAAGAAAAGATCCCATTAGCCAATTCATTCTGATCCCACAAAGTTATTAGACATCTATGATGGGCTATAATAATAAGTCTTAGCAGCACAATGAAATTCTGTTCCCACATGACAGCGTCAGATAAATGAAGTTCAAATGAGCCATTGTCTGTTTAAACACAAGTTAAATATAATTGCTGGTTTTAAACTCAGTCCAAGTAACCATATATTCATTGCAGTCAGTGACTGTTGACTAATAGCTACTGCCACTAGAATTAACGTAGTAAAGGTAAAAGTAAAGGTGAGATTGGCAAAACTGGGCAACTGGTCAGAGCCGAAGGGTACTCCCCTTTATGAATCCCTGTTAATCTCCTGCTTTTTTTAAAATTTATTTTATTGTTTTAAAAATGTTTTATGTATTTGAGAGAGGGAGAGAGAAAGAGAGAGAATCAGCAGGGGGAGGGACATAGGGAGAGGGAGAAGCAGGCTCCCCACTGAGCAGGGAGCCTGACGTGGGACTCGATCCCAGGACCCTGGGATCATGATCCGAGCTGAAGGCAGACACTTAACTGACTGAGCCACCCAGGCATCCCTCACCTTCTGCTTCTTCTAGAAGGACTTAAAACAAAGTCCAATAAGCTTGTGATAAAATAAAGAGATGAGAGTGAGGAAAAGAATCCTGTCTGGTAACACACCTTCCAGACAGTGAACAAGCCATATGATTTTCCATGGTAGCCGGAAAGAGAACAGCCTTTCAACAATGATAAAGACATTAACTTGCGTAAATCTAGCTGTCTTTAGATCCTATGAAGGCTGTCTAGCTGCATATGTCCTGTTTGAATCGTAGCTAAAGAAGCTATATTCACAGAACATCTATTTCCATCAGTTAAGAAGTGTAATCCATAAAGAAGCTGGCCTCAGTATCTGCTGATCTACCAGGCACTTAAATACATTCTTGAGGGGTGCCTAGGTGGCTCAATCGGTTAAGCCTTTGGCTCAGGTCATGATCCCAGGGTCCTGGAATTGAGCCCCACGTTGGGCTCCCTGCTCAGCGGGGAGTCTGCTTCTCCCTCTTCCTCTGCCTGCCGCTCCCCCTGTTTGTGCTCTCTCTCTCTGTCAAATAAATAAAATAAAATCTTAAAAAAAACAACAACAACAAAATACATTCTTGGCAACTATTTTGAGTAGTTGAAATTCTAAATGCTATAAAAATTTTAAAATTAATTTATTTGTTTTAGAGAGAGAGAGAGAGCACACACACACATGAGAGGGGTACAGAGGGAGAGAGAGAATCCCAAGTCGACTCCCCACTGTGTGCGGAGCCCAACGTGGGACTCAATCTCATGACACTGAGACCATGACCTGAGCCGAAATCGAGTCCCACACTCCACTGACTAAGCCACCCAGGTGCTCCAAAAATGTTTTTTTTTTTTTAATTTGGAAATGAACCTTAGATGAAAGATTATATGTCAGCTCTAAAGAAACGCATTCCTGATTCCTGAGTCTCTGATAGAGGTATTACCAAGTCTTACAGGGAAAGAGATTCAGTAATGAATGCTGCTGACCTCTAGTGCTTAATAGAGGAATTACATTTCCCACTCAAAAGACCCAAACAACACTGGTACCAAGAAAAAAACAAAACAAAACAAAACCAACCCACTGGCTGGCTGCTCATTGAGTTCCCTGGTGGGAGGGCAATAAGCAGGCAAGTTTACACCTTTTATATTCATTGTGATCATTGGTACGTTTTGATGTATTGCTATCATCTTATATGTTTTTTTTTCCCTGTTACCATGGTCTTTCTTTGCTTCTTTTTTCACCTCTCCTTGCCTTTTTTTTTCCTTTTAAGATTTATTTATTTATTTTAGAGAGGGAGCATGAGTGGGGGGAGGAGCAAAGAATCTCAAGCAGACTCTCTGCTGAGTGCAGAGCCTGATGTGTGGGGCTCGATCTCATGACCCTGAGATCATGACCTGAGCCGAAATCAAGAGTCTGACTCTCAACTGACAGAGCCACCCAGGCACCCCCAAAATGTTTTACTTGCCCCTCCTCTCCTGCCTTCTGTTCAATGAATATTTTCTCTTTATCTCCCCTTGACTGGCTTGGAAGCTATAAATTATTTCTTTTATACATTCTAAATAAAATTTTCTAACAAAATCCTAAGTTAATTACTGTCTTTATCTTTCTTCTGCATAAGAACTGACTCCTCTTGAATCAGGGATGGGCATGTTTGCCCTAAGGGCTGACTCCTTCCCCATGGGCAGGGATAAAGTCACAAAATGGTGTCCAATTGTGGTCAGTGAAACATGAAAAGGAGTCTTCTGAAGCTTTATGAGAATGGCTAAACCCATCTTGCTAGAAACCTGAGGACGGGGCCTACTCTGGAGATGGAAAACAGAAAAATGTTAAGAATCTGGGTCCCTGATGACATTATTGAAACCCTGAACCAGTCAAGGAGGCCTGCTGTACTTGAGGATTTCCTGTTATGTGAGACCATGCACTTCTGTATACTTAATTTAAGCCAGCCTTCAGTCAAGGTTTCTGTTCCTCATTGCTCCAAATGACACAGCCCAAATGACACATATCTTTGTATTCTACTTTTACCTAAAATTTTAGTTCCAAGTTTTATTTTTACATGTACACAAAAAAAAAACTGATTTTAATAGTCAATAGTAAATTAAAATTTACTGATACATTTTTCTAATATTGGTTCGTGTCATTGTTTCTTTTATCCCACTCCTTTCCTTTGGGTTAACTTTTCTTCTGAGAAGCACATTCTCTAGTTCTTTCAGTAAGGGTCACTGGCTGAGACCATCTCTTACTCATTAGGGAACGGAAAATGTATTTACCTTTTCCTCATTCTAGCAAGAATTTAGCTGGATATAGAATTCTAAGTTGACAGCTATTTCTCAGCAAATTGCAGGTTACTCCATTGTCTTCTGCTATCTATTATTGCTGTGAAGAATGTTTGTTGTCAAATTGCTTTCCACTGTGAGTTTTGTGCCTTTTCTCTCTGGTAACTTGTAAGATTTATCCTTAATGTTCTGTAGTTTCCTTGCACTGTGTCCAAGTGATTACTTTTATTTATCCTGCATGGCATTCAGTGTGCACATTTGTTCTAAGGAATGTATCTTCAATTCTGGAACATTTCCAAACATCGTGTTAAATGCAGTATTACTTCTGTGCAGTCCCTCCGGTAATCTTTTGCAACTTATATTATACACTTATATTGAAGCCCTTCAATCTAGTCTTCGTTTTTTAATTGTTCTTTTTCATTTTTTTCTTAGTAATGAGCTGTTCACTCAGAATATAACATAACTTTCCAATTCACTAAACCTCTCTCAGCACTAAGACCTATCAAGAGTTCATGACATCTATGTTTATTCAACAATTGCATTTCTAATTTCTAGGATTTCCATCTGGTTCTTTACATATTTATCTGTCACCTTTTCATTTCTGATGACTTTTATTTCATAATTTCTTTTTTTTAAAAGATTTGATTTATTTATTTGACAGAGAGAGAGAGAGAGCACAAGTAGGGGGGGTGGCAGGCAGAGGGAGAGGGAGAGGCAGGCTCCCTACTGAGCAGGGGGAGCCAATGTGGGACTCAATCCCAAGACCCCGGGATTATGACCTGAGCCGAAGGCAGTCGCTTAACCAACTGAGCCACTCAGGCGCCCCCATAATTTCTTATTCTTTTAAAATAGGTATCCTTCCTTTATGTCTGGATATTCTAAAATACATATTTTAAAGTTATTATCAGGTTACTCCATTATTTTCATTTTAATTGCAGTGAGTTTGGGGCGCCTGGGTGGCTCAGTCATTAAGCATCTGCCTTCGGCTCAGGTCATGATCCCAGGGTCCTGGGTTCAAGCCCTGCATCGGGCTCCCTGCTCAGTGGGGAGCCTGCTTCTCCCTCTCCCACTCCCCCTGCTTATGTTCCCTCTCTCACTGTGTCTCTCTCTGGCAAACAAACAAACAAACAAATAAATAAATAAAATCTTTTTAAAAAATTGCTGTGAATTCATCTCTTGATGCTGATTTTTTTGGCTCTTTCTTTTGGCTAGGTTTGCTTGTATGTTTTGAAAGCTTGATTTATAAACATCTCATGAATGGAGATCTTTTTCCCTATACATGTATCTCCTTTCCTGATGGTTTTGTGATAACCTCTACTCAATTATCCAGGAAACCCAGCTAGAAACAAGTCTTACATTAGTAACTAGAGACTCTGTTTCCACTATAAATTTTGGGCGACAGGAGATCCATGCACCAAGTGAGGGGGTAGCTGGATTTAGGTCTGGATTCAATGTCATGTCTACTTCCTAAGTATATAACTTCATGTAAGCTATGTCTTCAGGCATGGATGGGTTGTAGATTTTTCCAGTCTCTGTTAACTTTAGGGAGCCCCACGTAAATTCGTAAATGCACCCACTAATCCGGGCCCAGTTATCCACATTACATGGGGCACTTGTCCCCACCCACTCAATCATATTACCTTATAGGTTATAAACTTCAGACTGTCTCTATTTCTGGATCCATAGCCCAGCAAGATTACAGCTCTGTTTCTGGTCAACATAAATGTTTATCTTGTTTTTTAATATGGATATGTAATTTTAAGCTTTTATTAATTTCACCATATGTTTGAAACAAAAGGAGTGGCATCAAAGTGTGTACAAAGCTACCTTGATCAGAAGTCAGTTTCATTCACGTTTTTAAAAAAGCCCGTAATGGGGCACCTGGGTGGCTCAGTTGTTAGGCGTCTGCCTTTGGCTCAGGTCATGATCCCAGGGTCCTGGGATCGAGCCCCGCATCAGGCTCCCTGCTCGGCGGGAAGCCTGCTTCTCCCTCTCCCACTCCCCCTGCTTGTGTTCACTCTCTCACTGTGTCTCTGTCAAATAAATAAATATTTAAAAAAATAAATAAATAAAAAAGCCCGTATTGGAGCACCTGGGTTGAACATCTGCATTCAGCTCAGGTCATGGTCCCGGGGTCTTGGGATCGAGTCCCTCATCAGGCTCCCTGATCAGTGGGGAGTCTGTTTCTCCTTTGCCTCTCTCTCTCTGTCTCACATGAATAAAATCTTTAAAAAAATAATTAAAAAGCCCGTATGTTGGTCCTTTGGCAGTACCATGGTTAACAGTGATAGCTAAAAAGCAGCCTGGGGGGGCGCCTAGGTGGCTCAGTCGTTAAGCGTCTGCCTTCGGCTCAGGTCATGATCCCAGGGTACTGGGATCGAGCCCCACATCGGACTCTCTGCTCAGCGGGAAGCCTGCTTCTCCCTCTCCCACTCCCCCTGCTTGTGTTCCCTCTCTCGCTGTCTCTCTCTCTGTCAAATAAATAAATAAAATATTAAAAAAAAAAAAAAAGCAGCCTGGGGGGTGCCCACCTGGGGGGTGGAGCATGCTACTCTTGATCTTGGGGTTGTGAGTTCGAGTCCCACATTGGGCATGGAGCCTACTTGGAAAAAAAAATAAAGCTTAAAAAAAAGAAGCAGCCTAGGAGCTATACATTCTCTTTCCAGTTTTAGCAATAAATATTTTCTAATATTTCTAATATTTTCTAAGTTGTGAGAACAACTGATTTGTACAATTCGGCCAATGATGTTAACTAGAGCTTTTGTCAGAAATAATTGATTTATAAATGTTCACTGCATACCGAAAAATGTGATACTCCATTACCCAAATCCCCCTATTTCTGCAGTTTGGGGCCAAAAAATCAACCCAAGGCTTTGAAAGAAGTCCACATAAATGAAATATATTCATGTTTCAATGTTGTAGTGATACCAAACTTAAAATACTGATGCAAAGGACAGGGATAAGTTTCAATTTACTCAAAGGAATTTATCTATATTTAAGTATAATGCAAATGATATTAAGGATTTACTGGCCTTTTGAGGTATAAAATTGGTTTTGTGGTTGTGCTGAATAAAATCTTATAGAGACACACTCTGATATAATTACAAATGAAATGGTATGATTTGATTTAAAAAATCTGGGGTGGTGGACATTGGGTCACGGTCAGGAACCACGCAGGTGCAGGTCTGGAGTTTTACCCAATTTACAAGCTAGACTAGTAGCTACTCTGTTACTGTTTCATAGGTGCTGATAGAAGACACAAGACTCCTGGGTCAGACCCAAAGGACTTCAACCACAGCAAAAGCAGTAGCCAGAGCTTCATGTTGGTTTGTAACAGTTCCTTATGCCCTCAAGTTTCCTGGGTGTGATTCCAAAGCGCTGACCATAGTTGTCTGCTTACACAGTGTTTCATTATCAGAGGGGAACACTAAGCTTGGGAGATTCCATTTTTATAGCAAGTGGAAGTTAAGTCTGCCTTTTGTCCGAGGGGAGACAATACTTCATCCCTCAAGGTTTCTTGCTGAAAACACAACTGAACAACAGCCCAAGTGAATAGCAGGTAGGGTGTTGAATTCTTGGTATATCCAAGAACTTTCAGGGACACACAGGGTCCATGGCATAACATATACTATCTCGTTACTTTATGTTTGAAATTATTATGGAATTATTATCTAATTGTAATGTAAATAAACGTTTTAAAAAGAAATGTACATCTGAGTTTAATATATTTGAAAATGCATGCAACGTTAGCTAGCACAGGTGTGTTAATGGCTACGATTATAACCAAATTTCTTTCTCAGGAGCCCTGTACACTCCAAATGCTTTATTTTTATTTTTTTATTACCATAAAAGGAATATACTTTTGGCCACCCAAAAGCCAACAATGTAGAAGAGTATAAAGTGAAAACTAAGAGACTCTGCTGTAGCTGCCCCTAATATAGGGGCACCTGGCTGGCTTGGTCAGTAGAGTGTGTGACTCTTGATCTCCGGGTCATGAGTTCAAGCCCCATCCTGGGTGTAGACCTTATTTAAAACAACAACAACAACAACAACAACAACAACAACAAACAGCTCTGATATATTCTTACAGAAATGTTCTATGCTTACATAAGCATATGTACAAACACATGGTCTTTTAAAGACACAGTTGGAATTATAAACATACAATCATAAAACATGACTTTTTAAACTCAACATTTCCTGGATATTTTTCAGTGTTTGCACACTAGACCTAACTCATTCTTTTAAATTGCTGCATACTACTTCGTTTAATTGATGTTATTATGGACTGATTTGTGTCCCCTCTAAATTCATATGTTGAAACTCTAGCCCCCAGTGGGACTGTATTTAGATAGGGTCTTTAGGGGGGTAATTAAGGTTAAATGAGGTCATAAGAGTGGGACTCTAATCTGATAGGACTAGTGTCCTTAAAAAAGGAACAGACACCAGAGACCTCTCTCTCTCCACACAATCACAGAGGAAAGGTGACGTGAGGGCACAGGAAGAAGGCAAACACCTGCAAGCCAGGAATAAAGGCCTCAGCAGAAAGCAACTCTGATGGCACCTTGACCCTGGACTTCTAGCCTCCAGAACTATGAGAAAGTAAATTTCTGTTGTTTAAGCCGCCCAGACTGGGGTATTTTATTATGATAGCTGAAGACTAATACAGATACATTCTATTTAATGCAACCAGCCTCTTAATAAGGGATAGGTAGGTTTTTTAAAAAAATATATTACAAATAGGGACGCCTGGGTGGCTTGGTCAGTTAAGTGTCTGCCTTCAGGTCAGGTCATGATCCCAGGATGCTGGGATCGAGTCCTGCATTGGGCTCCCTGCTTGGCGGGGAGTCTGCTTCTCCCTCTGCCGGCCACTCCCCCTGCTTGTGCGTTCTCTCTGACAAATAAATAAAAATCTTAAAAATATGTATATTACAAATAATGCAGCAATGAATTTTTTTTTTTTTTTTAAGATTTTATTTGGGGGAGAGAGAGAGCACACACAAGCAGGGGGCGGGGCAGAGAAGGAGCAGCAGACTCCCGGCAGGGAGCCCAAAGTGGGGCCCAGTGCAGGGCCCAATGTGGGCCTCGATGTGGGGCTCCATCCCAGGACCCTGGGATCATGACCTGAGCCGAAGGCAGACACTTAACCGACCGAGCCACCCAGGCGCCCCAGCAATGAATTTTCTTACATATATATGGAGATATGGTTAGATAAACTCCTAGAACTGAAATGAGTCAAAGGGCATGAACATTTTTTTTTTTTTTTTAAAGATTTTTTATTTATTTATTTGAGAGAGAGAGAATGAGAGACAGAGAGCATGAGAGGGAGGAGGGTCAGAGGGAGAAGCAGACTCCCTGCCGAGCAGGGAGCCCGATGCGGGACTCGATCCCAGGACTCCAGGATCATGACCCGAGCCGAAGGCAGTCGCTTAACCAACTGAGCCACCCAGGCGCCCAGGGCATGAACATTTTAAATCTGACACTGCCAAACTACCCTCTGAATAAGTACTACCAATTTACAGTTCCCGCAATAGTGTATGAGTGCTTGTCTCCCAAGTGGAAGTGCCCATTCAGAATTTACTCAGCACCTACTTCTCAACAGTGCCAGATCCTGTGCAAGGTGCTAAGGAGACACTGGCGACAAAGAATTAAGTCCCTACCCTCAAGACCTTTATTCTAGGGGAGAAACAAGCAGTAAGTAAGGATAACACAAATAAATACACAAGGTGGTCTGGGAAGCAGTCTCTGAGATAACATCTGAGCAGAAACCCAGATGAAGAGAGAAAACAAATCTTACAAATCACTTGAAGGAAGAATGCTAAATGGGTCCCATAGTTTTAACTGTCTTTAAAAAGCACAGTTGCGGGGTGCCTGGGTGGTTGGTTGGGCATCTGACTCTTGATTTCGGCTCAGGTCATGATCTCAGGGTTGTGAGATCAAGCTCTGTGTCAGGCTCCACGCTTAGCACGGAGCTTGCTTGAGATTCTCTCTCCCCCTCTATTCCTCCTCCCACGTGTGCTCTCTCTCTCTAAAATAAATAAAATGAATAAATCTTAAAAAAAAGCAAAGTTGCGGGGCGCCTGGGTGGCTCAGTCAGTAAAGCGTCTGCCTTCGCCTCGGGTCATGATCCCAGGGTCCTGGGATCGAGCCCCGCATCGGGCTCCCTGCTTGGTGGAAAGCCTGCTTCTCCCTCTGCCTGCAACTTCCCCTGCTTGTGCTCTCTCTCTCTGTCAAATAAATAAATAAAATATTAAAAAAAAAAAAAAGCAAAGTTGCAATTCTACTCCTAGGTATGTACCCCCAAAATAAAAACAGTTGTTCCAACCAAAACGTGCACACCAATGTTCATGGCAATGCTATTCCCAATAGCCAAAAGGCGGAAACAACCCAAGTGCCCAGCAACATATGGATGAACAAACAAAATGGAATATTATATTATAAATATATTATAATAATGTACTGGGGGCCTGGCTGGTTCAGTTGGTACAGCATGCAGCTCTTGATCTCAGAGCTGTGAGCTCGAGCCCCATGCTGGGTGTAGAGATTACTAAAAAATTAAAAAGAAAAAAGAAATGGGGGCGCCTGGGTGGCTCAGTTGTTAAGCGTCTGCCTTCAGCTCAGGTCATGATCCCAGAGTCCTGGGATTGAGCCCCACATCGGGCTCCCTGCTCGGCAGGAAGCCTGCTTCTCCCTCTCCCACTCCCCCTGCTTGTGTTCCCTCTCTCGCTGTGTCTCTCTCTGTCAAATAAATAAAATATAAAAAAAAAAAAAAGAAAAAAGAAATGAAGTACTGACATATGCCACAAAACAGACAAATCTTGAAAACATGATGCTAACTGAAAAAAAGTCAGATATAAAAGGCCACGTTATATGATTTCATTTACATGAACTATCCGGAATAAGAAAATCCATGGAAACAGAAAGCAGATTAGTGGTTGCCAGGGACTGTTGCTGGGGAGGGTGGGAGGAGGATGGGGAGTGACTGCTTAATGGGTACACATGGGGCTTCCTTTTGGGGTAATGAAAATGTTCTGGAACTAGACAGTACTGATGGTTGCACAACATGTACATGTACCAAATGTCACTGAAATGTACACTTTAAAGTGGTTAAAATGTCAAATTTTTTTTTTTAAAGATTTTATTTATTTGAGAGAGAGAGAATGAGAGACAGCACGAGAGGGGGGAGGGTCAGAGGGAGAAGCAGACCCCCGCTGAGCAGGGAGCCCGATGCGGGACTCGATCCCAGGACTCCAGGATCATGACCTGAGCCGAAGGCAGTTGCTCAACCAACTGAGCCACCCAGGTGCCCTAAAATGTCAAATTTTATGTTAGGTATATTTTGCCACAATAAAAGATAATACATTAAAAAAAAAAAAAAAAAGCAAGGCTGAACTTTTCTCTTCCTAAACCTAAGGACCATATGCAATGCTTTTTTTGCTCACTTCCTATTCATGCCCAATACCCATTTTTTATTGCATTATGGACGTTAAAAAATTAATCTGGAAATTCTTTGCATATTAAGTAAATTAATTCCCCACCTTAATAAAAACCAGAGTTTATGGAATTTTCCATATTTACATAGAAATCTGAATAAGCACCAGTTAACTGTAAAAGGAATTTTTTTTGTTTTTAAAGATTTTTTTAAAGATTTTATTTATTTGAGAGAGAGAGAGGTAGCCGGAGAGAGCAAGAGCAGGGAGGAGAGGGAGAAGCAGGTTCCCTGCGAGGAGGGAGCCCAACATGGGTCTCTATCCCAGGATCCTGAGATCACAATCTGAGCCGAAGGCAGATGCCCAACTGACTGAGCCACTCAGGCACCAACCCCCCCCTTTTTTTTTTAAAGATTTTATTTACTTATTTATTTGAGAGAGAGCAAGAGAGATCACAGACGGAGAGGAAGAGACAGAAGCAGACTCACTGTTGAGCAGAGCCAGATGCGGGGCTCAATCCCAGGATCCTGAGATCATGACCTGAGCTGAAGGCAGACGGTTTAACTGACTGAGCCACCCAGGTGCCACTGTAAATGGAATTCTGTCTAGAGTAATGAAATTTCAGAACTGAAATGGCCTGAAAAGTCATCTGGTTCAACTTTGTTCTGACTTAAGAATCTTCTTAACTCTACAGTATATTTTGCCAACTACTCCGCTCTGACTTTGACAAAGCACAGAAAGGGAGTATTTAGCCTTTTTTGAAAACCTACTCTGAAGTAGGTTAGTCTGGGGTAATAAACATAAGGGGGGAAAATGCCACTCAAACTAGGCAACTGAAGAAGAGTTTACAAATGGGACTACTGACAGAAAGTGTGGGCAGGTTAAAGGAATACTGTGGGGCTAGCAACACAGAATCTCCTGCAGGCACATAGAAACAGTAGCGTGGAGCTGTAAGGGAGGTCTTTGATCCCACTTCTCGTGGCTATAGATCCCATGAGTTATTATAAAATTATGTTCTTCTTCCACCCTCTATTCTGTGGCTTGATGGCCTTCGTTACAAGTTCTACTTCAATATATAAAATAAAATTGGTTCTACCAACACCTCAACCTTAAGAAACTGAAGAAAAGTAACCTAAGTAGCATGAATCCACAGGACGAGAACCTGATGGAGGAAAGCCATTATCCAAACACTCCTTGTAGGGGCGCCTGGGTGGCTCAGTCGTTAAGCTTCTGCCTTCGGCTCAGGTCATGATCCCAGGGTCCTGGGATCAAGCCCCGCATCGGGCTCCCTGCTCCGCGGGAAGCCTGCTTCTCCCTCTCCCACTCCCCCTGCTTGTGTTCTCTCTCTCGCTGTGTCTCTGTCAAATAAATAAATAAAATCTTTAAAAAAAAAAAACACTCCTTGGAGCACTTACCTGGCATTGGGACCCAAATATAACTCCAAGAGGCTGGCGTTCTAGTTGGGGAAGACAGATCAAAGATATACCTTGGGTGCTATGACATGGGGAAGAAACTGTTAGAGGGCCTTACATGGTCTGAGGAAGCGGAGTTTCTAGATAGAGATATTAGCAAAGAATGAAGTCTAGGGATTGGACTCAGGAAAATAAGGTAGTGATAAGGAAATGAGCAGGAAACAAGAGGGGAAATATATGGGAGAGGGAAAAAGACACTCATTGGCACTCACCTTATCTTATAAAGTGGATCACTTTATCAACTTCACCAAATACAGCCATTCATTAAGAATAGTTAAGGAGGGGTGCCTGGGTGGCTCAGTCGTTAAGCGTCTCGGCTCAGGTCATGATCCTGGGATCCTGGGATTGAGCCCCGCCATCGGGCTCCCTGCTCAGCGGGAAGCCTGCTTCTCCCTCTCCCACTGCCCCGGCTTGTGTTCCCTCTCTCACTGTGTCTCTCTCTATCAGATAAATAAATAAAATATTAAAAAAAAAAAAAAGAATAGCTCAAGGAAAGGTCCTTCAGAAAGAAAACTAAAAATGGAAAATCTGCAGCAAGGAAAAGCACTATGAATGTTCCACTTGTGCCTCTTTTGCAAGGTTTCCCCTAGGTCTTAAGACTTGTTTACCTGCTTTTCTCATTCTGTCAGGACATCTTTTGCAGTAGGGGCATGTTCATCACTTAATGTTCCCAACAGCATTTCAAACATAATCTGTATGAAGTGGAATCCATCATCCCCGACTGCCCTGTCCCTTCATTATGGTAACGGTGCACAATCCTTCCAGTCCCCCGGCACAGATCTCAGTCACCTTTCCACACACCTGTGGCCAGGGGTCAGCCTGGCGCTTTACCATCACCCTGTCATACCTCTTTCTTGCCTTTTTCACTCCTGAGTACAGCTGAATCCCTCGGTACCTCCTCATCTCACTAGTACCCTCACTTCTATTTTACCCTCATACTTTTAGAATAACCTTCCTGAAATCCGATGGTTCTTTCCTACTTAGAACTGTAAAAATAGTATCTTAGAAAGATAATTGTGTACAAATAAAGTTAACATCCCTTAGCATAGCATTCCCCGCTATACTTTTTTGTTCATCGCCTCTAAAGCTGGTACACATATCCAACCCTCTGGTCACACCAAGCTACTGCATATTCTTAGAAGTTGCCTTTTGTTCCACTGGTGTCTTTGCTTCTGTGGTTCCTTCTCCTTGATTTTCCTTTCTCTCAATCCTCTAACACTTGATATCTCCTCCCCAGCATTTATCACTTTCTTTTTGCCCCACACGATGTTCTCATCTTGTCTACCATGCCCTAAGCCCCTCGAGGGCAGGTTGTTGTATCCTCAAAACCTGCTTATATCAATTGCTATACAGTTCACTCAAATATCTGTACAGGGATCATTTCCCACACACCATAGCCCCGCACCATGCCCTGCTCAGAAAAGGTAATAATTATTTGAATGAGTGGATGATGCTCCACGCTCACCTCCCCCACCCTTCTGTCCAATGTAGAGAGAGAGAAAAAAAATTCTTGTTGCATTTAATTGCTTGGACAAAAAAGACGGGATATGGCAAAATTCTTCATATATCCTGAAAGGCCACGTCTTAAAAGCATGTTCTAGGTCGTTCCAGCTGTAAAATCTTGACCCAGCCTCAGAGCAATCCCGTCTGAGTTCTCTCCTTTTGAAGTTGGATGCCACCGAACTCCCACAGGAGCCTCATCTAGAGGACCGCAGCATGTGACAGGGACAATGCTTCTTGCTCACTTCGGAGGCCGGGGGCGGGGGCGAGACCTCCAGAGCCGCCCAGCAGCATTCGGACCAGCAAGTGCCACCTTGTCCTTTCCCCAGCGTTGTACAGTTTACAACGTGCCATCGCGCTGGTCTCCTCCTAACAACGTCGTGAGGCAGAAATTCTCACCTCCCTAAAGCAACAGAAGATCGGAGGAGAGATGGAGAGGAGAAGAGGCGTGGCAACGGGCTGTGGCGGGGAAGGCGGGTGCAGGTCCGGAGCCCGAGCAGGATTTCGTTCCCGGCTCAGCCCTGACTGGCCGGGGGCCGCGGGGCGGGGGCGCAGAGGATGCGAGGGCCCTCCCGCTCTCACACTGCCGGATGCTGAGGCGCTGCGAGGGGGCGCGGTGTGAGGCCCCGGCCCCGGCAGCCCAGTCCCGCTCCCTCGGCGGCCCCACAGCAGCCCGCGCGCCCACCCCCTCGGCCGCTCTGCCGGAAGTCCCGCCTGCGCCCGCCGCGGCCACCCCCCATTGGGCCCAGCGCCGGGGGTCTCGCCGCGGGTTGGCCGCCCAGCGGCGTGAGCCCTAGGAGGCCACTGTGAGCCCCGTGTGGGGGACCCGCTGGAGACCCGCTCAGACGCGGCGTTGGCGCAGGAGGCGGGGCGGGGAGCGCCGGGGCGGCCGGCGGGACTTCCGGCACGGGACCCGGAAGGGGCCGCGCCGCCGCTGGTGGGAGTTGTAGTCCGGCCGTGGTTGGGGGGGCCCGCGGCTCATGCGCGGTGCACCGAGGCTTGTTTCACATCTGTAACAACAGGTGAATTGGGCTTTTTATTCTCCCCTTTCGTGTCCTCTTGAGGAGCTTGCCGCGGCCGGGGGTGGTCGGCGCGAGGAGGGGCCCGGGTCCGACCGCCGGCTTGGCGGAGAGTGGGGCGGAGAAGCGGGCGGGCCCGAGGAGCAGGCCGGGCATCCTAGGCCTGCCCGCGAAGCCGGCCCGGCCGAGCCGTGGGCAGCCAGGCCTCGGCCTGCCGTTGCCATGGAGCCTGGGCGGGGGCGGGGGCCAGGCCGGTCCGCCGGGGCGGGCCTGGTAGCTAGGGGCTCCGCGGGAACCGCGGGAGAGGCCGCTTCATTGGCGCAACGACGCCTCCGCCTCAGGGGATGCTCGGTTCCCCGAGGCAGGGCCTGGAGGAAGCCCCCGGAGTGCCCCGGGACCTTTGTCTGTCCCCCGTGCCGCCTGGACCGTTCGTCCAAAGGGAGGCCTGGTGCATTCTGGCCCCCCTGGTTTGCCCCTTTTTGCACCGACCTTGTCACTGGGGGAGGCCAAGGGGTGAGGTGTTCTTTGTTTGCTGGTGGTGACTTGCCCCATTTCGCAGGGGAAGACCTAATGCATGTTGGGTCCTTTGTTTGCAGTGAACTGGAGTCCCAGGGGTCCTCAGAACCCCCAAGCCCGGAGTATGGCGTCAGCATGCTGTCTAGCTAGTCCTCGTGTAGCAACATTGGTCACCTTAATTGTGATGTTGCAAGACAGAGATTGTCCCACTTTGCAGCCCCAATCCACAGGGGCTTGCCATACACTGTAGCAGGTGGACTGCAGATGGCCAGGTGCACTCTCAAACTGTTTTCGGTTGCAACTTACTGGCCAGAGGGAAAGGAGACAATATCTGATGGTTTCCCTTGCAGTTTCTTTGAAAGCAATGAAACCCCTGTCATTGTGGGTCTTGACTGTATCTCACAATTTACACTTAAATCTTGGAGTGTTGGAGTTTCCAGGAGGGAGGCCTCTTTTCCTGATGGAGTTTATGATAGTGCTCTTTATTTGTAGAGCTGTTTAAGATGCAGGAAATACATCCTTTGCTGCATTTTTTTTTTTTTTTTTTTTACCTGTGTAGGTTGTCGTTTTACCTCCAAAAGATATTTATTCTCCAAGTGTTTTAAATTATGTAGCCATGGTCCAAAGTTTATCAGTTGGATCCATCTTGCCCCTTTCAACCTTTGTATCACTCTAAAATATTATTTCCAGGAATGAACCATGGGACATCTAGGCAACAGCATAGTATCATGGAAATAAGAAAGATAGTGTAATATAAGCATGGAAAGCTTTGGAGTCCAGTACCTAAGCTGCAGACTTCCATTCTGTCCTGAGTCAGCTATGGGGTCTTGGACAAGTTGTGTGACTTTCTCTGGGAAAATCTGCCTCAATTTCCTTCTCTGGGAAATATAATTTCAACCTCCCTGGTTAGTTGCATAGATTAAGTGCTATAAAGTCTATGGAAGTACTTTGTGAACTATAAAAATGGCATTCAACATTTAGTTGTTACTTTCCTAATCTGGAAGAGCTTCTTTATCTACCTTAGATAGGGTCATATTAGAGTCATTATGGGATTAGAACTCAGAACTGAAGCTGGTTTTGCTCTGGGCTTGGAGAAAATGCTTTCAGGGCTACAAGCCCCTCTTTACCATGACATCTTTTTCTTGGTATCTTACAGGTGTCGATGTAGGGCAGCTCACAGTTTGATGGGTCGTGAGTCTGTCATGGCGGGTCCTGAAGTGAGGCCAGTGTGTCCAGTGTGTGCTTCATGCCATTAACAAAACTTGTCCTTGTTGTTAGAGTTAGTAAATGGATTTCAGTGGTCTGCAACAACTGTATTTTCCCTGTGGGGCCCGTCACTTTAGTGACCCAGCCTTGTATTTTCTAGGAGGAGGCCCAGCCTCGTGATGAGGAATAGCAAGGAGAGAATTCAGCTCCAGTTCAAAAGCCTACAAAATCTGAGACTGTCACTGCTCGTGTAAGGTAAGTTGATTTAGCCATGCACACAGAACAGTGGCGGACCTCATGCTTAGCTACGCTGTAAAGCAAAGGCACGTATTAAATCCATTTGTGGCTGTCTTGGAAGAAGGGTATGATTTCTAATTAGTCATTATGGAATCTCTCTGTCCTTGAATCATCTCATAGTGACTCTACCTGGACTTAAGTGGTGTTTCATTATGCAAGAACTCTTGACATAATATTATTTTACTTATCTTTGAATTATTTAAGAGAAACACTGAATCATAAAAGTTTCCAACATAATTATATTTCAGGGAACTCAGCTTTCTTTTCAGTCTCTATGAAATGTTCTAGAGCTCAGTGAAATATCTCTAAAACATCCTATCTTGAATATCATACATATCTTTTAGACTGATACAGGAAAAGATAGTGTTATGTGAGCCTTGGAGAGGGTCGGGGACTTTTTAAAAGCAGAGCAGTCTGTTTACAAGCAAATTAATTTACTCTTTCTTAGCAAGAAAGTATTGTCTCTCAAATAATAATCACTTAGATGGTTTAGATTTTTTTTTTTTTTAAGATTTTATTTATTTATTTGACAGAGAGAGACACAGCGAGAGAGGGAACACAAGCAGGGGGAGGGGGAGAGGGAGAATCAGGCTTCCCGCAGAGCAGGGAGCCTGATGTGGGACTCGATCCCAGGACCCTGGGATCATGACCTGAGCCGAAGGCAGACGCTTAACCGACTGAGCCACCCAGGCGCCCCAGATGGTTTAGATTTTATAGTATTCAGTTTTTCTTTAAGATTAGAATCTCAAATTATACCCTTTTTTTAAAAATTTGGAAGGAAGGAGTCTATAGAATATAACTTCTTAAAGTGAATTGTATCATTGTTGATATTGTATTGAAGTTTTCCCTCTGAGCTACCATATCCTATTGGCTGAAATTTCTGGCATCCCTGGGGGAGAGGAGGCCATCAGGGCAGACCTGCTATGGACCTGAAAGATTCGGCCCCAGGTCATCCCTCCACCTCCATCTCCCCGCCATTTGAGAATTAGACGGAAAAGCAATCAGGAGCAGGAGTATAGGCCCCATTAGACTCCTTGTAATATTGGACATTATCCTGGTTTGCTAAAACATTGTGTAGATGTTTTTGTTTTTTAATTTTTTAATTTTTTAAAAAGATTTTATTTATTTATTTGAGAGAGAGCATGAGCAGGAGGAGGGGCAGAAGGAAAGGGAGGAGCAGATTCCCCACGGAGCAGGGAACCCAATGTGGGGCTCGATCCCAGGACCCTGAGATCATGACCTGAGCCGAAGACAGATCCTTAACCGACTGAGCCACCCAGGCGCCCCACAGTGTGTAGATGTTTTTAAACTGAGGCCACATAAGGTTACTGCACCAACACAGGAATACTACTACATTCTTAAAAACATCTATAAGTGAGTTTGAGTGGTTTTTTTTTAAACAAAATCATTAAGCCAGAGGTGTTACTTATCTCTGTGTGTGTGTATGTTTTAAGGTTCTAGGTATACTCCTCAGTTAAATGAACAAAATGTACCAAAACTTTTTGTCCAACAGTTGAACTTTAACTTAATATTTGTTATTTAATAGACTCCACCATGAAAAGCTTTTTATTTTGAATTACGATACAGTTACTCTTTGATACTGCCGTCAAGTCCCATCTCTAGGGGCTTGACTGGGTTTTGTGAAAGCCCCGTAAACTAGTTTGTCCATAGGGTAGTTATCAGTCCCGCTCGCTGCTGCCACATGAGAAAAGGGGTCCATTTAGAATTTCCTTTCTTCCCAGAAGTCCCAGGAAAATTGTAAGTATTGTGATGAGGTGGAAATATGTCTCTCCGGATGAAATGTATTTCGTTCTGTTGAGCAGGGTTCAGGGAGTTTAGGACAGAAAAAAGAAGAAAGCTCTCAATGAGAAAGAAACAAAGCCATGTAATAAAGCCATAGTTGGCCCTTCCATCCTTACAACTGGGAGCAGCAGTTGGGGCTCATTAGTGAAAAGCTTCATTTTTCTCGCCTTCTGGACAGCGCTGTCTGTGTTATTGAAGTCTTCTCTGTGGGATCCTGGACCAAGAATAGTAACCATTGCCTCTCGACCCTCCTTTTTAGGATTCCAGCCTTCCCTCCTGGCCAGAAATGTTCAGCCTGGACTCATTCAGAAAAGGTAAGAACGGAGCTGTGCTTGTGACCTCATGCCCTCCCTCCGTGTGATGGGCAGCTGTGAGAGCTGCGGAGATCCCTTACCATTGTGGAGCCCTTAGACCCCTTCTTTGCATGACTTACCAGAGTCCTTTCTCTGCCTTCCCCTTGCACGGTGCTTACGACCTGGGGCTGACTCCTTGGCCGAGTCCCTCTGTTTGTTTGCTGCCCCTCCCTCTGAATATCCTCTCACATGTACTCGCTGCTCATTGGATTCCCATCTGTTTTTCTAAGTCAGTGTTTTACCCCATTTCCTCCATGAACCATTCCTGATTCTATCAGCCAAAGGCAGTCTCTCCCCTCTCTCTGATTTTCCTCAGCACCGTGTCTGTACTTTCTTGCACTTAGTCTGTTCTGAACTAATTGTCGTATCTCTAGACTAGAAGCTCCCTGAAGCCAGGGCCTGTCGTGCTCCTTTATCATCTGTGACACCTGGCACAGCCTTCTGCACGGGGTAGGCCTCAGCAAACGCTGGGGAAGGTGGATTGAATCATTGCTATATTAGTGGTCATAGAAACTGTGGCAAGTTTTGGAACCCGTGCTCTCCGGCAGCTGGGGTCAGAGGATTGTGTAAGCAATGGCAGAGTTGAGCCATGGCTGGGCCGTAGGGTAGCATTCGTTCCTGCTTACACGGAGTGCTATAGCTGGGGAAGCCTTCAAGGACCACATTCCAGAGGGCTTCGCGTATCTTAGGAGCATGACTTTCCTCCTCTAAGGGACCAGTGAGTAACAGGCCTGTTACCTGTGTTGATGGTGACTGTGAGACTCCTTTCTGAGCATATTTTACAAATCAGTGAGAACCATAATAGACCTTCCATAACGGCTGATTTAAAAGGTCCTCCCCTGGGGGCCTCGGGCTGGCTCAGTCAGTAGAGCATGTGACTCTTGATCTGAGGGTGGTGAGTTTGAGCCCCATGTTGGGTTCCCCACAGGGTATGGAGCCTACCAAAAAAAAAAAAAAGAAAAAAGGTCTTCCTCCCCGTGGTGGCTCCTCTCCCACTTATGTTCCTAGAGGCCTGGAAAACCTTGGCTGAGTGGTGTCCTGTTGAATGGGGTCAGAAGGAGGGCTGGATGTACCAGGGCACTCAGAACAGCCTCTTCCTGCCTCCTTATTTGTTTGTTTGTTTTTTAAAGATATTATTTATTAGACAGAGAGAGAGGAGAGAGCAGAAGCAGGGGAGAGCAGCAGAGGGAGAGGGAGAAGCAGGCTCCCCGCTGAGCAGGGAGCCCGATGTGGGGCTCGATCCCAGGACCCTGTGATCATGACCTGAGCTGAAGGCAGATGCTTAACTGACTGAGCCACTCAGGCGCCCCCTCCTTGTTTGTTTTTAGCCACTCTGTTTTCATAATGCGTGAAAAAATTAATCTCTATCGTCCTGGTTTCATTGGTTAACTGACTGGAAATATTGGGTTTGAGATTAGTGCAAACAACATATTTTGAACTGAAAATTAAGTACACTTCGTGTTTACTTATTAATCAGTGGGCTTTGTTGTCCACCCACTTGTGAAAGTTGGATGAAAATAGGTTCTCTCATGGTGGGAGTGTCTCAATGAACAGCACTGATTTTGTAAAGAGATGGAGAGCCCAGTAAAAATCATAATCCTCCTTTTTTCTGTGTTATTTCACTCCCACGTGATAGGGAGATGGTACCAGCGGAGAGAGTTGTGGCAAAATTCCTTTAGAGCATTTGTGATTTTCTTTCTAGGCTGGGGATTGATTTGTTCGAGAGGCTTTTCGTCAGGGGTGATGTTGTTAGCATTCAGTTTCATGGGAGTCAACATAGCCTCACTGTGCAAAAATTCTGAAGCCAGATGCCTGGTTCACATCATACTCCTGCACCCTTGCTGGCCAAGGCTGGAGGCAGGTGATTGGGCCTCTGTGCCTTCATTTCCTCATGATGTAAGTAGGCCGGATCTTAGTACCTGCCTTACAGGGTTGTTCTAAGGATCAGATGAGTTAATACATATAAAGAGCTTAGAACAGGGCCTGACACCTGGTAGATTCACAATCTGTGGTATTAAGTAGCTTCAGGACATAATAATCAGACATAGTCTGATTTGGGGCCTTGCTTTCCACACAGGTAAGTGTTATATTCTTACCAACACCCATCTTATGCTTGAAGGTCTCAGGGAAAACCGTTAATCAGAAAGAATTTACTGCCTTGAATACTTTCCTTCAGGCAAACCTACCTTTTCTTTTCTGACTATAAGGCTCAATGCCCTTTCCTGTCTTCTGAATGCTAGTATCACTTGTGGTTTGCACCATGACCTCAGCAATTGGTCATGTGTGGCCTTGTGACATTTTTATTGTCCTATAGGACTGTTCTTTATCTCTTATCTAGTTTTTATGTTTCTTTGCTCCTCATGATGAGATTATGAGCTCCCTAAGGTGTCATGAATCCTGAGGGGAAATGTCACATGGTGTCAAGCTTGAGTCAGACTCTCTGGGGTTCATATCTCATCCCCATTAACACTAGCAAGGTATTAACTTACCTGATCCCGTTCCCCAGCCCCTATATTCAGAGGTATAACGAAGATTAGAGGTGATATAGGAAAAGCACTTGGCTGTGGTCTGTCTCCAGCCCTTAGTCTTGAATCGGCAGGCCCTTGCTAAATGTGAGTAGATGGATCTCTCTGGGGTGCATCCCTGCAGCTGGTGTTTTGCCAGAGAGTGACAGCCTGGCCTTAGCGTGCGGCGTGCTGTGCGGCTGCGCGAGTGAGCACCTGTGTGGGAGACACTGGTGTGGAGACAGCTCTGTGTCAGAGATGGCTTTCTTGCACTCCGGCGCTTAGAGTCTCAGTGGGGCGGGCCACCGGATGCTTCTGAAGGTACGAGCTAGAGCAGTTCCCTGCAGCTTTGTGGACCGTGGCCCGCTGGGTCTGTGGCTGCCATCTTTCCTCTTACGTAATTCAGCGGAGCAGCCCGCCCCGCCCAACTAGCGCGCTCGTGTGCCTGGTAAGTGGCCTGTTACTGCCTTTGCTGGCTTCTTAACACAAGTTTCTTGTCTCTCGGAGGTAATGCCATCAGGATCAGGCCACAGAGAGCAAGCTGAGTCTTCTACAGTCAGCACAAAACTTGGAAAAACACTAGATCAACAGCAAGAATGTGCCATTTTCCTCCAGCTCCATGGTCAGAAGAGGGCTCACTTCTCCCCCTCCCAGTTACTGAAAATGCTTAAGGAAACAGATAATCATCAAATCATTTCTTTCTTTTTTTTTTTTTAAAGATTTATTTATTTATTTATTTGGCAGAGAGAGACACAGCGAGAGAGGGAACACAAGCAGGGGGAGTGGGAGAGGGAGAAGCAGGCTTCCCGCCGAGCAGGGAGACCGATGCAGGGCTCGATCCCAGGACTCTGGGATCATGACCTGAGCCGAAGGCAGATGCTTAATGACTGAGCCACCAGGTGCCCCAAATCATTTATTTCTTTTTTTTTCAATCCAGCATCCCTAGTTATGAATGAGAGCCCTTCTCAAACAGGACTGGCGAGGTTGAGCTGGTCATTTTCCACCTTAGTTTCAAGATAAACCTTGATCCTAGGCACTTTGTTCCGGAAGACCCTACAGGCATTTCTGCCGTAACGCTGGACGTGTTTTCTGCAGAATCACACCCCTCTCATATCATAAGAGGGCTCGTGGGAGAAACAGAGCTGAGGCAGTACAGCGCAGCTAGATGGCCCGAGTGTGCCGACGGCAGTCGCTGTCGCCTGGGAGGATGCTGTGGACAGCCGAGACTGGCGGCGCAGTGTAATGCTAAAAATGTGCAGGGCATGTTCCCAGGGGCACAGAGCTGGCAGTGCCGAGGCCGCGCGGGGGGCAGGGGGGCTCTGAGCCTGTGGGGCTGCCAAGAAGGTGCGCGTGCAGCTGGTAGTGTGGGGGAGGAGGACCTCGCTGCAGGGACTGCGTGTTATATATATGTACGTACACATATATATAAAAGGGTCTTTTATTTTCTTCTTGAAAATTATAATTCTATCTTTGCTGTTTCAGTTCCCTTGCTTTAGAAAAATCACATTTGACCTGAGGGTTCTCATGTTTTACTGATATCATTTCCTCATGTACCAATTACATATGAGCCAATTTGCATTATGGAAATGGACATGATGGTAGCAGAACAGAATGTTGCTCAAGTGTGTCATGTGGGTGGGTGTCTCTCCCTGTTCCTCTCCTGCCCCGTTTATCATATTGAAACCAGTGGGGCAAAGAGAGCAGAGAGCTCATGTACCTCCCCCCCGCAGACCCAGTGATTCGGTGATGTCTTCACCACGTAGGTGGTGTTCGACATGTGAACCTTACTTCTTGTACAATCCCACCTTCCCGTGCAAAAGTGATGTTCATGCATATCAAAGTTTTGGAACTTCTTAAAAACATACTTTATGGGTCACTGATAAGTAGTATTTAGTCTCCAAATGAATGGAAGTATTTGGAATGGCAAACCATTGACTTTTATAAAGAGAGAGAAGGCTGGTCTTGGCTTAGGGAGGACCCCAACAGTCAGTTGGTCCTTTTCTTGCCCATTTCTTAGAGGGACAGAGTAATTTGAGACCTGGTCGCTAAAATGGCCATCTGGGAACCAAAAGCAGACCCAGGGATAGCTACCATAAGCAGAAGACAGACAAGGGGATTTACATGGTACCATGGTTTTCCAGTTTTCAACTGTTTTCTTGTTTGATCCTCACCACTCACGACTATAGAGAAGGAAGTGGGATGGGTGTTTGACTCCCCCAAGGTGGCTCAGGGAACAGGGATAGTTTGAGGGCTGTTTTGAGAGTCAGGAAGGGATCTCTACAAATTTGTTGCGTATCCCATCTACGTAAGACAATTGCCTTCTTTCTGTGTGGGATTTGTGGGACTGTTTCTCAGAGCCTGTGACTGGCTGCACGTACCATCCGGCAGCCCTGCTGCCCAGAGCTCCTCCCAGTCACTCTGGGGTGAGTCAGGCCAGGGGTCTGTAACTGTGAGGTGTGAGAACATGCCACCTTGATGCCCTCTCTCTTTCCCCAGATCGGGCCCAGCACAGGCAGCGTCAGTGCAAACTTCCCCCACCCCGCCTTCCACCCATGTGTGTCAACCCTGCCCCTGGAGGGACCATCTCTCGAGGTAAGGGAGGAGCCTTGCCTCCAGCATCAGCTTGGTCCAGGGTCTGTGGGGAGGCGGGTGGCAGTGGGAGCCCGGGTGCCAGGGTCACGGTCCTCTGGAAAGCAAGAGAGGAGGAGTGGGGCTGGCGGAGCTGTTGGAACCCTCAGGGAGAGATCATTTGGAAAGGTCTGGGTTATTTTATGATCCTTGGCCCCCTGGCTTAGACCCCGTGGTCTCCTCAGGCTTCCTCGTGTGACCAGGCATACAGCCTAGGCTCAGTCTGGGGGTTCAGCACCAGCACCAGAATCTGCAGGGCTTGGATCTTCTAGGCGGTCCCTGGCTCGGGCGGTTCAGAAAGCACAGGGTGCCTGTAGCAGGGCCAGAACCGAGAACCCTCGCCATGCCCCGTGTCCTCCATCTTGGAGGCTCTGGGGCTGCCTGGCAGATCCCCTCCTCACCTCCCCCTCCCCCCCCAGCTCCTCAAAGCACTTTACTGACATTAAAATCTGTCTCTCAGTCCATTTGGCAGGGTAGGCTCTCCTTTTGATTGGGGAGGATGTCAGAGCACCCGGCCAGGTGATCGCTCCCCTCAGGTTCCACTGGTACCCAGGGATGGGGCCAGTAATGGGACCCAGGGAAGCATCGCTGCCTGTGAGTGTCTCCGCTCCTCCCTCAGACTTAGATCTTTTCCAGGTCTGCTAAGACCAGTGCTCCTGGTGGCTTCTTGTTTGTCCTCCGACAGCCGCCCCTCTTGCCCCGTTGGCTGTCTGTTCACACCCCGATGCCAGTTGCCTAGCGGAAGAACACTATTCTAGGTCATAGAGTCTTTGCCTCATGTGGAGACAGCATGTCCACTTTAGGTTCTGTCTGTAAAGTGCTTTGAAGGTCAAGAGTTCAGGAAGGGTCGGGGAGCACAGAGCACCTCAGTTTCTGCAGCCCACGCTGCTGCCCTGTTCCCACGCCGTGTCCACGCGCAATGCCTTCCTGCTGCAGTGGCCCCGACTGCAGACAGCAGCATGGGAAGAGAGACTTCCAGCCCCTCTGACCATTTGACTTAGGTGTTAAAGAAATGCCACCCCCCTACCATTGCCAAAACAAGAGTTGATTGCCCTTTTTTTTTTCTTTCTTAAAATGCCCTGTAACTCGAAAAGGCTGAACGTTAACATTTCCAACATGGCAGGTGAGTGGCTCTGAGAGTGTCAGATGTGCTTTGGCTAAGCTTAAAGATGGTTAGGTGGGATGAACCAGGCAGCACGGCTAGGCAGTGCCTCCTTGAGCACATGCAGGGGAGAAGGCTGCTGTACTTGGGGGGGCAGCCGCTCCTGGTGGGGGACAGTCCCCGCACTGTCTTCCCTGGAGGAGCTCAGGGCCCCCCCCGCCCCCCCGAGCCTGATTGTCTCCTCACAGCTGCGCCTCCAGGAGGCATCCATGGGTGTATGCATCTTTGCCTCCTCTCTCTCTCTCTCTCTCTCTCTCTCAACCTAAAAAGGGTTCTTGCCTCCATTTCTTCATCCCAGAAGCAACAGACCTTTTAGTGCACACATGACTGTTGGGCCTTTCTGCCATGCTTTCTGATTCCCTAGTGACTTCACTGGTGCCTCTGCCTTTAGAAGGAAGCGTGTGTGGCAGAAACAGTCTCTCTGGTGTTCAGATAGGAAGACAGCGCTCACAAAATGGTGGCCACTTGAATAGGTTACAGTGCCTATCAGAGTCAGATTTGGAATTGGAACAAACTCTCACCTCCTTTGCCAGTCTCCCCCCACTCTACCGCCAGCCTCTTACCAAGGCCTCCTTGGTAAAGGGTGAGGAAATTCAGAGCCTTTTCTGTCGATCTTTCCCTCCCACCCTGATCTGAGACCTAGAGCACCGGAAAGCAATGTGGAATAACAGCCCTTCTGGCAGGATCCTTCCTAGGACTAGTCCCTCCTGTCCGTTCCCTCATGCACATGTGTCCCCTCTTCTTGGTATGGTGGTTTACCTCAAGGGACCCTGTGGCTTTACGGATGTGGACAGAAAAGCCCTGAGGATGCATAGAGCGGTCAGGGTGGCCACCTGGCTCCTGCAGATCCCTTTGCCTTTCTCGTTGCCAGCCAAGGGGACCATGTCTTGCCATTTTGACCATCCACAAAATCTAACTGTGGTTGAAGACACTGACAGAATGTTGACTGAGATGTTCCCTCTCACTACCCCCACCCCCAGAAATTCTCCAGTCTCCCCCAAGTCTGGACTATCTTGGGCTTCCTCTTGTTCCTTTCTCCTGGGACCTCTAAAGTTTAGGGTCCTAAAACATCCTCTTGTGTATTCAGCAGATCCTTCACACTTTAATTCCACACTCCCTGATGTTGTTTAGCACATTTAGTACCAGATGTTGTGCTTGATTGGGAAATGAATGGAGAGATCCCTGAGCCAGTAAAACATTACTTTTTTTTTTTTTTTCAAAAGTTTCTTCCTTTTCACAGGCAAAGGAGTCAACTTTCTCTCCCCAAAGAATGGAGAGTGGAGGAGAAGTCTTTAATACTGGTGGAAAGGAAGAGGGCATACCTGAGCCCTTCTAACTTTCTTCAAAATTCTCTAAGGCAGGAGTCGGCAAACTTTCTTTCTTTAAGGGTCACAAAATACATATTCTAGGCTTTCTGGGCCATATGGTTTCTTTTGCAGCTCCTTCACTGTGCCATTGCAGTGTGAAAGCAGTGATAATACACAAACAATGAGCAGAGCTGTGTTCCAATAAAACTTTATTTATAAAAACTGGCAGTGGGTGGATTTGGTCTGCAGGCTGTAGTTTGGCAACCCCTGCGCTGGACCAATGGGGAGAAGATCACAAAACCAGAAAGTTTTTAAGATCCAGTGTAAGAGTTGCCCTCATTTTATAAGAGGCAGTGAGGTTTGTGGAAGTGAAATAGTTGCTCAAGGTGATACCAACTGTTAGAGCCCAAATGCAGTAAAGGAAATAGGAAAGGGGGTCAAGGAGCTCCCTGAGAATCAACTAGTTGGTTGGCATCACATGATGCTTTTTTTTTTAAACATAAAATTTCAGACATCTGTTCGAAATACATTTAATAAAATAGAGAAAATAATATGGTGAACCCCAAGTACTTATCACCCTGCTTGACCAGTTAACAACTCATGGTCAGTCTTGATTTGTGTCTATCCCTCCACTTTGGCCCCTTTGGGAGCAGATCCAAAAAATCAGAGCATTCCGACCTTAGCCTGACTAAGTGGCTGTCGAACAGAGTGCTATACTGAGGACTTGCTGCAGCACCATGATGGGCCCAGGCCCTGCTTTCCAGGGGGGTGAGGGGGTGGGGGGGGCTTTCTGTCTAGGCTTTTGTCTCCTTCAGCTTTCAGACACCACCATTTTCAAAATTTGGCCTCAGCCCCTAATGCCATTATCAGGCTTGGTAAGCTTCTAGATTCTTTTGAGGGAATTTGGGCTGCTAACAGTCCTTGAAAACTACCCTGAAGCTGGGTGGATGCTTTGGCTTTTGGCCAATTAGAGTGACACTTGGCCAAAGTCAAAGCCATTGTGAAATCACAAGGGTCTCACCATCCCAAGGTGGATGATCTGGATAAGGGCGTGTGATATGGATGGTGGTGTCCCCTTGGGAGGTCAGATCACTGCCGCCAAGGTCACCTTCCCTTTTGCCCCTTTCCTGCTAAAAGCCCACTGAGGAGGGAATAGAGGAGTGGGAGTTGAAGCTGCCGCATCCAGCCCCGGGTCTGTTGTCTCAGACCTCAGTGGAGGGGCTTCTCTAACAGAGCACTCTGCAGAGCCGCCTTCCACACATTCCCAGTTTATCCTGACCACAGTTGTACCAAATGAGATCAAGTATGTCCTCATTTTCCCAACTGATGAAACTGCCCAAGGTTCACAGCTGGCAAGTGACAGAGCTTGGACTAAGCCCAAGTATTAGGACTCATAGGCTATGTTCTTGCCATAGGCCAGCAGTTCTGAGTGAGGTCCCAGACCAGCAGTCTCATTATCATCTGGGAACTTGTTAAAAATGCAGATTCCTGGGTTCCACTCCAGACCTAATGAGTCAGAAACTTGGGGGTGGCTCCCAGCAGTGTTTTCACAAGCTCTCCAGGAGTCTTCAGAGTCAGATCTAGAATTATAAAACAAACACACAAACAAACCCTCCCTCCCAGTGTATCCCCAGCTGCCCTGCCAGCCTCTAACCAAGCCCCTTGCTGTCGCTGCCCCAGCATGCAGACTCTGTTAAACCCAGCTGAGCCAAATTTCTGTTCCTCAATGCCATACGAGGCAGAAGGGGAGCGAGCCTGGCTGGAACCCAGGCATAGTAGTTTGGAAATAGAATCCCATTTGACTTTCAAACAAGTAAGGAGCAGCAGCTTCAGATTCACACTGCTGGACCAGCTCAGTTCTTGGGCACGTTATCCAAGTCTGGTATTTTTCAACTTTGACTCCAGCCCTGGAATTAAAAGTGGTCTGCTTATGTTCAGGAGGTCTTGCCTGTCCCAGATCCGGATTCTTCATCAGGTTTACTTTGTAAGCCATGAAATGAGATGGGGGTGCCCTGGTTTAGTGGTTATCCTCCCTCTTCCGTCTGGAGTGCAAGCCAATTTGCCAGGGCATGTGAGAGGTATTTATGAGCAATGGGTGGGACCTAGAGGGAACCTGGAGTTCATCTCCTTGGATGGACGTTGATTGAGCTAAGGCCTGAACTTTTCCCAAAAAGTCCCTTTTCGTCTTCTTGCCCCCGATTCAGACGACGGGTCTGTGGGTTTGGCTTTGCCGGGGCAGTGAATTCAGCTGGGTGCCAGCCGTCCCAGGCTGCCCGCCAGGTGACAAGCCCAGGACGCGGGAGGCCCCTGCTGAGGAACCCGGGCGCTGGGACCGCCTCGGCTGGCCCCCGTCCCCGGTCCTCCCGGCCGCCAGGGGGCGCGCGGGCCGCTGCTCCCGCCCCCCCGGCCTTCCCTTCCCGGCTCCGGGCCCGCGGGCGGCGGCGGGAGCGCGATGGCGGCCGCCAGGAGGCTCATGGCGCTGGCTGCCGGCGTCTCTCCACGCCTGCGACCGCCGGGCCCCCGCGCCACCGGGCGACAGGGACGCTCGCGCGGCCTCTCGTCAGGCTGCGCCCACCCCGATCGCACAAAGGAGGCCGCCGAGGCAGGGGTAGCCCCTAGCGGCCCCGGGGAAGGCGACGGAAGCATGGTGAACGGTGAGGGTCGGGGCGGCCACGCCGCGACGTCCTTGGCTGCCGGGGCTGGCAGAGCTGGGGGCGCGGGCCTGGGTCGGGCCTGGCGGGCCGGGGCCCCTCTCCGCTAGTGGCCGAGACCGCCGGCCGCTGGCGGGCCGCAGCGCTGCTGTTGTAAAGCTCGGTGTGGCACAGGCCCAAGTGGACCCCGGGCGCGGAGGTTCGGGGACCGGAGCGCCTGCACCAGGCGAGAATAGGTGAGAGGCACGGGACCTCGAGGGCGTGGGGGACAACAGGAAAACATCCACGTGCTGCCCGAATGGGTGGTCAAGGGTTAGAGCATCAAGGGTAAGCGCACCCTCACCAGTGTGGGAAAAGAGCCCAAGCTACACTTGGTACTTGAGGATTTGAGGTGGAGACAGAGTGATTCCCAGCGTTGTGTCTCCTGAATAGCGCGGGGAATGAGACTGGTGAGAGCATCCCTGCCCATCAACCACGGATAGAGAGCCAACCTCCTCCATTCCTGTAGAGCTGGAGGGGCGACCAGTGCGCATCTGTTGTGCCTGGGGGTCTAGGGGGCTCCTTAACTTTGGGTCCCTCTGTGGGAAGCCCTTTGAGTCTACTTAAATACCAGCCTTAACTGCTTGAGTCTCAGTTGCTTTGTAAGTTCTTTAGAGGGAGACAGAGTCAGAATCCTCCTTCTTGGCCAGTTGACAGTCATCTGCTCCAGGGAAACAGTCTCAACCCAGGACTCGGGTTACATCAGGACTCCTGTGGGGAGCTTCGTCAAAATAGAGGCTTCCCCAACATCACCACCATTCTTAAGTGCCTGTTGGGGGTCAGGGTGGCCATTGTGGTGAAAAATCTCCCTGGGTGATTTATGACTGATGCGTGCAGGGGCATGTGTACAAAGTTTGTCTTTTTGGAGCTGGTTTAAAGCCAAATATAACACCAGAGACTGTGGGTGGAGAATGAAAAGGTTTCCCCATCTCCTCTGCCAGTCTCTGACCCCGCATCTCTTGAAGGGCCACTTTGGCGCTTTGGGGCCCTTATTTCTGTTTTTAGCTGCTCCCAGCAGGCTTCTTCAAGGCCTGGCTGAGCCTTGTGTCTGGCACAAGCTGCCTCTAGTTGGACATCTCACCCATTTGTATTCTGGGATCGATCCAAAGTACAAGTGAAAAAAAGTGAGCTACTTCTCAGGGTGTCTGATGCATCCTGCCTCCACTTGATTCCACTTGAACTTGGGGAAGGAATAGCTTATTTCCTGTGTCTCAGCTGTGGAGATCCCTGATCAATGTCCCTACATATAATCTGGCTCTACGAGGCCTTTTGCAGGATGTTGAGGTGCAATTGAGAGCTAGGGCCTGGTATTCAGACTTTGGGACCAACCCTCCCTTTTGTGTGTCGTTTGTTTTAGGAGGGGCCTCGCATTGTCTTGATCTCCAGTTTGTGTGTGTGGTGGAGTTTTGTTTTGTTTTTTGTTCAGTACCTTCTTTCAGACAAGGGGGGTTTGTTGCCGCCTCGGCTTCTGTAGCTGATGTATTAAATCAGGAGCTTATGGGGGAGAGGATGCTGGCTGGTCCTCCTCTGTGGTGTGTGGCTCACTGGTCCTTCTCCTTCAGGAAATGGTTGTGCAAGTGGGTCTGGTCGTGCACGTTTACCGTCCCCTGTAAACCCTGAAGCCATTCCTCCCTCCTTTACCAAGATGCTCCTGGGTGGTTTGGGGTCATGAGCCAACATCCTCAGTATCCAGCCCGGGGTTGTCCTGATACACACCCCATGGAGTTTTTAAAAGAAAAAGAGCAACTGTAATGCTTTTGTTCTTATTTTCTTAGCTTCTAGGGACCTATTAAAAGAGTTCCCACAGCCCAAAAACCTTCTCAACAGTGTAATTGGAAGAGCCCTCGGCATCTCACATGCAAAAGACAAACTGGTCTACGTGCACACGAATGGACCGAAGAAAAAGGTAAAACTGACTGGTGGCTGGGAGACATGTTGGTGTGACTCTCAGGAAAGAGGCTGCCTGCCCTTTTCTCCCTCAGGTTTCTTTGTCAGGGAAGCCCATAAAGTGGGTTTCGTGAATTGAAAATGGTCAGCAGAGACTCTCAAAGCTAGGTCTGAAAAAGAGCCTGATTTAGAGAAAGGGAACACAGGGGAGATAAGGTGAGGAGTTCCCATCTTGGGTATGACCGGCCTCTGCACTGACCCCCGGTTCTGGTTCCTGTTGAATAACTGGGACTGCAGAGGGTCAGAGTTGATAAAAATTCCTGTTCCTAGAGTCTCGTAGGTCCTGGGACTCACAGAAGCATGCAGGCAGACCATTCTGAATGAAGATTTTTAATAATAAAGATGGGTCCCACCTTGCTCTCTGGCTAGAACATGGCACTTTGAAGAAGCAAAACAACTTGAGGTGGGATGAACGGCTTGAGGGTGGGCCGGTTAGAGCCTCACGGGGCTTAGCCGTGGGCATGGAGTGCTGCCTGCACTCGGCTCTGCTGCCTTCAGGCCCACAGCAGCCCTGTGTGACGTGCGGCAGCGCTGCAGTCTGGAAAGGCCGCGGTCCTGATTCTCTCTTCTCTTCCCCAGAAAGTCACCCTCCACATAAAGTGGCCCAAGAGCGTGGAGGTCGAAGGCTATGGCAGCAAGAAGATCGACGCCGAGCGGCAGGCGGCAGCAGCGGCCTGCCAGCTCTTCAAGGTGACCCTCCCCTGGCGAGAGAGCCAGGCCACCCTCCATCCTGGGAAGGTCCTCGCCCCAGGCTCTGATGGGCTTTCTGGTACCAGGTGCCTCTCGGTGGAGGTTGACGGGTGTTCACTCACTCCCCTGTCCTTCCCACCTCGTGCTGCTTTTCTTGCTGTGCAGACAACAAGGGAATACTTGGGTGTTTGCGTTTGGTTTGGTTTTTTGCCACGGTAGTTTTCTACTGTCTGTGGTTTCAGAAAACACAGAGGAGAGCTCTTGATGAAAAATGCGCCCTTGGTACGGCACCGTGGCTACACTTCCATTTTGGTTTTGGTTTTTCTTTTCCAGTGATTTCCCGTGGGTTTTCCGTGCACCCACACAGTTGTCTGTTCCTTGTAACGGACGCACGGGCGTTGCTTCTGTCGCTCCTCAGTGGTTGGGGACGGGCTGCTTTCAGGTTCTTGGTTACCCAGTAGTTAACGAGCCCTTCGGTGCTGCTCACCAGCTTTTCTGTCCATCCCTAATTGGCTCCCTTTGTGGCTGCGCCAACCTTGAATCTTGCTCGGACTCCTCGGTCTTTATTTCTGCTCCAATGGGGACAAAGCTGTAGGGCGGGTATTCCTTCAGATTCTCTCCCACTGAATCCCCAGGCCTTCACTGTCCCCGCCTGCTCCCTGCATCTGAGGAGGGAGGGCCCTCTTCCTTGCTGGGGCCCCACGCCCCCTTCTCGTCTCTGTCCCCTTTCTGCATCAGTAGTGCCGAGGCTGAGAGATTCTTTGCATGTTTGAAGGTGGCCTGTGTGCAGCAAGTCAAGGTCACGTTCCTCCCCGCCCTTTCTCTGTCTCTATCTCCGCTCTGCTCATAGCCTCTCTTTTGTTTGTATGTTTGTTGAATTGTGGTAAGTTACACAACATGTAAAATTTACCATCTTAACCACTTTTCAGCAGTTGAGTAGTATTAAGCATAGCATTAAGCATTGTGCAACCGGTCTCCAGAACTTTTTCACCTTGCAAAACTGAAACACCATACACAGTAAACAGCAGATCCCCTACCTCTTCCCCTCAACCCCCAGCAGCCGCCATTCTACTGCCTCTTTCTATGAATTTGCCTCCTCAGGGATTTCATCTCCTCATAGAAGTGGAATCAAACAGTATCTGTCTCTTTGTGGCTCGCTTATCGTACTTCGCGTGGTGTCCTCAAGGTCCGTTCCCGTGGCTCGTGTCAGAACCTCCCTCCTCCTGAAAGCCGAGGAGCGCTCCGTGGTGTGGGTGTGCTGCGTCGTGCACTGATGGGCACTTTGGTGGTTTCCACCTCTGGCTCTTGTGAATAAGGCTGCTGTGACCACGAGTGTCCAGACACTCTCTTCGGGACACTGCTTTCTGTTCCCAGAAATGGAATTGTTGGATCGTACAGTAGTTCTGTTCTCAGCTTTTTTAAGGAATCGCCATACTTCTTCCACGGGGGCTGCACCGTTTCACGTTCCTGCCACCGGGGCACAGTCTCGCTACCTCTGTACCAGCGCTCTGGGTGGTGGTTTTAGTAGCTGTCCTCGTGGGTGTGAGGTGGGATCTCTTGGTTTTGATTGGCATTTCCCTGAGGGGTACTGATGTTGAGCATCTTTTTCCTCTCTCTTTTTTTTTAAGGTAAATTCTTAAATTTGTGTTAACTGCACAGTGTTTTCTCAGTATGTAAGATATCACACCCTGATGGTAGATCTTGTATAGAGTAGCTGCAAAGGACAGAATGCAACAGAAGACAGTGTTTGCTTTTCACATCCCCAGTCCTTGTCTCTGACTGTCAGGAGGAGGTAGTTCTGTGAACTCTTCACAGCTCCCAGAAGCATCTTCTCTCAGTGTCCTTCTGTTGTCTTCCCCTTGGGAAACTCAGAGCTACAGATCACAGGGAGCTGCTTTAGAGCCAAATGAAATCTCCTTCTGGGATGGTGGGGGGGAAGGGACTGCTTTCATAAACTCTTCTTTTTGACCTGATGGAGTTGAAGATGTGGCAGAAGCTCTAAAGAACATTAAACCAAGCCGACAATGAATTTGTGGAAGATGAAGTTCCGTAGTCACATACAGTACTTGGTTCTTTGGGGGGGAGAACAGGTTTTTTTACCCCAAATGTACCTAAATCAGGTGGGAGTGGATTTTGAGGATTTGTGCCCGTATGTATCATTTTGTGCCATGCTGCAAAGAGCTCTAAGTTTTTTGTTTGTTTGTTTTTTTAAAGATTTTATTTATTTATTTGACAGAGAGACACAGCGAGAGAGGGAACACAAGCAGGGGGAATGGGGGAGGGAGAAGCAAGCTTCCCGCCGAGCAAGGAGCCCGATGTGGGGCTCAATTCCAGGACCCCGGGACCATGACCTGAGCCGAAGGCAGACGCTTAATGACTGAGCCGCCCAGGCGCCCCAAAGAGCTCTAAGTTTTTTTTTTTTTTTTTTTTTAAAGATTTTATTTATTTATTTGAGAGAGAGAGAATGAGAGAGAGTGAGTACATGAGAGGGGGGAGGGTCAGAGGGAGAAGCAGACTCCCTGCCGAGCAGGGAGCCTGATGCGGGACTCGATCCAGGGTCTCCAGGATCGTGACCTGAGCCGAAGGCAGTCGCTTAACCAACTGAGCCACCCAGGCGCCCCAAAGAGAGCTCTAAGTTTTGAGACTGCATTTGCATCTTGTGTTTATTCCATCTGTATCTCTTTGGAGAAATGTCTGAAGTTCTTTGCCTGTTGTTTAATCGGATGGATGTTTTTGTTGTTACGGGAATCCTTTGTTCACATGGGAGTTCGCAGCCTTTTTATTCCCCGACGTCGGCACTCACCGTTCCGCAGCTCCTTCCTTTCGCCTTCCGAACCAGAGTGTTTATTAAGCGTTGCCCTCCTGCTCGGTGCCTGTTGCCAGCAGCACGGGGGTTACTGAGTGTGCTCTTGTCAAATGCCCGAGCAGCTTAGCCAGACTTGGATTGGAATTATGTTACTTATGTTCATCTGGCTTCTCAGTGTGGTTCCTTAGACCCTAGTCATCTGCATTTCTCTTCTGCCTTGTGGATTCGGAGTTTCTTGCAGGCAGGGACCAGGTCCCGTCTTTCCTGATGATGCTCAGGGTAGCCAGCATGTTGCTTTATGCGTGCTAGAGACTCAGCAAGTTTTATTTGGTATTCTGTCTAGAAGAGAATGAAGCTGTGATACATTTTAAGATAATATATTTTGTATGAATGGCTTTATAAGCATCCCAGGTTATTTCTAGAATATGTTCTCAGCATAGGATTCTTAGGTCAGACCAGAGATAGATCTGTTTTGTGAGGTGGGCTCCATTTCTCTTAACTGCTGTATTCACTGAAGCTTTCTAGATCACTTTGTGAATGTATCAGCTTTTCCATTGCCTGTGGGGTTTGGGTTTTTTTTTCCCCCCAGTTTTTTTGTCTAATAGCTGTAAGAGTTTACCTTGTCATTTTCATGTGTCAGAGCTAGACATCATACGTGCCCTCTTGATGCCCAGTTGTGGCTTGGGGACTGAGGCAGGCGGACGGGTGCAAAGGTATGGCTCATGCCTAGGGGACTTAACAGTGTAAGGGGGCAGGTTCTGGGCAGACTGAGGCACGAGGATGGGCCCTCACAACATTCCTTCCCCCCCCACCCCAGGGCTGGGGCCTGCTGGGTCCCCGAAATGAGCTGTTTGACGCAGCCAAATACCGCGTGCTAGCTGATCGCTTTGGCTCTCCGGCTGACAGCTGGTGGCGCCCAGAACCCACCATGCCACCTACTTCCTGGCGGCAGCTGAACCCTGAGAGCATCCGGCCAGGGGGACCTGGGGGCCTGTCCCGCTCCTTGGGCCGGGAAGAAGAGGAGGATGAGGAAGAAGAGCTGGAAGAGGGGACCATTGATGTCACTGACTTCCTGTCCATGACCCAGCAGGACTCCCACACCCCACTCAGGGACTCGAGGTACAGCTGGACGTGGGGGATGCAGGGAAGCTGGCTGCACCTTGACATGGGGATGGGTGATGTTCCCTGGGAGCCTTCTCTAAAATGGGAGGGTCCCTGCCCTGCGTCTCCGCCTGTGTGTCCCGTTATTCATATCGGCACGTCTGCCGTTCTGCTGTGTGGCTGGGCTTCTGCAGAACAACAGCAGGGACCCTCCCTCCGGGTCACACTTGAGTCCCTCCGAGGCCCAGCCACTACTCTGCCTGCCCCTGGGCCCCTGCCCCCTGCCCTCAGTTATCTGGGGAAACTGAGGGAGCGTCAGTCATGCTGTGTGTCTGAGAAGATCAGGGGCCACGCGAAGACGCCGGGCCTGCTGTTTTTTCCATACCTCCTGCTGCCCCCCTGCAGTGTCCTAGCCCCCCTGGGCCTCAGAGCCTGAGGTGAAATGGGCGCAGGAAGAGATAGAGCTTTTTCACCTGAACTTTTGGTCCTCCCAGGGGGGGTTCCTTTGAAATGACAGACGACGACAGTGCTATCAGGGCCCTGACCCAGTTTCCGCTTCCCAAGAACCTTCTGGCTAAAGTGATTCAGATAGCAACATCGTCCTCCACAGCTAAGGTGAGTCGGGTCTCCTAGAAGTGCGTGTGGGTGGGGAGCTGGCTTGGTTGTGTCTGCTCGTCTCCGGGACCAGGTAGGAGGGAAGCTGGGAAGGCCGAGGTTACCTGTACCCTCAGCCCGCACCTAAGCCAGTCGGGGGGGCTCGGGGTCCTTGGACTGTGAAGGGGGTGAAGCAGCCAGGAGTGAATGGAAGTTGGTGTGGGAGTTCGGGGGGTGGGCTGGCACCGTGGGAGCGGGAGACCCGAGTTTGGTCCGGGGTGGCTGGCAGGGGTGGGGTCGGGGTGGCGCTCTCTGGCTGAGGTTGAATTTCATCTCTGTGGCTGGGCTCAGGGCTTCGGTCGGCACAGCTCCTCCCCAGGGGTAAGGCCTTCATGCACCCCCAGAATGTGCCTGGTTCTGGCTCAGGCTGACAGGTTCGACCCACAGCTGCCGCCACGCCTGTTTGCTTTGAAGGTGCCAAGAGCACCGTGGGCTAGGAGGGCAGGTGGCGGCACTGCCCAGACACTGACTTCGGGCGTGAAACCACGGGACAGCCGGAGACGCCAGCCCCTGCCCTGGGAGCTGCGGCCCTGTCGGGGCTTGCTTCTGCTGCCCAGTGGCCCGTCTCGTGTGGCCAATGTTTGGCACTTGCTGCGATGGGGGTTAATTCCACCTCTGGGTTCCTTGGCATCCTGAGAACCGCATTCTCTGCCTTTCTATAGCCATTTCTCTTGCCTTCCGTGTAGAACCTCATGCAGTTCCATACTGTGGGCACCAAGACCAAGCTGTCCACCCTCACTCTGCTCTGGCCCTGTCCCATGACCTTTGTCGCCAAAGGGCGCCGCAAAGCAGAGGCTGAGAATAAGGCGGCAGCCCTGGCCTGCAAGAAACTGAAGGTGAGTCGGGCGGGTCCCTGGCCTGATGTGTCAGAGGCTTGGAGCTCCCCTACCCTTGGCGGATCGGTCCCGTTCTCCAGGAAACGAAATCCACCACCCCGGGCCTTTGGCCCGAGCACAGAAGCATCTGGGGCCCGAGCCTTGCTCGTCCGGCTGTGGCTGCTGCCTTCCGGAGGCCCTCACGCTCGCTGCGAAGGTGCTTTGCCTGCGGGCTCAGCCTTTTCCGGGTGTTGTCGGCACCCAGCTGAAGCCGGAGGGGACCCGCCTGTTTTTCTGAATGGCACAAAGCTGGGGGAATGGTGCCTGTGCTGAGTGGCAGACTTGGTGTCTAGAAAGGTCTGAATTACCTGGGCTTTGTGGGCAAAACGGATCATAAGGCGTTACCTGGGATGGAGATCGAAGATTCCGTGAAGCCCAAGGTGAGGCGGTTCCCGTGAAGAGGCTGCGGAGGCCACCTGTGCCCCGCAGTGGGAGCCAGCAGAGCCGTGACTGCCCGAGAAGGGGGTGATCTGAACCCCATCGGCACAGGCTTAGTGTGCAGAGCAAGAGAGTGAGGCGGCCCTGCCCTCTGCTCTGCTCAGACATGCCTTTGGTGCGCGTTCGGCTCCGGGAACCCCATTTTAGACCCAACTGATGGTGAGAGG
Source organism: Phoca vitulina (assembly GCF_004348235.1). Classification (NCBI taxonomy): domain Eukaryota; kingdom Metazoa; phylum Chordata; class Mammalia; order Carnivora; family Phocidae; genus Phoca; species Phoca vitulina. Next base: position 6,381,850 of record NW_022589716.1, read on the forward strand.
TAGCGAGAGCCTGGAGAATGGAGGAGGGATCGGGGCGCCTGGGGGTGCAGTCGGTTAAGCGTCCGACTCTTGGTTTCAGCTCAGGTCATGATCTCGGTGCTGGGATCGAGGCCCGGTGCTTGGGCTCCGCGCTCAGCAGGGAGTCTGCTCGCGGGTTCTCCTCTGCCCCGCCCCCCGCGTGCGTGTGGGTGCGCTCTCACTCAAATAAACCAGCGAGTGACTGAATGAATCAATCAGTAAAATCTTTAAGAAGAGGGAGAGGTACAGGAACCTGTGGCTCCGGAGGGCAGAACGGGGGCTGATGGACGGCACCTGGCGGAAGTCTGACTTTAGCCGGATGGCCACGGGCACGGGTGATCGGGAGCCTCGCAGCGCGGGCCAGCCGTGTCGTCGGGAGGAGCCAGCTCCTGGGTGGCAGCGGTGCGGAGACAGGCCCGGGCTGGCCGCTGCTCCGAGGCCACAGGGAAACCCGCAGGCCTGGGAGAGGTGGAAGCCTCTCTGGGGGCGAGGTGTCTGTGTGGGCGCCTCCGTGGCCCAGGGACTAGATGCTTGTGCTTGAGGTTGGTCATGAGCGCAGAGGGGGCGAGCCCCCATGGGGACAGTGTTCCTGAAGGGAGGGGGGGAGTCTTGGAGCTTTAGGGGGCGAGCAGTCCCGATAGCACAGGGGACAGGCACACAGGACTAGGGAAGGACGACCGGTTTTGCACGCCTGCTGGAGGTGCCGGGATGCCGTGGGTTAGGTCTGGGGAGGGAAGCAAGATGCAGTGTTTATCGAGTCGTGTGAATAGACGCTTCTAGGAAAGTCCACCTGTGTTCGTATGATGGGGTCACAGGTGGAACGGGTGCCATGTGGACCAGAAAGGTTGTGGGGGGAAGGGGGTGTGCTTTGGAGGTAGTGAAAACGGGTGCTGTGGGGCTGCGATGGGGTCAGTGAGAGCCTGGCCCTCCTGGCTTAGTGGTCCGTGCTGGGAACTCGTAGAGGCGAGATTGGGCTGTTGTGGGGGCCCCCGCTGCTCAAGGACAGGTTTCTGAGGGGCATTCCTCTTGGACATGTCAGGGCTTGTTTTTATTGGAATGATTTTAACTAGTTAAATTTTGGGACGGGTGGAGATTTGCATTTTCCAGGTTTCTAATTACTCTTTTCTGTACAATGTCTGCTAAAAACCAAACTCTCTTAGAGAAGCAGTTCTGTGTGATTTCTCTCAAGCTCCTGAGCCTGTTTGCGCTGGTTCTGGGGAGGCAGGGCCCCAGAGCGAGCTGTGCTTGTCCCCGCTGCAGAGCCTGGGCCTGGTGGACCGCAACAACGAGCCGCTTACCCATGCCATGTATAACCTGGCCTCCTTGCGTGAGCTGGGCGAGACGCAGCGCCGGCCGTGCACCATCCAGGTGCCTGAGCCCATCCTCCGAAAGATAGAGACCTTCCTGAACCATGTAAGAGAGCCGAGAGCGCCGCCCCACCCCCGCCCCCTGCCCGCCTCCAGCTTCTCCTGACGGAAAGGCTCCACGCGTGCCACGGGCGTGCTACCTGCCCGTTGTCCCCGCTGAGGCCGGAGCCCGGGAGCACCCTTGCCCCGAGCAGCCCTGTCTTTGCCCGAGAACATCCTCGGGCAGTCGTGCACGGAGTCCCCCACCAGCGGGCCAGGCCTCGGCGTCCGGCCCCGGTGAACCGTGTGGAGGGTATCGCGAGTGAATGAGGAGGAAGGTATCGGTCTTTCACCGTTGTGCTTGCTTCTCCCATCCCTCAGTACCCTGTGGACAGTTCCTGGATCTCCCCGGAGCTCCGGCTGCAGAGCGAGGACATCTTGCCCTTGGGCAAGGACTCAGGGCCCCTGAGTGACCCTATCACAGGCAAGCCCTACGTGCCCCTGTCAGAGGCAGAGGAGGTACGTCTGAGCCAGAACTTGCTGGAGCTGTGGCGGCGGCGAGGGCCAGTCTGGCAGGAGGCCCCCCAGCTCCCCGTGGACCCGCATCGGGACACCATCCTCAATGCCATCGAGCAGCACCCGGTGGTGGTCATCTCTGGGGACACGGGCTGCGGCAAGACCACGCGCATCCCCCAGCTGCTGCTGGAGCGCTACGTGACCGAGGGCCGCGGCGCCCGCTGCAACGTGATCATCACCCAGCCGCGCCGCATCTCTGCCGTGTCCGTGGCACAGCGGGTCAGCCACGAACTGGGCCCCTCTCTGCGCCGGAACGTGGGCTTCCAGGTGCGGTTGGAAAGCAAGCCCCCGGCCCGCGGCGGGGCCCTGCTCTTCTGCACCGTGGGCATCCTGCTGCGGAAGCTGCAGAGCAACCCCAGCCTGGAGGGCGTGAGCCATGTCATTGTGGACGAGGTCCACGAGCGGGACGTGAACACAGACTTCCTGCTGATTCTGCTCAAGGGCCTGCAGCGGCTCAACCCGGCCCTGCGGCTAGTGCTGATGAGCGCCACGGGCGATAACGAGCGCTTCTCCCGCTACTTTGGCGGCTGCCCTGTCATCAAGGTGCCGGGCTTCATGTACCCGGTCAAGGAGCACTACCTGGAGGACATCCTGGCCAAGCTCGGCAAGCACCAGTACCCGCACCGGCACCGGCACCACGAGGTGAGGGGACCCGCCCGCCCCCGCCCTCCCCGGCCTCTGCCCTGGCTTCCCCGCCTGCCTGTCCCTGTGGCGCCGTGGCCGAGGGCAAGGCCGTGCTCCCAAGTCTTGGTGTCCTTGATAGAAACAGAATGATCAGGGCTTCTGGGCGAGAGGGCGGTGAGGGTTGGGGGTGACTGTTGAGTGCCTTGGCCTCGCCGAGTCACAGAGTGGCTGCGTCCTTCCCCGGGGGCCGTGACTGTGGCCTCTCCCCCCACCCCCTGCCCCCAGTCTGAGGATGAGTGTGCACTCGATTTGGACCTCGTGACGGATCTGGTTCTGCACATCGATGCCCGAGGGGAGCCAGGTGGGTGCTTTCCCCCCCGCCCCCGTGTCCACCCTGCCCTCCAGCTGCCGAGAATGACGGCTCATGCCTGCAGGGCCCCTTTACAGGTGGGATCCTCTGCTTCCTGCCTGGTTGGCAGGAGATCAAAGGAGTGCAGCAACGCCTCCAGGAGGCCCTGGGCATGCACGAGAGCAAGTACCTCATCCTGCCAGGTGAGAGCGGGCGAGCGAGGTGCGATTGCCCCCAGACGCCAGTCTGGCCCTCTGGCCTGGGGACTCCCACCCAGCTGGGACTCGGGGCTGGATTTCTGACCAGGCTGCCCTGCTCTGGCTGGCTTTTCCACCTTGACTGGGCATATACGTATTCTTGATCTGGGCCTCCGTTTCATCAAAATGGGGTCAAAATCCTTGCCCTGTACCCTCATCACAGGGAGCAGAAGCAGTACCCATAACCAGCGTGTTCTTGCTGCCCACCAGTGCACTCCAACATCCCCATGATGGACCAGAAGGCCATATTCCAGCAGCCGCCAGTTGGGGTGCGCAAGATCGTCTTGGCCACCAATATCGCGGAGACGTCGATTACAGTCAATGACATCGTGCATGTGGTGGACAGCGGTCTGCACAAGGAGGAACGCTATGACCTGAAGACCAAGGTGGCACCCGTCTCCCGGGCCCAGCCAGCCCCTGGGGGAAGAACTACAAGTTCCGAGGTGGCCCCCAGCCCCGATCAGCCTTGGACTTGCCGTGTGTGTCCGGAGAAGGCCACACTCGTGGGCTGTCGGTGTCCCTGTTGTGGGGGGGCCGTTGAGGGGTTAAGTGAGGTGAAGGCCAGACGAGGGGCAGCACTGAGGAAGGCCTGCTGGCCTCTGCGTCGCTGCTCACCTGCCCCCTCCCCCAGGTGTCGTGCCTGGAGACTGTGTGGGTGTCACGAGCCAATGTGATCCAGCGCCGGGGCCGGGCAGGCCGCTGCCAGTCAGGCTTTGCCTACCACCTGTTCCCGCGGAGCCGGCTGGAGAAAATGGTCCCTTTCCAAGTGCCGGAGATTCTGCGCACGCCCCTCGAGAACCTGGTGCTACAAGCCAAAATCCACATGCCCGAGAAGACGGTGCGCCAGAGGCGGGGCCGGGCCGGGGCTGGACTTGGTGAGGGAAGGTGGGAGGTGGGGCTCATGGCGGGCTCTGGCCGCTTCTCGCTGTAGGCAGTGGAGTTCCTTTCCAAGGCCGTGGACAGTCCAAACATTAAGGCGGTGGACGAGGCTGTGATCTTGCTCCAGGAGATCGGTGAGTGGGGCCGGGCCGGGCCGGGCCGCGCCGCAGCGTGGCGCTCAAGGGCGAGTCTGACCGCTGAGCTGTTGCAGGAGTGCTGGACCAGCGGGAGTACCTGACCACCCTGGGGCAGCGCCTGGCCCACATCTCCACCGACCCCCGGCTGGCCAAGGCCATAGTGCTGGCCGCCATCTTCCGCTGCCTGCACCCGCTGCTGGTGGTCGTCTCCTGTCTCACCCGGGACCCCTTCAGCAGTAGCCTGCAGAACCGGGCGGAGGTGGACAAGGTCAGCCCCCACCCCTCCCCCGCCCCCTGTCCGGAAAGCCGCCGCAGCTGGCCCTCACCCTGTGGCCTCGGTGCCCCCTCCCGCTCCCTCCCAGGTGAAGGCACTGTTGAGCCACGACAGCGGCAGTGACCACCTGGCCTTCGTGCGGGCCGTGGCGGGCTGGGAGGAGGTGCTGCGCTGGCAGGACCGCAGCTCCCGTGAGAACTATCTGGAGGAGAATCTGCTCTACGCCCCCAGCCTGCGCTTCATCCACGGTCAGTGGGCCCCCCTCCCCCACCCAACTGGCCCAGGGCGCGGGCTCGGGGTTCCCCGGCCTTGTGGCTCAGGGGGCCGCAGGCTCAGCCCGCCCTCCCCTCCCCAGGACTCATCAAGCAGTTCTCGGAGAACATTTACGAGGCTTTCCTGGTGGGGAAGCCCTCCGACTGCACCCTGGCCTCTGCCCAGTGCAACGAGTACAGCGAGGAGGAGGAGCTGGTGAAGGGTGTGCTGATGGCGGGCCTCTACCCCAACCTCATCCAGGTGCCACCTCGGGGAAGGGCCCGGCGGGCCCCAGCCTCCTCCGCCACCCCGGGCTCCTCGCTCAGCCCGCCCCTCTCTCCTTTGATCCTCGCAGGTGAGGCAGGGCAAGGTGACCCGGCAGGGCAAGTTCAAGCCCAACAGTGTCACTTACAGGACCAAATCAGGCAACATCTTGCTGCACAAGTCGACCATTAACAGGTAGGAGGCCGGCAGGGCCGGGGCCGGGTGGCTGGCGGGGCCCGAACGGTGGGCTCACCCCCGCGCTCTGTTCCATAGGGAGGCCACGCGGCTGCGGAGCCGATGGCTGACGTATTTCATGGCTGTCAAGTCCAACGGCAGCGTCTTCGTGCGGGACTCCTCCCAGGTGCACCCGCTAGCCGTGCTGCTGCTGACCGACGGGGACGTGCACATCCGGGGTGGGTACTGGCCGCCCCTCCCGCCCCGCTGCGGCTTGGGCTGCTCTGTGGCCCCGGGGGGGGGGGGGGGGCGGGGGGGCCCCCCCCCCGGGGCCCCCGCCCCCCCCCTCCTGCTTCGCGCAGGGCCCCCCCCCCCCGCGCCCCCGGTCCCTGTCCCCTCAGGCCGGGCCGGTGGGCACGGAGCACGCACCCGCCCAGGCCTCCCTCGCCCTGGCCGCCGCCTCGCCCCGAGCAGAACCGGGGAGCAGTTCCCCGGGCAGCCAAGGCCACTTAAACCCTAAACTTCGAGGGGCCTTGGGTTGCATAGTGGCCCTTCCGTGAGCTGGGACGTCGGTCACATCCACAGTGCACAGATGAGGGGCTGAGGTCATCCAGACTGCACGGTGCACGGCAGCCCCTTGATGCCAGGGGACGAGCTGGGGGGGCGGCGAGGTCGGGATGCTGGCGGTGGACCCCGACCAGACCGCACGACGGACAGAAGAGACGGCCTGCGTGGTGGGCCAGCACGAGCTTTATTCACTCTTGCAATCGGTACAACAGAACCACAGATTGACACGGCAGTGGCTGAGCCAGAAGCAAACTGGAGGTTCAGAGACGCACCCCCACACGGCTGCAGGTGGTCCCTCGCCGCGAGGGCGCCTTCTCTGCTTCTCGGGCTTGGGGGACACTTCAAGGGAGCTGGGACCACTCCAGCCCCCCTACAGCGTTCTCCACAAGGGTCACCTCTCCCGCCCCTACCCTTGGACCGGTTGTCCACCTCAGCACGTGCGTGGCCCCGGGACTAACACAAGGAGGGCATCGGCACCTTCAGGCCCTGCACCGTCTACCGCTTCCTCCCCAGCTTCCTTCTGCCCCTTCCTCCTGCTGACAAAACACAGGTGCCCCGATGTCCCTGGCACATGGCATTCTGCAGTCCTTGATGCGGGGAAGACCCCTGCAGTCTGCGCTCGGGGAGCCGCGGATGTGGGGTCCCACCTCCCCGAGAGAAATGCTACCTCAGAAGTGGGAGAACCTGCCGGCCCAGATGCCTTCCCTCTACACGGAGGTCTGATCTGAACCTAAGTCAAGAACCCCTACCTTCTGGGCTCCAGGAAGGGGGGCAGCATGAGCAGCGGCGGGGAGGGCGAGGGGCCGAGTGGCCGAGTGCCGGCCTCCTCGGGGGCAAGTCTGCACTGCAGGAAATGCTCGTCCAGAGGAGACGCCCTCGGAGACCCCCGGGCCATTTCACTACAAACTGTTACATTTTAATCCTTTATTAGAAACCATGCAAACTTTAATAAAAAAAAAAAATACAAGTGCAATAAGAATCTTCGTGTCAATACAATTCCCGGGATTTCTCATCATCGCAGCCACCCCAAGACCGGGCCTAGCTGGGACACCCCTCCACAGGCCGGCCTCGCCACTCCCCCCTCCCCAGTCAGGCTGTAGTGGGGGTGGAGATGGCCTGTCTCATGCCTTTTTAAAATTTCCACACCTGATTCCCCATCACCCACGTGAGTTCTGGACATCTTGGGCTCCCTGGTAACTGAGGGCTCTGGTGTCCTAGGCCTGTGAGTCTGGAGGATTTTGACCTCCATAGCCCTTCCCTGTTTCTCCAGCCCCAAACTTGTATCTCCCACTAGATCCCAGGGAATGAGACAGAGATGCCAAAACCAGCCTCTTGGTTAGAAAAGAAAAGCAGCATACACACAAAATACCAGAACCACCAGTCCACACCGACCAGCCCCTAGTGTGCCCTACCTGCCCACCAGGCCACAGCCCCTGCGTCTCACCTGCCCTGCCCACACCTTCTCCGGGGCCCCAAGCTGCCCAGGCCAGGGCAGCCCCTGATGCCTGACCTCCTGGCTGGAGGCTTAAGGATCTCCCCTCCCTGTTTCCTTTAACACCTACTGAGGACTTTCATTTAGACATGGCTTCAACCTGCGAAACTCCTCTACCAGTTTTTAGGTTATTTAAAAAAAAAAAAAAAGGATAAAACAAGAAAAGAGTGTGACAGCAGCTAGGCAGGTATGGGAAGCAGTGGGGACAGTATGAGCCTACCCCTAACTAACTTGGGGCAGGGCAGCAAGATGCGCCTGGCCCCACCTGCACGGTGGGCACCACGGAGGGGTCAAAGGGAGAGGCAGTGGCCTAGCGGGCTCCGGGGAGGCAGTCAGCATCCTGCCACCGCGCGGCCGGCCAATTCCACTCTTCTCTTCAGGTGGACCCAGCGAGGAGGGCAGTTATGTCAGTTTCTCTTGGGTTTGGTCCAAAAAACCCAAAGAGGAGGTTGGAATCTGGCTCCCCAACCCCCCCCAGATCCCACAAGATCCCAATTGGCCTCTCCATCCCATTCACCTCCCAACCTCGTCTGCGGAGCGGTGCGCAATGATGGGACAGGAACAAAGCAAGGAGCGGGGGTGGGGTGGGGGCCAGGGCAGGGAGTAGAGGAGGTTTGGGGGCGGGCCTGCTGCTGCCCTGGGCAAGCAAGGCAGGGGGAACAGGGTGGGGCCTGCAGGACTGCCCAGCACCCAAGCCGTGTGGGGTCTAGATTGCAGCCCGGGAGAGGGAGCCAAGGGCCCGGGTGCCTGAGCTGGGGCCGCCAGGGAAGTGGGGGGGGCGGGAGACAATGTCAGCCCCGTGGTCGGTGCGGGCCCTGGCATTTGCCCGGAACGTCAGCCTGTAGGTCTCAATCTGCAGTGACACGGGAGGAGGGAAGGGAGAGGGTAACGAGGGACACAAGAGGGGGAACACAGGGGACGGAAGACGAGACCAGAATGTCATCATTAGATGCCTGGAAAATAAAAGGTTGCTTGGTTAAACTTTAGGCCACACTCTAGTCAAAAAAAGAAAAGGAGTTTCAATTAACAGCCAGTGGCAGGGCCCCCGGCCGGCCCTCAGGCCAAGCCCAGCCACTTACTTGTCTCCTGGATCTGGCTGTCCAAGGTCTGGGCCTCCCTTTGGTCACCACCCCCTGCCAGGGTGGTGTGGCCACTGAGGCCACTGGCTGAAGTGGGGGCGCCAGCTTCGGGCGCTGCCTCAGGGATGGCCGGCTCCTCCCCAGCAGGGGGGCCCGGACACGGAGGGGCCTCGCTGCCACCGCCCTCAGTCTACAATGAAACAGTGGGGGAGACAGTGCAGGGTCAGTCGGGGAGGAGGTGGGATGGGTGATGGTGGTGGGTTTTACACACAGCCCCCTGCCCCCCACTGACTACCGCAGGGTCATCCGAAGAATCTAGGCCAGGTACTCCCCTCCGCACCCCTGCCCGGAGGCGACTGCTGGCCCAGGAGCCGGCGAGTCCAGCCCTAGGCCCAGCGTGCGGCCGAGCCGGACCACACTCTGGGAGACGACTCTGGGAAGGGCAAGGTTGCCGCAAGTCTTTCTGAGGGGACAGGAGAGATGTGCCGGCTTCTCCGCAAGGCTGGCACCAGGCAGCGAGCCGTGACGGCGGGTCGCCAGCAGAAACCCTGGGCACGACCGCTGGAGCGGGGCTCTGGGAGCGGCTGGGAGGCCGGGGCGCTGCAGGCCAGCGAGGGAGCTCTGTGAGCCCGAAGTCACTTCAGAGGGGTGCAGCCCGCCACCTCCGACCCAGCGAATCCCAGACCGCTCCCGCCACAGAGGGGGCAGCCCTGCCTGCTCATCTAGCCACCTCCAGACACTGAGGCCTCTTCTGCGCTGGGCGCCCTCCTGGAGCCTGGGGACCACAGGGGAGGGGTGTCCAAAGTGTGACCCAGGGAAACTTTGGGGGCCTGCAGGGCTTCCCAGGAGGCAGATGGGGTGGGCAGTGAGCACCCGGTGTGAGTAAAGCAGAAGAGGGAAGGCCGGGGCAAGGGGAGCTGGAACCCCTGGGCCCCAGAATGCCCAAAAGGTGACAATGGAGACTCCACAGTGGTTTCTAGTCAGATTAGTGAAGGAGACAGGCCTCTGTATTAGAAAAACAATTCCAGAAATAATAAAGGGAGATGATGTGAATAAAGAAAAGAACACAAGACTTGGGGGTTAGAAGGTCTAGGTGTAAACCCTGGTCGGGTACTTGCCACGTGGCCTCGGACAAGCGATGACACCCAAGCTAGTGGCCCACGAGGGCTGACTAGGGAGTGGCTCCTCACAAGGTACAGAGGCACGACTGAGAGCCTGTGACAGAGCCAGGCCCCTAAATATTCACGGAAGCCAGTCAGGCCTTGAATGGGAGCATCGACGGAAGCTGGGACAGAGGCTGGGCCGGGCTGGGCCGGGCAGACGGAAGGCCCACCGCAGCTGCTCTCTGCCCTCCCCCGTGCGCACCTTGCCCCGAGCCCCTGCACCTATCCTCATGCTTGGAAGCCTGCAGGATGCTGCCCCCACGGGTCCCCCCGCCCCCCAACATGGAACAGAGGATAACAGCATCCTGGCACTTTACAAAGGGTCTCGCGGTGCTGTGGAAGGAGGGAGGGAGGGAAGGCACGAGGGAGGGAGGGAAGGCAGGAGAGGCCCAGCCGGTCCTGAGCATGGGAAGCCCTGCCCACCTGAGCGCTCTCGCAGAGCCCCAGCCTGGGGCGCGCCTGGCATGGAACACGACCCCACATGGCCTCTCGTGAGGTAGCTGGGGACAGCGGTGCCACGCAGACCACCCGCCTTGTGGGGGAGCCGCGCCCCAGCCCGCAGAGCTGAGATGGGCTCAGGAAGGCAGGCGGGCCGCGGCTCCCAGGAGAGGTTCTGTCTCCAGGTAGACAGGGCAGAGGCGGCTGGGCCGGGGCCTCTTTACCTCTCCTGCCTCACTCAGGACTGATGATGAACACGGGGAAAACACACCGGTGTGGGGGAAACAGGACTCCTGACGACACTGAGGGGCGGTGACAGGCGCCCAGCTGCTGGGACCCAGACTCCGGCTGCACCACCCCACCCACCCCTCCCAAGCGGCGGCCCCTGCTGCCCCACTCGCTACCTTCACGGCCCCTCCTGCAGGCAGGTGGCCCACATTATCGAGGGATCCCACCTTCGCCTGGGCCTTCTCCTTGAAGTTCAGCTTCTGACTTTCAATCTTGACATCTCCTCCACCTGGAACCAACAAGACCACCGGTCACACGGGCAAAGCCAGGAGGCTGGAGCAGAGATCCTAGCTTGGCCAAGGACTCGCTACGTGCCCAGTACAGACACCAATGTGACCTGCTCCCAGCGGCTCTGGGGACAGCGGACAAAAGGACAGTGAACGTGCTCGTCACACAGGGCTCATCTCAAAGTGGGGCTGACAACCTGCACCTGGCCGGCAGGAACGCCTCTGCGGAGCGAAGTCCCCTTCACCTCCACCGCACAGCCTCCGGCCAAGCCTCTGAAGGTGCCTCGAGGGGTCTGCTTTAGGTTCCCTTGGCAAAGTGAACAGCTCCCTCTCACTGGCTGGGGGCACGGGGCGCCCCAGCTTCCTTTCAGCCTACGAACGCCCTGTCAGGGTCGGGACTCTGGTCTCACAGCTGCTAGGGCTGATGTTGGGAGAGTGCCTTGCCCAAAGTCACCACTGAGCTGGCGACGGACAGAGACAGGATGGGAGTGGGGTCTGTCTGAGCTGTTGAACTGACCCACACAGTGGTGACAAGAAGGAAAGTGGAAAGTGGCCTCTTTGTAGTGTAGGAAAAGGGGGAGAGGCGGGAGTCGTCCGGGCACTGAGTTGAGAAGGGACAGGCCTGGCCTGGCCCCGGGGCCCAGTGCCCTTGCGTGGCTGGGGCCCTAGGGTGAGGTTCAGAGCTCACAGCCATGGTGTGGCCACAGGATCCCGGCGGGTCGGCCCCCTCCAGGTCCCGCAGCCTGGCTTCCCTCACGCGGCCGTCTCCTCGGCTCCCGTCCCAAACCAGAGCACGCAGCTTCTTGCCAAGTTTGCCAGCTCGCCGACCCACTAAAGCCCCCCCCAAAAAACCGGGCCTCCAGTCAGTCAGCGGCACTCGGGAGGGAGGTATCGCACAAGAGTGGGTTTAACAGATAAAAGGGAGAAAATGACAGGGAGTTAAGGGCCAAACTGTTTTGATCCTTTTAAACAGAACACATTCTAAAATGGATGATGACACTTTCTGCCGAGGGGGAACTGGCCCCGTGCCTGCCTCCGAGAAGCCGGGCGAACCGCACCCCTGCCGCAGCGGAGACACCCCCAGCCGCAGCCCGGCTCTGTGACCCGCCAGCGGCCGCTGAGGTTTCGGTGCCTCGGACAGGCCCTGCTCCCAGTGCAACAACTCCCTCCGCATCAGCTCCTGGCAGGTGCTCGAGACAGCAGTGCCCTTCACGACCTGTTCCTCCTCAGAGGCACTAAGATCCACCCCCCCCCGACAGGCACTGAACTGCGTGGTTTCCATCGCTGCCTCCTGGGTGGGTGGGGGCGGCTCCAGGAATCTTTATGGAATGACAGAAGCATTGGGGTGAAACCCAGCGGCCTTGGCAGGACCGCACGCCCCAGGCATGCTGGGCTCAGGGGGACACACTCACCAGGTTTGTGCTTGATGTTGGCCTTGGACCCACACTTGGAGGAGACCTTAGAGATGTCCACCTTCTTATTCTGAATCTGAACCTGAGAGACAAACCACAAAAATATCATTGCCTCAGAGAGAGGGTGTATTTCAGGGCCCGCAGCTTCTGAGCCCACCCGCAGGCAGACCAAACCGGTGTTCCCACACACACCAGGCCTTTCCCTCCCCGCTGTATCTGTGCATCTGCCAGGCAGCTCTTCTCCCATTTTGCTGGATCCAAATCTCCTAAGATGTCATTTTGTTCCACCTGAAATCTTACCCATTAACTCCTTGCTCAGAGATAATCTGGAATAATGTTTTCATGTTCTCCTTCCAGTTCTTTTCAGTGCATTTTTCCCTCCTGGCTGGCCACAGAGGTATCTATCTGTCTACAATATGTACTCCTGCTTAATTCATGTTACAAGCATTTTCCCACAGAAGTTGAGAAATGTAAAGAGGGGACCCACATAATAATCCATCCTATAAGATCTTATATAAACCCAATATCATGCCTGATATTGAACATTTGGGTTTTTTCTAATTTTTCACCATTAAAACCATGGCAGCAATGGGGGTGCCTGGGTGGCACAGTTGGTTGGTTGGGCATCTGACTCTTGTTTCAGCTTGGGTCGCGATCTCAGGGATGTGGGATCGAGCCCCGTGTCGGGCTCTACGCTCAGTGTGGAGTCTGCTTAGGACTCTCTTTCTCTCCCTCTGCCCCTCGTCCCCACTCTCTCTCTCTCCAAAATAAACCATTTTTTTTTTTTTTTTAAAGATTTTCTTTATTTATCTGACAGAGAGAGATACAGTGAGAGAGGGAACACAACCAAGGGCAGAGGCAGAGGGAGAAGCAGTCTCCCCGCCGAGCAGGGAGCCTGATGTGGGGCTCGATCCCAGGACCCTGGGATCATGACCAGAGCCGAAGGCAGACGCTTAATGACTGAGCCACCCAGGAGCCCCTCTCCAAAATAAATCTTAAAAAAAAGAAAAGAAAAGAAAAAAGAAAAACAAACAAAAAAACAATGGCAGCAATAAATATCTTTGTGAATAGAAGTCATGGCAATTTTGATGACCCCTTAAGCAAGATGCCCAGAACTTTAGTTACCTGGTGAAAGGTTCAGACTATATGTATCCAGGTTCTTAAGCCATGCGGCCTAACTGCTTTCTAGAAATGTGACAATGGACACCCACCACCGAGCTTAAGTGTTTGTCTCACCATATCCTCCCAGCACTGGACATTCCCATTAAAAACAATAACAACGCTTTTCCAGTAAGCAGCCTGAGGTGATCTCTGAAAATGGTTCGCTATTCACTTCACCCAGAAAACCCTACAAAATCAGGCAAATCAAGAGGTTCAAACCTTCACGTTCAGTTTAAGAACACATGTGAAATGGCCCAGGTCATCAAGAGGAAGCATATCTGAAAAACCACCAAATATCTGAAAGATGTCACTTTGCAGAAGCAACATGACCCACGCTGTCACCACGATGCAGTGTTGGAGGTGGGACGTGTGGCCAGGCCAAATGGCAGGGCTGGACACAGGATGGGTGTCCCCAAGAGAGTGCTGTATTTTTACTGCACATGCTTAAAAACGCAGAGAGTCGGGGCGCCTGGGTGGCTCAGTCGTTAAGCGTCTGCTTCTCCCTCCCCCACTCCCCCTGCTTGTGTTCCCTCTCTCGCTGTGTCTCTGTCAAATAAAGAAATAAAATCTTTAAAAAAAAAAAAAGTGCAGAGAGTCATGCTGAACTGAAGGGGTTAGATGCAGATTCTCTGGTCATGGAGCACATCCAGGAGAACAAAGCCGCCAAGATGCGGCGTGGAGCTTACAGGGCTCGTGGCCGGATCAGCCCACACATGCGCTTTCCCTGCCACACTGAGATGCTCCTGACGGAAAAGAGCAGATTGTTCCTAAACCAGAAGAGGAGGTTGCACAGGAGAAAAACGATATCCCAGAAGAAACTGAAGAAACAAAAACTTACGGCCCTGGAGTAAATTCTGCATAGAACACATGCAAATAAAAGTTAAAACAAAAAACCACCACCACCACCAAAACTTTGCTAATTTATACGTGAAAACTGCTCAGTTTTGGTTGCTCTGCTCATTATTAAGGGTACTAATAACCATGTGCACGATGTACCCCTCCCTCTCCCAAAGAGCCGGGCCCAGCACGGTCGTGTATGTGCACAGAGCCCAAGCCAGCAGCCCGGGGCCCTACATCTGCAGTGATGAGGCGCAACCTCCAGGCTCCACGAGGCCTTTGGCTAATCTGACATTCTGTCCGCAGCTGTTGAGTAATCAAAAGGACGAACAGCCTTTCATCTGACATGAATCCCGTTGGGGTGAACATCTTGCTACTGGGACTGAGGGCATGTGTTTCACTTAGGAAAGGTCGTCATCTACAGCTGGGCACTGGGTTCTGGGATGAAGATTCCAGGGTCCCTGTAAGTGACCCAGCTGCTCCCCGGTTCTGTGGAAAAGCCCAGCTTTCCATCTCAGTCAAGTCCTCCAGGCCGGGGCCCCAGGAGCCCTGCCAGCAGGTGCCACACCCTCTGGTGGGGTTTCTTCGCCATGCCATTCAATGACTACCTTCTAGGACCCTGTCTCCTTTTCTTCAGCATCAGGAAATACAGTTTCCGTTGGACTCCAAGAGAACACATGTGATGCCCACTGCATTTTCATGTGCCCACCCACCGCCCAGGGCTGGCCACAGAGTAACTTCCCATCATCCTCACTCTCTGCTCATACTGCTCCCTAGCCTGGCAAGCCCAATGCATTCTCCTCTGCATCCTTCAAAGCCCAGCTCAGGGGCCACCTTCTTCAAAGCCTTCCCAGGCCCGAGCTTCACCCCACCTTTTCACATCGTCTCTTGAAGGGACATCAGCATCAACAGGACACTAAGTGCTTCACGTATTCAGTCACCATTTACAAAGGACCTATCACCCTCAAAACAACAGCCTCCGCTTTGTGTTATTTCCAACAAGGCTGCAATCCTCTCTAAACGAGAACACAGGGAAGTACTTTTCCCAGCCAAATGTCTGGCAGCCGCTGAAACCCAGACAAATGTGTCCTGCTGCACGGGTGGCAAGCTCATCTCGTGCCCTCCCCGAGACACCCGTGAGCAGTCACGGAGCTCACTTGCTGAGGTTTGGGGCCCACGCATTTCTTGAGCCAGCGTTCTGCAACTGAAGCCACCACTTGTTTACTTCTTGCCTGGTCCTCAAGTAAAGAACAGCTGATGAGGGGAAATTCTGCTTTACAGACGTGCTCCAGCCAATAAACGAAGAAGGAATGGCAGAATCAGAGTCTCTCCACAGTGCACCCCTACTGAACACATGGGTCTAGGTACTGGCCATCAGATGATGTGCCTCCTGACGGAAACACCACCACTACCTATGAAAGGCTTGCAGAAATTTGGGTTGGGCGGGGGGCGGGCGGGGATCAATCCTGAATCAATTTAAAGACTATCAAGGGACGATGGAATATGCTAAATGAAACCACGGGGGTGTAATCAGCAGGAGAATTCAGATTCTAGGACAAGCTACTTGGTTTACGCATGAAAAATACCGCTACGAGCAACCCTGTCAGGACCACTCTCACTCTTGAGAGTTTTTTCTGTATCTTCACTTAATAAACTTCTGTAGCTTTACTCACCAAAAAAAAAGAAAAAAAGAAAAATACTGCTACAAAAAAAATTGAAGGGAGCCTGTAGAGTAAAAGAAACCTAAGATTATAAAAGACAAGAGACACATCAACCAATCACAAGTTATGGACCTTACTTGTATCCTGATTCAAATAAGCAAACCTGTTTAACACGTCCGTGGGAGTTTTACACACATACACATACATACATATACACACACGTACACTAAGGAGTTCTTATCTTTTAAAGCTATAAATGGAATATCTGCAGATGAATGACATATCTAGGACTGGCTTCAAAACAGTCAGGGTGGCATACATAGATAAGACTGGACACGAGGAGGGGCACCTGGCTGGCTTGGCGGAGCGTGCAACTCTTGATCTCAGGGTCATAAATTTGAGCCCCCCGTTGGGTGTAGGTGTAGAGATCACTTAAAAAAAAAAAAAAAGACTGGCCACAAGGATAATAAATAAAAGGTATATCCAGTTCATGGTAGTATTTTTTTTTTCTATTTTTGTATGTATTTGAAAATTTTCTATAATTGCAAGTTTTAAAAAGTGTAACCGTGTCCCCCTCACTTAACGAGGCCCACTACATCTGAGACGTGGCTCTGCCTCCTGAGGCTGGCATGGAGAGAAGCCATAGTCCCTTCCAGATGATCCTCCCCGTCCTGTCCCCCCCAGGCCACTCGCCGCCACTCGATGCTTTAGGGAGCCACGTGCCGCTTCCCTGGCCTAGGACGCGTGTTTCTCAGATGTCCTCTCCCCAGCGAAGCCCCACGGCCCTCTCGCTGAACCACCAACCCCACATCCCCTGCACCTCGCTCTAGCTGTTCACACCGTCTGCCCCCCGTCCCCCGGTCCGGTGACACCCCGCAGCCTGCTGCGGGGAGGGGTAGAGGCTGCTGAGATGACATAGCCGCTGGGTCTAAGAACACATCAACCCATCACACATGTCTCCCCTCATCGCTTCTCGGCCTTTTGGCTAAGATCAAGTGTACACATGTCTCCCCTCACGAGGGTGAAATGGCAGAAAAACGGTCTCACACACACACACAAAACTGGGGGGAAATCTGCTCTGTTCCCTGCCCTCGCGTGCTCCTGGCTCCCAACAAGGGGACGCGTGTATGTGCGCCGGGGCGCTCTGCGGTACTGACGGGGGCCCTGCTCCGGGCCTCCCCTCTGGGTGCCAGACTCTGAGTCTCTAACCAGGAGGGGATGGGGTTTGTGGGTGACGTGTGACACTGTTCTACCCGCACGGCGGGCCCACTCTTTCTGCACTGCACGTGCATCCGTGCTGGCTTCACGGGCGCTGAGGGAAGGAAGCGCAGCGCCTCCAGCCAGGCCGCTTACCCTCCCCTTCCCGCAGGCAAGCGCTGCTCCCAGGCGGTTTCCGAACGCCCTGCCTTCGAAGGAAGCCTCCCTCCCACAGTAAAATGCTTACGCGGCGCCTGGGGCTCAGTCGGGTCAGCGGCCAACTCTGACTCTGGCTCAGGTCATGAGATTGAGCACGGAGTCTGCTCGTCCCTCTCCCTCCTGCTCTGTCATTGTGTGGCCCCCCCACTCCTGCCCCCCCCACTCCGCCCTGGCTCACGCACTCTCTCTCTCCCAAATAAAAATCTTTTATTAAAAAAAGTGCTTTTAAAAAACCCTTGAAGCCGTGTGTAAGCAGTGTGGGAGAGCACAGTAGGTGATAAATGATGCCTATTTTCCGAGCTTGTGCATACACCGCACACCACACCAAGTGCATTTCTGTGTCACACACACAATGACCAATTCCTTCAGAGTCTCCTGCTCACCTCCTGTTTTCAGCTAGCCCAAAAGCCTGAAAGGAAAAGCTAAAGCTGGTGCCTCCCTGAAGCCCTCAAGCTGGATCTTCATCACCTTAACCAGATACTGTCTTTAAGCGCTTCACCCACTTCAGCAGATCCCACACCAGGCTGGCTCCTGTCAGGCCAGCGACCAAGCCAGCCAGGTGCATTCCACCGCGTGTCAAGGATGCAGTTCCTGCCCAGGCCAGGAGAGCCACTGGCGGAGAAGTGACTGGAAAGAGCTTCGGTAAGGGGGCTTGTGTGGGGCAACAAAGGGATGCCCTGAGGCAGATTCCTCACAACAGAACTGCTGGGCAGGGGGAGTGCTGGTCAGCCACAGGCAGGATGGCATGGCCACTGAAGGGGCAGGAGGGACAGAGCTTGAAAATGAACGGGGTGAGCAGAGCAGGACTCAGCCCAGTTCAGGACAGTAAGGAGAAGGAACAGAGTGATCAGGCTGATGGAGCAGGATGGGCTCCCTCGCTCGGTTTGGGGGCGGGGGGGAGAAGCCGGTGCGGAGCAGTGAAGGCGGAGGCCGCACGTGGCGGCTCCACAACACCCCTCCCTCCGGCACGTGCTGGAGCCTTGCCTGCCTCTGCAAGGTCACAGGGACACGTGGAGGGCGAACAGCGTGTTCTTAAGGCTAGACCAGGGCCTCCCTGTTAGCCAGAGTCACCTGTGTCCCCAGCAGAGCTTAGGGCTGGCACAGAAGGGCAGCATGATAAAGGGATGTCTGGATGGAAGAAGGAAGAGGACAAAGAGAAAAGGAGCTGCTGAGGGAATAAGAGGAGGGAGGACTCAGAAAGGTGAAAGTGGGGGAAAGAGAGGTGAGATGCCAAGTGGGCGTCACCAGATTGTAATATTTAGGGGTTTCCCAGGAACAGCCAGCCTAAATACACCGGGGCATTGAGGCCTCCCTCACTTCGCTAGCCTGCGTCTGGAAGGGAGCCCCGGCCAGGCTGCCGTGGCCCTCTCCCCAGGGTGCCCCACGGGGGCTGTGCTGCAGACGCTAGCTGTCCGGAGCCCATACTTACATTACCACCTCCAGGGACATGCTTAATATTGTCCTTGGAACCACACTTGGACTGAATATGGCTGTAGCTCACTTTTTTGGAGACTATCTGGACCTGGAGTGTTAGAGAACAGAAAAAAAACAACATAAAGGGAGAGGGCTGGTTAGAACCGACACAGGGCAGGCAGTGCGTCCACACGTGACCACAGTGACAACAGAGTGTTGTTCCAACTCCGCCCCCACCTGCAGCCGAACAGCTGTGGAGAAGCACAGGGGAAGGAATCTGAGGGAAGCAGGAAAGGGAGTGAAGGACAAAGACAAACAACACAAGGACAGAAGCAGAGGCTGCAGAAGGGCTAATGGTCCTCCTCACTGTTCCTTGGGGCTGGGCCGTGGTTCACGAGGCCCAGCCAGCAGCAGGCCCTGGATGCCCACCCAGGCACAGCCCCACTCCTGCTCCCGCCTGCTCTTCCCCGACAGCTGGGAGTGTCTGGGGAAGCCTCTCTGCAAGGGTCCTGCTCATCTGGACTGGTCCTCACCGAACCTTGGCCCTTCCCTTATATCTGGGAAGGAAAGGCAGCTCCGAGAAGCACTGGGCAGCTGGCTCACAGGGCACAGATCTGATACAGGAAGGAAGGGACATCATAGCTCAATCATGAATGCAAATGGACCAGAGGCCGCTGGACCTGCCATGCAGAATCCGGACGCCAGGGGGAGCGCAAGCCACATTCTCGGCAGCTCCACACTCCACAAACAGCCCGGTAGTCTCGGGCTCAAGAAAGTACACTGAGCTTCTGGTCTAGCTTTTCTTCAACTCGAGGGTAAAACACTTCCCTCAATCCTCCAGATGCCTAATCCTGTGCCCTGTGAGTTTTCGTGCGCAAAGAGAAGCAGCTCCAAGCAGGGCTGCAGTGATGCATAATGGGGCGGTGGGCGGGGGGGGGCGGGGGGACGGATGACAGGACACAGCACACTGTAGTGCTTATGAATGGTTCCCCCTGGAATGCAGCCACACAAAGGCCCAGGCTCTAAGGGCTGGAACAAAGAATTCTCTTTGAGTCTTCTGAAAAAGAAACAGTTGCCAGCTTCCTTCCTTCCTTTGCTTCAGAGCCCTTCACAAATGAAACGGGCTCCAAGCTGAAGAGTTTTCCACAGAGCAGAGAAATCCACCCCGAGAAATTCCAACCCAAATACCTCACCGTTTTGTGCCTTCTTTACAATGTCAGTGATGAATAACTGGTTAGCAAACCGTTTCCTAATGAAACCCTGCTCTGAACCAGAGACCCACAGGACCTCTAGGAGTCACCTGGAAGCCTCACCGACTGTACAAATTCCTTGGGCTGAGACTCCCCATCCTGGTCCCTGAGAGCTGGAGGTTAGGCTCCTCTGGCAGCCCCTGGCTGGAGAGACCACCTACCTGCCACAGCTAAGGAAAGAAGGTTCCCACAGCAAGCAGGAGGGGCCTGGTTCCAGGATGTGGAGGCAAGAGGAAAGAACCTAGAGTTTCCTCTTACCTGTGCAATCCCTAAGCTGAGTGGGTTTCCAGAGGGAATGGAGCATGTGAACTTTCAGTGAGAAGGGGACATGGGGAACCAGGGCAAACAAAGCTATCTCTGTAGCCAGCATGTTGTGAAAGGGGCCTTCTTAAACTGAAAGGTCAGTTTAAAGCACCAGGGGTCCAGGGTTCCAGGTGCTGGCAAGTAACCAATGCCACGTGTCTCACTGAGGCAGGACCTGGGTGCTCAGTGTGTGTGTTCTGCGTGCAAAACGGGTGGGGTTTCACATCAAGGTCAGTGTGAAGAAAGTGGCTGAAGGTTTTTGGATCCATGTTATCCGGTTGAATAAATATTTCCCAAAGGGTAATGGGCTCCCAACTCTGTTAACTGTCAGGGTTAATACAAAAATTTTTCTGATGGCTGAGTCATCAAACAAAGAGGAGGGAATGCGGGGGCAAAGTAGAAACTAAGGACAGGAAAAAAGTGCAATAGAAGGGAAAGTGACTGAGGCTGGAAGAAACAGTTTATCATCTTTCACCTTCAAGAGGTAAAAGTCTAAATAAAACTCACTTTCCCAGCAGGTGGTTTCTGCGCACTCGCAATGGGACCGGCTGTTTTAGTGACTGCGTTAGGTTCAGGCTTTCGAGCCGGAGCAGATGCCTCTGTTTTTTTCTCTACTTTGGCCTGGATGGAGATAAAGGGAGGGCACATTTCAAACCAAGAGGGTAAGAGCCCAAATGCCAAGAAGGGAAGAAAGCTGTCGGGGACTCAAAATCAGGCCAGGCCACCGGCAGAAGCAGGTCACCCGTGCTCCTAGGAAAAAACCCCACCATTTTCCAGGGTAGACCAGCCAGGGGGAGGAGCTGCAGAACAAAGTCTTGAGACCCTAGGAAGAGATCAAGATAGCACTCACAGAGAAAGGCGGGAAGGAGGGCTAAGTTAGTGATTCTCTTTGGAGTGTGTGTTTGCCAATCATCATGCCCTCCCATTCAAATGTCCTCACCCCAAGCAAGCTGCCATAGTCAATAGGGAGCCACTACTGATGATGGGAAGTCTCATACCACTCAGGTATGTTGGAACACAAAATAATTTGATTACCAGGCCGAGTCACTCAACGTCCCCCCAGGACCACCTGCAACTTTTGCCCAAGGAAAGCATAAGAAGAGCCCAGGAAGGGGGAGATGGGTCACGCATTACGCCAGAGCCACAGCCTCTCAGCAAAAGCAACTCTCAGGCCCTTTTTCCAGACTAATCTCAGTTTGCCATCAATGTCTTCCAAAAGTACCAGGATTCTGCCTCATTTTGGGCCCTGTTCAATTTTTTAAGGGCTCTGGGTTGAAGCAAATTAAGCTATCCTACCCTGAGTGGGAGGGAGGGGTGGTGGTTTAATGCTGGAGAATCACATAGGAAATGAGAAGGTTCCTGCTCCAAGGACTTCGACTGGGACTTTCGCCACCATCTTTTCATACACCAAAGTCCCACTGCTGCTAACAGCTGACAAGTAATTCTGGGGTGGATGCAACCAGAAAAGCCTTAAGAGTAAAGCACCGGGGCCTGCCCTGCCGCCCTCCACCAGGACTCCCCGGGCCGCCCTTCCGATTAGGAAAGCAGGAGGTCTGCAGCAGCGAGTCCTCCCGGCCACCAGAGGACGCCCTACCTCTTTCACGCTGAAGGCACCACCCCCCCACCGCCACCCCCCCATATCAAAGCTTCTACCTCCTACACGTCCTGCTGCTCAGACAGCGCAAGGGTAAGGAGCACGTCCAGTCTCTCACCTTCACACGGTCTCACAGTCCACCTCTGTTCGTCTTGTTAAGGAGAAGAACCCTGTTGCCTCCAAACAAAAATGTAAGCCTAAACCCCAAAATACAGAACAAGACCCCCTCTGATGGGGACGGGAAGAGAGAGCCTGCTGCTGGGACCTGGAGCCCAGGCTGAAAGTCCCTGGCACTGAATCCAATGTCCCCACCACCCTTCTTCTTTGGTTGGCGCCTGGGGCTGATGTGAGGACATGCCTGGGGAACAGCGGGTGGGTGGGTGTGGCAGCGGAAGAAGCAAGGGCTGGCATGCCGAGGACCCCCAGCTCCCTGGACTCACCCGGCCTCCTCCAGGCTGATGCTTGATGTTTTCCGTGGAGCCAACCTTGGAGCGGACATTCTTCAGATCAGGGGCAGAAGCGTTGGTAGACAGGCGGCTCAGCCTTGGGGCAGAGGAGCTGGGCTTGGCTGAGGCGGGCTTCTTGTCTGAGGAAGGGGTCCCAGAGGGCCGGGGAGGGGTGGGTGTGGCCTTGGCTCGGCTGGGAGCCACCCCTGCCACGGGGGCGACCCCAGGGACAGTGGCGCTTTTCTTCACGTTGCTGGTGGACGTGCTCTTGGAGCGACTCAAGTCAGCTGCAAAGGTAGGAGTGAGAGAGGACAAGGGTTCAGGGGGAGAGAGCAAAGGGGAGCCTTAGAGCCACAGAGAGGTAGAGGCTTATTTTAGGCTTCCAAGAAGCAAGGGACCGGGGGTTACCTGGTGCAGACTTCGTAGCTGTCTTCTTCATGTCCGCAGGTTTTCCCTCAGTCCTAATGGCTGCACAAACATACACGTTTTAACATTTAGTGTTTACAAACTAACCTAGTGAATGGCTCATCCCATCCTGAGATTCATTCATTCATTCAACAATTACTGAATGTCCCTTTTGGGCCATGCGCTGTGCTAGTCGCTGGGAATAAATGAGGGGTAAATCAGACAGCCAGGGAAAGACTGTGCCCTTCTGGAGCATACACGGCCACCCACTCTGTCTCACTCTTTCCTACAGCCTTGCCGGCGCCTTCCGCACGGCCTCGGAGGTGGGCTAGCAGTCCACGCACCGTGGGACTATCTCCTGTCATGTACGCCATGACCACGATGTGCTGAGTGCTGCGAAGCTACTAAGAAAGGAACAGTAAACACTACCTGGGAATCCGTAAGAATCCCTTTCACTCAATTTTCTGAATATACGTACTTGCTAACCTCATATGGAGATCAAGGATCCACTTTTCACTGTACCCCATTAAGGACGAGGGCACAAACAGGGGTGCACGGCTTTCTGTGACGTTGGCTGGAGCTACAGCTGGGGCAAAGCCAAGGCCCCACCCTTCTCCCCACTGGTTCCCACGGGAGTGGAGGGTAACAGTACTCACCGGTGGGCCTCTTGGGCACAGGCGTGGGGGGGCTCCGACTGCCTGGCCCAGCTGAGGCAGGACTGGCAGCGGCCGGGGCTTTTGGAACAGTCTGGGAGCTCTTGGAGCCAGGCCGGGGGGCTGGAGCAGAGGCTGGCTTGGATGGTGAGGCCCGCTTCTCCAGAATCTTTGCCTCTGCAACAGGCTGGTGACAGGGAAGTGGGAATAAGAGCTGCAGGTCAGCAGGCGCCCCGGGAAGTCAGGGGACACCAGAAAAACTGTGGATTTGGCACTCACTGACAGGACAGTTTATGCTGTTCTAAGATCTAAGTCCTTCAGACAGAGTGAGAAATGGGCCATGCAGGGCGCTGTGTCAGCTGGAGTCAGGGAATGGAGCCTAACTATCTCAATCCAGCCTGAACCAGTGAGAATGAACAAACCAGAAAAGTATACCACATCACATACGCAGTCTGTCTCAGGATCTAATGTATTTAAATACATTAAATACATCAGTATTTAATTACTTGACCAAAGATAAGTAAATATATAAACAACACAAAAAATGTAAAAATTATGTTCAAATTCAGTCACTCTTTTGGCGAAGATGCACACAGTGAATGCTGGTTAGGGCTGCCAACAGTGAGAACACTGGCCTCACCAGTCAGATGAGAATGCTGAGCTCTAACCCCAGGCAGGCCCCCAACTCAGTGTGTTCCTGGCAAATCACAGTGTCTCTCTGGGCTTTATTTCCTCAGTCGGATAAAGGAGTTCGGCACAGAGGACCCCGGGACCAGCTGTCATGCCACGTGGTGTTAGGGACTAGAGGAGGAGAAGTCTCTGAGAGCACAGGCATGTGGAGAGCGGGGCGGAGGGGGCAGGCCTGACCACCACAGGGGATGAGGAGCACTGATGTCGCAGCTGTGACTGAGAGCCAAGGGGAAAAGTCTTGGCATTTGGGTCACTCTAGCTCCTCTTCCAGGGAGGCTGGGCATGGCGTCACTAGTAAGGAAGGGAAGGAATCATGTAGCCTGGTTTCTACGGGAACAGAAGTACCAAGTTACTCTAGACAATAAGCCAAATCATAGACACAGTGTATCCAGCCCTTTTACTCCACGACAAATGGCCACACAGTGTCGTATGTTGGTGGAGACAAGCAGGATACAGCTTAAATGGAAAATCAGCTAAGGAGGTGCTCAGAAATTAAGGGCTGGCATCGAATTAAAGTCTAACCCTGAAAGCGCAGGGTAATGGCCGTTTCTACAAATGAAGTCCCTAAGTATAGCTGGAATTGGAGGAACTGGTTCAGCCACCAGCCCTGTTTGGAATAGATCGTAGGATTTTGTGCAGAGGGATCCCTCCTGTTGGCTCTAAGATCTGAGTATAAAACAGACACTCTCTGAGGCCTCCTTCAAATTCTCAATATTAGGACTATGATTCAGAATAATCTACTAGGGTCTTATTTTGCTAATAATAGTGATAAAATAAGTTGGAAAAAAGGTACTAAGGATAGAAGGCTCTAAAAAATGTGACATCCTTGATTTAGAGGTCAGGCTCTTGGCTTCAGCAAGCCGCAGAACCAGCCTGCTTTCATAACTGCAGTTACTCTGCTGTTTATCATTTTACATTTTCTTCTCTACCAGAATCCTGGATCTACTTTTTCTAAGTAAGTTTTTTTTTCTTTTGTTTGTTTTTTCTTTCTACCAAATAAGGATAAAAATAAATTTCATTAGACTTTAGTTTTTAATCAATCTCTAAAAATATTTTCATCTGTTTCTTATCTAAAAAACAAACAGCAGTAGTAACTGGAATGCAGATCACATTTTCAGGTCAGCTGTGTCTCAGAATGCTGTCTAAAAGCTGCATGGCAAAAGCCACGGAAGAACAGTGTTGACAGAGGCCCTGAGCATCAGTGGTGGAGTCAGCCCCAAGCTCACCCACTGGCTCTGCTACCTACTAGCACTGGACCTTAGGAAGGTTATCTCACTGAGCTATGAAATGAGAATACTAATACCCATATCAGGGGTTGCTGACAGAGAGAATCAAAGGAATTAACTTATATAAAGGAACCAGTAGAGGACACTTCATGGTTGTTATTATTGCCAAGTGAAATTTCACTGGACCACCTCCCCCTGCCGTCTTCTGTCTGCCCCAGGATTTGCCATGCCAGGGCTCCAGTGACCCTCCCTCTGCCCTCTTATGCAACTAAATCATCTTCTCACGATCAAGAAAAGCAGTCAACTGGGTAAATGAGGAGCGCCAGAAAGCTATATATTTTATCATTCTTAATCTATGACAGGATTTCTCAGTTTCTTGGCCAGGTTCCAACCTAGACTACAATTCCTAGGTTCCATCAATTTTCTTTACAAGATTAGATGATACACTAACATTGCCCACCATGAATTTAAAGAATAACACTGAGCTGACCGAAAGGCCCTTCTCAAGCAAAACAAGATGTTAAGGAAGGCAGCCACAGAGCCCAGCTGCCCTTCTAGAACGATCCTGCTGAAGCCACTCCTGCTCCAAATGGACCGGTTTCTAGGCAGTTACGTGTGGCTGACCTGGAAAACTGAAAACCTGCAGCGGGGAGCCCAGTGAGAGAGGCCCAATGTCAAAAGCAAAGGAAGTTGTCACACGTTGTTGGAACCTACAGAGATCAGCTAGAAGACCTTATCCAAAAAAGTCACAGGCGAAACTCACTTCTGCCAGAGGATTAAAGAGAAAGATAAGGAAGCGAATTTGGGGAATCTGATGTGGGAACTGTACCAAAAAGGAGTAGGTGACAGTATGTGGAAGAGGGCAAACTCGCTAACAGGTGTTCAAACAAGGGAAGAGTAAGGAGGAGCTGGGAGAAAGGAAAAGAAACCTAAGCAGAGGCAGTACTGCCTCCCAGCAGGGCAGGGAAAGGTACAAAGTCTGAAAGGCCTTCAGGTGTTATGGCTGCATTGTGCACCCCCAAGATTTGCAAGTCGCCTCTCTCCCCTTCCCCCGATTCCACCAGCTCGACTGCACTGCTTGGCAGCAACGAGAGCGATCGACCCTCGGAGGGGAGAACATCTCCCAGGCACAGGGCCTGGGTGGCTACTTACCTTGGGTTTTGAGTCTTTTGAAGGTAAGGTGGACGGCCTGGCAGCGGCGGTGGGAGGGCGTTTGGGTGGGGCAGCCGGCACTAAGCCTGCAGCGAGGCTCATGGGTTTTTTATTCGCCCCACCAAAGGTGGCGGGAGCCGGCTGCTTAGGGAGAGGACTGGGCTGAGTTTTGGCTTTCGATGTTGAAGTCTTTGCAGGCTGAGTGGTGGCCAAAGGCTTTAAGTTGATGTGTTGTTTTTTTTTTGTTTGTTTGATTTTTTTTTTTAAAGCCAACATCAAACACACAGACAAAAATAAAAACAAATGAAAAAAGTATAAATTGCACAATTCAAAGTAAAATTATAAGCAATGAGGATATATGCAACTGAAAAGCAGCATTCTGTTCTTCTGAGCTCGGTAAGGAGTGGAAAGAAACCATGAGAAAAATAAAGAAAACTGGGACTTCATTCTTAATGACAGTGTCACAAATTCCAGCAGTTCGGTACCTGAAGACTTAAATTCAGTGATGGCTTTAAACAATTAACTAATTTTTGGTGGCTGCAATAATTCTATGAAGAAGTCACCAGCAGGTAATTAAACGGTCATTATTTGTGCCTTGATGAGGCAACACGGCGGGGTTTTAGGACCACACTGAAGTATGGCATTTGTATTCTGCAACGAGCACCAGTAAGTTCCTGAAGCTTTGCTCCACCTTAAAAATCTGAGTTCTCGGGGCACCTGGGTGGCTCAGTTGGTTAAGCGACTGCCTTTGGCTCAGGTCACGATCCTGGAGTCCCAGGATCAAGCCCCGCATCGGGCTCCCTGCTCAGCGGGGAGTCTGCTTCTCCCTCTGACCCTCCCCCCTCTCATGTGCTCCCTCTCTCTCTCTCTCTCTCATTGTCTTTCAAATAAAAAAAAAAATCTGAGTTCCCTTTTTACGAATGAAGAATCTATTTCTGAATAGTTCTGCAAATCCCGTTATTGTTGTTGTTAAGGGAAGCAGAAACAACCTCTACAGAACATTTCTACATGTATTCAAGATAATGGGGTCAAAGGCAGAGATTTTAAGGGTTGAGTTAGGCTACGATGATAAAATAGGAATATAAAATATTTTCTAAGAATGTCCAGAAAAGGACTACTGATAGCTCAGAAAAAACAAATTTCATTCATTGATTCAAGCAGTAATAGCAGAAGATACAATTTTTAAAAATGGGAGCAGGAGAAGATAACCCACCACTCTGGTGCCTACCTTTGTTTTCTTCTCTGGGCTGGGTGGGAGCTCCTTGTTTGGAGGGGTGGTGATGTCATTTCCGGTCACACTCCCAGCAGGCCGTCCTTCTTCTGGCTTACTTATTCCTAAGTGGGGGTAAAGTCATGCTAAGCAGATGTTTTTCATACCCATTTTGAAAAAGCAAGTCTTAGGAAGACAGACCACTGACTAGCACTCCGTTCTGAAGAAAATCCACAGTGCTGTGCTCTGAACTGTGGACAAGACTCCCAAGTTCCTCTCACTGTGACAGGACCGTTTTAGATTCCAGAGATTCAGGCAGCCAGTCCCTGTGGAAAAGCAACCTAAGTGGGATTTGCACAAATGACCAATGGAAGGAAACAGCCCTTAAAGTTTGGTTTCCCTTCCCTGGAGACCAGCAAAGGGGTTCTGTCACCCAACCACTAACTCCTGGAGCACACAGGGGACAAAAACCTCTTCTACTAGAGTTTATCTCTTAGAATAAAGGTTGCTGAAGATGGGATAAGAGCCAGAAGATCATCCAATGTCCTCCCCTTACTTCCTTTCCCTTTAAAGCACCACTTTATGGAGGATGTGAGATTAACTTGATCTGGTTCTAGCAGTGACCCAGATTTCCAACAAGCCCGAGGAGACCCATGAAATCAGACCCAAGGGCAGAAATAAAGTCTACGCCTAAGGCTTGGCCCAGCAGCACCACTGTGGGGACGTAACTCCAGATTTCAATAGGGCTACACCTGAATGCAATGAAATACCATGAAATTTATAACCTGGGTGTGGTAAAGACCTTTCTGAGTGGCACAAAATCCAGAAGCCACAGAAGATCAGTCTGACTAAGGAAAAATTAAAAACAAAACAACAAACTTCAGTGTGGCCAAAAAAAAAAAAAAAAGAAAATGATAAGAAAAGTCAGAAGGCAGACAATTAACAGAAAAAATATCATTAACATCACATCAAAGACAAAGAGCTTATTATATAAATTACTCCTACAAATCACTAACTCCTATAAAAGCCAACAACCCACTGGAATAACGGCCCAAAGATTATGAACACAGTTTACAGAAAAGGAAATATAAATCAAAATACAAATTGAAAATAAGAAAGGATGTCCAATTTTTAATAGAAATAAAAACTAAAACCACACTGAGATGCCATTTTTAACCTAACATATTGTCGGAAGTACTACAATGTGAAAACAGCCTGTGGGGATAAATGAAGATACTCGCTGCTGCGAAGTGTATGGAATAGTACAACTCCTATGCAGGGCAATCTAGCGGTGTCTCTGAAGACTCTAGGTGTAGACAGATAATCCAGATATCCAACTTCCAGAAACTTATTTCAGAGGCATATTCACACACCAGCAAAATAGCAAATGTGCAAGGTCTTCATCAGAGCGTTGTTCCTAACAGCACAGAAGAGAAACACCCCGGAAGTCTGTTCATAGAAACGTGATTAAAGCACCATGGCAGAAATATCAATGTACTCTCCGCATCTGAAAAAATAAAGCATGACCAATATGGAACCATCTCTATTAAGTGAAGAAAAAAAGTAAGGTGCAGAATAGTTAAGATTATAGGAAACCCATTTGTCTAGAGAAGGGATGGGGGCAAAATACATTTCTAATGCAAATACACTTGTGCATGCATTTTAAAAAGGCCTTTGGAAGGAACTTCCAAGGTCACACTTGACCTTGCCTCCCCCAACACTACCTCCTGCAGAAGTACAGCACACTATCAAAACCAGGACGCTGGGTGCCTGGGTGGCTCAGGTTGGTTAAGCGACTGCCCTTCGGCTCAGGTCATGATCCTGGAGTCCCGGGATCGAGTCCCGCATCGGGCTCCCTGCTCAGCGGGGAGTCTGCTTCTCCCTCTGACCCTCTTCCCTCTCGTGCTCTCATTCTCTCACTCAAAAAAAAAAAAAGAACAAACAAACCAGGACGCTGGTATTGGTACAATCCACGGAGCTTACTCGGATGTGTCCAGTTCCACGTGCACTCATTCGTGAGAATGTGTACGCGCATGCGTGCAATTTTAGCACGTGTAGCTTTACATAACCACTCCTAACAATCAGAACAGATAAGTGTGCCATTACCACAGGGCTCCCTCATGTCACCCTTTTAGAGCCACCCCCCCTCCCCTCCTTTTCTAATCCTTAAATCTCTGGCAGCCACTAATCTGCTATCTCTAGAACATTATCTCAAGAATATTACATAAATGGAATCATACAGTATGTCCCCTTTTGTGTCTGGCTTCTTTCATCCAGCCCGGTGCTTCCGAGATGCATTGGTGGTGTTGCATGTATCAGTGGTCACTGCTCGTGGTACGGCTCTACCACAGTTTCATTATCCACCTACTGCGGCTACAAATATTGATGCACAGGATTTTTATTAAAATGGTGTCACTGTTAGTATATGGAAATGCAGTTAATTCCATCCTGTGACCTTGCTGAAACACTTATTAGTTCTAGGAGGTTTTTTGGTAGATTCCTTGGAATTTTTTTTTTTTTTTAAAGATTTTATTTATTTATTTGACAGAGAGAGACACAGTGAGAGGGAGCACAAGCAGGGGGAGTGGGAGAGGGAGAAGCAGGCCTCCCGTGGAGCAGGGAGCCCGATGCGGGGCTCGATCCCAGGACCCTGGGATCATGACCTGAGCCGAAGGCAGACGCTTAATGACTGAGCCACCCAAGCGCCCCTGGGATTTTCTATATAGACAGTCATGTCATTTGCAAAGAGAGCCAGATTTATTTCTTCCTTTCTAATCTAAATGCTCTTTTATTTCCTTTTACTTTGTTGTGCTGATCAGAACTTCCAGAACCACATTAAGTAGGAGTGGTGAGAACAGGCATCCTTGCCTCATTCCCAGTCAGGGGGAAAGCACTCAGTATTTCCCTGTTAAGTGTGATGGTACAGTTGGTTTTTTGTAGATGAGGAAGTTGATCAAGCTGAGGAAGTTCTCCCTCTAATCTTGGATGAGTGTTTTACCATAAATGGGTGTTGGGGTTTTGTTGAATGCATTTCTGTGCTTATGAATTTTTAGACTGTTGATATGGATTATGTTGATTTGGTTTTTGATTACTGAACCAGCCATGTGTATCTGGAATAAACTCCATTTGGCTGTTGTGTACAGTTTTTATATATTCCTGGATATGATGTTAACATTTTGTATCTAAGTTCATGAGAGATACTAGTCTGTAGTTTGTTTTGTATGGTCTTTGTCTGGTTCTGCTATCAGACAAATTCAGACCTCAAAAAATGAATCAGAAGTATTCCCTCCTCTTATATTTTCTGGAAGAGAACGTGTAAAATTGGTGTTAATTATTCTTTAAATATAAGGTAAACCCCTAGAGTGAATCCCTCAGGAACTTTTTAATTTAAAAATCTAATTTTATTAATGGTTATTCAGGTTATCTATTTCATCTTGGTTGAGTTTTGGTAACTTGTGCTTTTCAAGGAATTTATTCTAAGTTATTGAATCTGGGGGTGTAAAGGTGCTCCTGGTGTTCACTTCTATCCTCTTAATGTTCACTTCTATCCTCTTAATGGCTGTAGTGACGTCCCCTATTCCTGTTGTTAGTGGTTTGCGTCTTCTTTTTATCTGTCAATTTTGTTCAAGGTTTACCAGCTGTATTGGTATTTTTTTAAGAACCGTCTTTTGGTTTAATAAATTTCCTTTGTTGTTTTCTTGTTTACAATCTCACTGATTTTTGCTTGCTTCGGATTTATTTTTTCTTTTTCTAGTTTCTTCATATAGCAACTTAGACTACTGATTTGAGATCTTTTCTCTTTTCTAATGTAAGCACGTGGGGGCCATAAGTTCCCTCCCAGCACTGCTACGGCTGCATTCTACACATTTTGGTATGTTGTATTTTTGTTTTTATTCAGTTCATTTTATTTTTAATTTACTTTGTTTTAAATTTTAATTCAGTTAGTTAACATACAGTGTAATATTAGTTGCAGGTGTACAATACAGTAATTCGACACTTCCATACAGCACCCTGGGATCATGAAGTTCATTTTAAATTTCTTAAAAGATTTAAAAATTTTTTTGAAGTAATCTCCACACCCAATTTGAGGCTCGAACTTACAACCCTGACGGGGATCAAGAGTTGCACGCTCCACCGACTGAGCCAGCCAGACCCTCTCATTTTTAAAATTTCCTGGGGCGCCTCGGTGGCTCAGTTGGTTAAGCGTCTGCCTTCGGCTCAGGTCATGATCCCGGGGTCCTGGGATCAAGCCCCGCATCGGGCTCCCTGCTCCTCGGGAAGCCTGCTTCTCCCTCTCCCACTCCCCCTGCTTGTGTTCCCTCTCTTGCTGTGTCTCTCTCTGTCAAATAAATAAATAAATAAATAAATAAATAAATAAATAAATAAAATAAAATTTCCTGTGATAACTTCCTCTTTGACCCATGGATTATTAAGAAGTGTACTCTTAATTTCCAAATGATTAAAGATTTCCCTGTGGTCTTTCTATTATTGGTTTCTGATTTGATTCCATATGGCCAGACAACATATTCTGTATGATTTTGTGTTTTTTTTTTTTAATTTTATTTTAAAGATTTTATTTATTTGGGAGAGCGCGAGAGGGGAGAGAGCATGAGCAAGGGAAGGCACAGAGAGGGAGAAGCAGACTCCCTGCTCAGGACCCCAGGATCATGACCTGAGCCGAAGATACATGCTTAACCGACTGAGCCACCCGGGCGCCCCTGATTTTAATCTTCTAGATGTACTGAAGTTCATTTTGTGACCTAGGATCCATCTTGGCATATGTTCCATGGGATCTTGAAAAGAATATATATTCATTCTGCTGTCGTTGGGTGGAATTTCTGTAAACATCAATTGGATCCTGTTGTGTGATGGTATTGTTAAGTTATTCTTTACCTTTACTAATACTCTGTCCAATAGTTCTATCGATTGCTTAGAGTGGGATGTAGAAGTCCTGAACCATAATTGTGGATCTATTTCTCCTTTCAGCTCTATCATTTTTTTTTCATGTATTTTGCAGCTCTGCCTTTTGGTGCGTATACATTTAGAACTGCTCTGTCTTCTTGATGGACTGATTCTTTATTCTTTGCTCTGAAGTCCAGTTTGTCTAATATTAATATAGCCACTTAAAAAAATTAAGGTTTTTAAAAAAATATTTTATTTATTCATTTGAGAGAGAGAGAGAGCACAAGTTGGGGGAGTGGCAGGCAGAGGGAGAGGGAGAAGCAGGCTCCCCACTGAGCAGGGAGCCCGATGTCATGTTCCATCCCAGGACCCTGGGATCATGACCTGGGCCGAAGGCAGATACTTAACCGACTGAGCCACCCAGGCACCCCCCCAAAATTAATGTTAACATGATATATCTTTTTCCACCTTTTACTTTCAACCTACCTATGGTCCTTATGATTGACATGCAGTCCTTGTACAGGGCATGTCCTTGGGCCATTTTTAAATAATCTATCCTTCCAATCTCTGTCTTTTAATTGTAGTATTTAGACTTTTTGCATTTAAAGTAATTACTGATAGGCTAAGGCTTATACTGACATTTTATTATTTGTTTTTTTCCCTCTGGACTTTAATTTTAATTAATTCAAAACAACGTAACTTAGGGGGCGCCTGGGTGGCTCAGTCGTTAAGCGTCTGCCTTTGGCTCAGGTCATGATCCCAGGGTCTTGGGATCGAGCCCCGCATTGGGCTCCCTGCTCAGCGGGAAGTCTGCTTCTCCCTCTCCCATTCCCCCTGCTTATGTTCCCTCTCTCGCTGTGTCTCTCTCTCTGTCAAATTAAAAAAACAAAAAAAAACCCCCCAAAAAACATAACTTAGTACCAAATGTTTAAACATCCATTATAATTGCTACTGTGTAATCAGCATTGCTTAATCTAATCAGCTACACAAACCCATCAATTTTTCTTTAGGAAAAAAGTAGTAGAAATCCCAAAGAATGAAGGAAGAGACTACTAATTAAAGGTCACATTCATTAATCTAGCACCATAGTTCCAGTCTTAGGCCATCTCAAGTGGCTGGAAGGAGGAAGGGAAGAGATGAGGAGGTTGGAAAAGCATAGTTCTTCGCTTGTGGCCCCCTTTGTGCTCTGAGGCAAGGGAGGATCTAGAAGAAAGGAAAATCACTGAGGCTGGAATTTTGGTTCAGATGGTAAGGAGGCCCTCAAGAACAGCAGAATCTGAATATCCAGAAGGTAGTGCTGGAGTCTGCTCCATGAACTAGGGGGTTTCTTCTTGGCATCCAAGTCCTTTTTTTCTTCAAGTTTTTTAGCCAGGTCTGGTATGTCACAGTTCTGAGCCAGATACATTCCCACCATGGTACTAAAAGTAAATCCAAGTAGGAACTGGAGCATGGTGTCAGTGAGGAGGGCATGGAGGGTGGCTCTGTTTTTTATTTTTATTTGTTCCCTCTGTTTCTCTTGCCTTCCTGTGGGCTACTTAAACATTTTTTAAAATCCCATTTTCATTTTTCGCTTTTGAGTGTATGGTTTTGCTTACTTCCATTTAGGATCTTTTGTTCTCCCTGCTTTTTAAATATAATGTCTTAGGTATTTCCTTTTCGTACATTGAGCACCACATCAGATGGTACTATAATTTTTGTTTCAATCATCAAATATGATTTTTAAAATTCATGAGGATAGTCCATTTATATTTACCCCTATTTTTACCCATTCCATTGTTCTCGTTGTTCTTTCATTTCTGAAATTCCAAGCCTCCTCCTGTTATGGTATCTTATCTTTTTGGAGAGTTTCCTTTAGCCTTTCTCTAAGGGTATATCTGCTAGGAACAAATGCTCTTAGTTTTCCTCTAAGAATGTCGTTACTTTCCCTTTATTCCTGAAGGATAGTTTTACCAGATATAGAACTTGCAGTTGACTCTTCTTTTCTTCTAGCACTTGAAAAATGTTGTGCCACTTCCTCCTGCCCTCCAAGGTTTCCGGTAAGAATCATGCTGTCATCTGAACTGCTGTTCCCCAACAGCTAATACATAATTTCTCTCTGGTTGCTTTTAAGATTTTTTTTCTTTGTCTTTAGTTTGCAGAATTCAATTATAATATATCTTGGTGTAGATTTCCTTGGGTTTTTCTCTTTGAGGTTCATTCAGCTTCTTGAATCTGCAGGTTTAGGTCTTTTGACAAATTTGGGAAGTATTCAGTCATTATTTCTTCCAATAGTTGTTCAGTCTCACATTCTTTCGCATCTCCTGGGATTCCAATAATATGAATGTTAGATTTTGTGTTATTGTCCCAAAGTCTCTGAGGAGCTGTAGTATTTCTTTTTCAGTCTATTTTCTCTCTTGTTGTTCAGATGGAATAAATTCTATTGATCTGTGTTCAAGTTCAATGACTCTGTTCTCTGACATTTCCAGTGTACTATTGAGCCCATCAGACACGGTTTTTAATTTGATTATTTTATTTTTCCTATCCATAATTTCCATTTTGTACTTTTTAATAACTTCTATTTCTTTGCTGATATTTTCTAGTTTTTCATTTG
Source organism: Phoca vitulina (assembly GCF_004348235.1). Classification (NCBI taxonomy): domain Eukaryota; kingdom Metazoa; phylum Chordata; class Mammalia; order Carnivora; family Phocidae; genus Phoca; species Phoca vitulina. Next base: position 6,416,575 of record NW_022589716.1, read on the forward strand.
TTTCAAGATAATTCATCATTGCTTGAAGCAATTTTATAATGGCTGCTTTAAAGTCCTAATTTTGTATGTTAGCAGGCAATCACTCTTTAAATTTGGCTGTAGTTTCAATGACAATTTAGTTTCCAGAGCCCTTGTAATGCAATTCTGGCCTGCCGTGTTCTTCTGGCTTCCTGAGACTGTCACTCAATGCCTGCTGGTACTTCCAGTAAGGGCTGAAGGCACTTCCCTGGGCCAGGTGGTTTCACTAGGTGGGGGTTGAGCGATGCTGGACCCAAAGAATGCAGTTTCTCTTGACTTGTTCTCTGGCTGCCTGGCACTGGCAGACTTTCTGTTCGATCTCTGCAGGTACCGCCGGAAGCAGGAAGCACTTACCTGGCCTTTTGCTGCTGGAGGTTAAGGTTCTAGGAGGAAACTTCCCAAGGTCCCCTTCTGCTCCTGGATAGAAGGCTGTAAGACGCCAGGCCTGTGGGTGTCCCTGGTGCTGTCACCTGGTGGGGGACTAGGGATAGGTCGTACTGTAGTGCTGTCAGGTGTGGAATGGGCAACAGGTAGGTCCCCATGAGCATTGCTCAACAGGACTGAGCCCACTGCTGTTGCTGGTTATGGGGAGGGAAATAGGCTTTCCCCTTTCCTGGTCTTTTAGCAAGAAAAAGTAGGCTTTTTGTTCGTTCTTTTTTCCCCTTCTCTTCTCCTTCTTCTTTCTTTTTTTTGGGGGGGCGCCTATGCTTGTTGGCACTTCTAGGTTGCAGGTACTCCACAGGGCCCAGACCTGGGTACATGGGAGATTAGAAACAAAACCCAGGGAACTCACGTGCACTGTCCTTCCTCAAGTCCTAAGCTCCCTCCCAGTCTGCCCTCTCGTTTCCACCTTTCAGATTCCTTTTATAATTGTCTGCTGAATTCTTTTCCGGGTATTTATCTGTATTTAGAGGAAAGGAGCAAAAAAAGTGAATCAAGTGGTCTTCTCTTGGTAGGAGATTTTCTAATGTATAGCATTTTGTACTTTTTGATGTTTGAAACCCTATGTATTTTTAGTGAAAATTGAATTTGCTTTGTTTTAAAAATATGGGGGCACGTGAGTGGTTCAGTTGGTTAAGTGGCTCAGGTCATGACCTCCGGGTCCTGGGATCCAGCACCACATTGGCCTTCCCACTCAGCGGGGAGTCTGCTTGTCCCTCTCCCTCCCCCCGGCTCGTGCTCTCTCTTGAATAAATAAATAAAATCTTCAAAAAAATATGAAAAAAAAAAACAAACCATACCTACGCGTTGCTAATGTCTTTTTTTTCTATAGCAAGCTGAAAGAATATCTTACCAAATGTGTGCTTATTGCCATTAGCCCCAGACCACTATGAACATTTTTCAATAGGCATAGGATTTTTCAGTAAACAACATGAACACGAAGTCGCATTGCCTATGATATAAGCATGTTAACATCTCAACCTGTATAAGTAATTGTCACCCAGTGAAGAACACCTGACATACACATAAGCAGAAACTGCTGTCTCCCACCCAGATGATGCTTCTCACCATGACCCTCCATCTTTGCCTCAGGGGTCTATGCCAGCCAACTGCTAGAGACCACCACCCAAATGTCCCCATAGTTTCGAAAAAGAATGCTCAAAACGGAACTCATAACTGCTCTACCATACTTCTCCCTTCTGTTGGATTTTTCCAGTATGTGTGCTGCGGGGAAACCCAGGCTCAGTGTCAGAGCACCACTCTGACTCCTTTCTCTCTCACCCTCCACATCCAGTTTTCAAGTCAAGTTGATTAGTTGATTTCACCTATTATATTTCCCCTTCATGTCGTATTTCACCTGCTACTACTACACAAATCAAGCTGTTGTCACAAGAATTTTTGCCCTCAATCGTCTGTCCTCCAGTTCATCTTATCTACTGAGAACAGGAGAGTCATCCCAAAGCCGACTTTGGGCCACTTTACTGTCATAGGCAGCCACTTTTTTTTTTTTAAACATCTTAGGGGGGCATTTGAAGCTTGGGTTCCAAACAACTTTCTAGATTTGTTCTCCCATTATTTCTGGCCACATATGTACAGATGGCTTGGACACGTTTGCTCAACCTACACTCTTCTCCCGAGAAGCCCCCAGATGAATGAGGTAAACAGATAATAAAGGATGTAAGGTAGCATGAAGGGGGGCACGGAGCCCAAACCATGGCAACCCAATGCCCTGTGCGGACCAGTCACCAAAGCAGCAAAATGTAAGAGATGGCAGAGAGAAAACAGTTCCCAGAAGGGAAGAGAATGGAACACGTGTTTAGGGCGAAGCAGATGTCCTGAGAGGCACACAATGGCTGCAGCCTGGCTGCACTTCCTGCAATTGGCTTCCCTGAGACTCCCTGTCAATAAACACCTTTTTATAAATTTGAGTTCCTCTGAGCGTGTTTCCGTTCTTTGAAATTAAATAATCCTTACAAGGGTGCCCCATGAATACTGGCCATTGTTCTTTTACCTGTTGTGAGCTGTCTAGGCTTCATACCTTTGTTTACATGAGTTCCTCTGCCTGGAAGGCTTTCCCTCGCAATGTTAGACAATCCCAGGCTCCCTCCTCCAGGTAGTTTCCATGATTCACCCCTCTCTCACCGTTCCTTTCCCTGACCCCAATTAGATCATAACTTGCTTGACAATCTAACGACGATATCCAGTGCCTAGATAGTGACTGGCAGACGGAAAGCATGTTAAGTAAATGAATCTTTATCTAGTTTTACCTACATGGTGTTTAGCAGAGTCGGCACTTAAAACATTTTATTAGGTGAATAGATCAGTGAGGTTCGCAAGTTACTTGAATTTTTTTTCTACCACCATGAACTTCTGTTAGCATGAACTAGGATAAACTTGTTTTGAAATAAACGAAACTCTGCACTCATTACCACCTAGAAGGTATATGGCATGGAACTGGGCAGCAGCGGATCAACAAGATGATGACACAATCCTATCCACGAGGGGCTTGCAGTTCTGCCCCAGCTAGAAGTAAGCAACAGCACAGAGTACCCGAGTTCTTGTCGTCTTGGAGTCAAAAATCACAGAGGAGCTATGCCGCTTCTTCGCCCATCTCCGTTAAAAAACTCTGTTTAGTCTTCTAGGGTCCTTTCTACTACCCCTTCCCCTAGAAAACACCACTTCTAATTTTAAGAGAAAAGGAGTAAAAAACTTCATGGAAATGTACTGAGAGGAATAAGTATTAGGGAAAGAGGCTATTTTTTTTTTTTTTTTTACAGACAGCACACATGGTTTAAATCCCCATTAAGCAGCTTGTGAATCACGGCCCTTTGTGCTCAAACTGGACTCGGAGGAAAACAAGCTTTTGTAGACCACCAACAATAAGCTCGGGGAGGGGGGAGGGCAGGGGAGGGATGGGGAAGAGAAGAGCCAGGGAAAGACACAGGAGGCAGCCACAAAGACCCTGACGGTTAGTTGTTTATTAAGTGCAAGTCTCTCCTTCTCTCTCCTTTCCCTTTCTTTCCCTTCTCTCCACAAATTCTCCCCCAACACATACAGAAAGAGAAGACTAGAAGCAAGATTGGGTCAAACATGAAGAACAGGAAAAGAATATTAAATAGCCAGTTTTAAAAGGCTCTTTTTCCACTTGAACAAAAGTAAAATGTTCTCAAAAGCGAAATGGAAAACAGAGCTTGCACCCAGGCTGTGCTACTTAATGAGAGGAGGTTAGTGCTGATACGCCCATTGTGAATCCACACAGTGGCAGATTTTCAAGCAAGGAAATCAATCAGTTGTGACTGGATGATTTAGGGCTCAGGAATCATCTGGTTCAAACCAACAGGGAGCTGAGGGATGGGAGGATGGGGGATGGGGTGGGCAGGGTGACATGAGGTCAAGTAAGGGGCTCTATTTCTTATGTCCGCCACCCTCTGACCCCATCGGCCCACACCCCCAGGCCCCACTATCTGTCATGCCAGCATTCAGGCTGACCTAGCTAGATTCACTTTGTTCACTTTCTCGCCTCACTCCCAGCAACCTTCCAATGCAAAGAATTCAGCTTTCCCCAGGCACACAGACTCCGGCGGTAACAAGCTGCCTAACGCTCCTGCCGGTAATCTGTCACTTCGGTTTCTTCCTTGCTGTCTGCTTGTTCCCCATGGAGGCAAAATTTAGAAACATACCATCACGTGGGGTCTCTTCACACAGGAACGATGGAGTGCTCTGGGTTGCAGTGACCTCAATTTCTTCCTTCCCCGCCAGAGCCGTCTGTCCTGGCTGTTTCTCACCTCCTTGGCAGAGCTGGGAGCAGGAATCCGTTCTTGTTTCACTAACATCTTCTTGTCCTTTCTCCCTGCTGCTTACTTCAGGAATCTGCTCCAGCTTTCCATGCAGATGCAGACACAACCCAGCAGGGCCCAGTTCCTTCTTCCCGGAGCTGCCGCTGCTGCTGTTGCCAAAGGGGGTCAGGTCTTCTCTCTTCTCGGCCACAGGTTCCTCACAGATGAAAGGAGGCATCTCTGCAATAGACGGGACGGGCAGTTCCCCGGGGATCAATCTGTAGTTAGCTGTCTGTTCCTCAGCCACCGTCATGGAGCGCCTTACGGCAGGAGCCCCCACTTTCCTGGGCGTAGGACTTGGCACGGGGCTACTGGTAAGAGGCGGCAGGCCAGAAGAAAGCTCTTCTCGGGCAGGGAGCTCAGGATACTTATCTGCAAGGTTGACAGCTGGGGGAACCGAGAGGTGAGAACATTCCGACAGGGCCCGGCGCATTGCTTTTTTCTGCTGGGGCACTTGGTTGAGCAAAGCCCCCTCCTCAGGAAAACTCAATCTCTCCAGCTCCTTCTCATGGTCTCGGTCATGAGAACTGGCACTTACATACTCCTGTGGGAACTCCACCATAGTGATCGGTGGAATGGCAGTGGGTGAAGGCTCAACTGTGGGGGTTGGGCGCGCGATGGCCACCGATGGGGAGGACTCAAATTCAGGCGGCCCAGAGTTATCCTTCACCACCCCAGTCACCTGGCAGCCGGTGGTGATGCCGTTCTCCTTTCCTGGAGTTGCTTCCCTCGAGCCCTGAGCCACTGGATGAAAGTTGGGGTTCCAAACACTGGTTTCTTGCTCCTTAACATACTGGGTGGGGATGTCAGCAGCCCCAGGGAAATCCAGATCTGGCTGGCTCTTGGTCTCTGGCCCATTCTTCCCTGCCACCATCCCCTGAACTGTAGAGGCTTTGTTCTTGTCTGGACCCTCTCCGGGTCCCACATGGAACTCAGCTGTCTTCTGGTGGACTGAGCTCCCCCCCGAGGAATGGCAGGTTTCTGAAATCACATACCTGCTCTCAAGGTGACCCGAGGCTGCTTGATACTCCTTGTCCTGCACTTCAGTGCTGAGCTCTTTGTCTAGCTTCCCCTCAAAGAAGCAGAGCTTATTCTGCTCCAGGAAGCTGGCATTCTTCACAAGCCCGTCTTTCAGCTGCCCATCCATGCTGACATTCAGTCCGATTTCATTCAGTTTGCCCTCTGTCCTCTGCCACTCAAATCCAGCTTGGTGGATTTCTTTTGGGGGGTCCATTCGGCACTCTGCAGGCTTGCCCTGACAGGGCTGGCCGTAAGCGGCAGAGCAAGAGGCAGGCTGCTTGTCTGAGAGCGACATCGTCTCTTCGACTGCTCTCCCCCCTCGCTCCTGGAGCTCTAACACCACCTACGATCACACAGAGCTGGCAGTGACATCACACCAAGTCCCCAGTATTCATGACAAAACCTATCTTTCCCCCAAAGCTCCTCTCTCCTCCAGCAGCTGGGTGCTACATGTACCTACTAGTGTGAAAGAAAGAACGAAAAAGAAAGAGAAAGGAAAGAACCTGCTACTTTCTGCACAATCAAATGCCACTGTTAAACTGAAAGTGTAATTTCCTGTGAGCTAGCACTCTGTTTAGATCTGCAATTTACAACACGGTATGGTGCCAATCTGGGTACTGAGGATAGTAATTACTCCGGCTTTCACTGATATAGATACATGCATACCCACACGTTCACTTATCTGACACTATGCCCACACTTCCCCATTCACCCACTCAAAAAACCGTTTTAAAAATAGACAAGACTCATTTGCCAATTCCCAGTCATAACCCTTCGAGAACAATGATTTCAGAAAATGGCTCAAAATTTCACTTAAAAAAGACCTTAATGTAGTATCAAAATTGGAGGCGTTCATTTCTCAGAGCACAAGTGGGTTTGCTGTCATAGCAACTTATCAAATTCACTTGAAAACTGACAAGTGGAATCCCCGAAGCCCAGGGAGAGCTTCATCTGTAGCTCTGCACTGTGGCAGAGTTTAATAAAGGGTTCCTTCACGGATTTCAGCCATTAGGGCTTTGGAGACGGATATCCCAGTTACAAGACATTTGTGTGACAACATACCCTCCCTGCCTTGCACTTTGATTCCTGACCCTGCTCCCCCCTGGTTCCTTGGACAAGCGGGGTCCCTCCCTCCTGCACCAGCCCTGCTCTTCCCAGTCAGCTGACTTAGTTGCCATGTGAACACACGGGGGCCAGTTGATTTTCCTCTGACCTCTGGAGTGCAGAGACTCTGGCAATCTGTGACAGGGCCCACGGCCCCGATTTAATCCAGCACGGTCCTTTGCTGTGCTGGCCTTTGAGTTTATAAACTGTACATTCAGGACTGAAGGATCCATAAAAGGAAATTCTTGAAAAAGAAAGTTACACTGAAAGGACAGGCCATATTCTACCTTGAACATAGCTGATTTTTGTTGCTTCCCCTGTAAGTTACCATCATGAAATATTCTCTCAAGAATACATGAGATGCCTTTTTCCAAGACAAAGAAAAGTCAGGCTAGATTGTTTTAAAGCCATCTGCCATCAACTGCACTGATCTCGTTATAGTTTTTAATAATGCTTTTAGAAAAAAAAGGGCAAGTTAAGATTGTTCTCTTTGATCTATAAAACCTGACGAGATAACTGAAGCCCAGCCCAGGAAAGTTGCGTTAATTGGAGCCTGTCTCCAAGTACCCCTTCTCTACTACTCATACCATTCACATAGCTTCTCTCAAGTCCCCAACTATAGTGCAGGAACCAACCATATACGCCTTCTACAGTACCTAACACTGGGCTACATTCATGGTCAGGAGTGGTGGGGTTGAAATCCTCGAAAAATGTGCATTTCCATTTAACCTCTGTCCTGAACATAAACTGAGCCTCTAGTTCCTCTCGACCTTAGGCAGTTTAGTAGCAATACACATGGAAGCCAATAAAGGTTCACTGGCAAGGAACCAAGATCATCTGACTCTACCACAAAGCTCCCACCAAGGAAAGGGAAGTGAAGATGCATAATGAAATGAAGGGGGTGCCAGAAAGGTATGATTCTACTAAGTAATTGGGGAAAAAGAAAGATGAGAGTCTTGGGCACAGAAAGGCTTGATGAAGAAATACAGCTGAATCCTGGCCTTCGTATATATATACATTATAAGTAAATGACAGAATTAAGTATATATAATATATGATGAAAATTAAGAAAGTCTGGCAGGAGGCTGTTGTTGCAATGCTGTCCAAACAAGCCAGAGACACATTTTAGAAAATACCTTAGACATCAGGTATGCCTCAACAACCCCATCCACTCAGAAACTAGTCACTCCCTGCCCCCAACAAACATGCGCAGCCTCAATTCACTGACACCTTCTAATTTTGGTTTGTGGGGAAATAAATTAATTTGGCTTGAAGTCAGAAGACCAGGTTTTAAAATCTCTCTGTGCCACTTATAGTTACGATTCCGAGTACTGCACTTAATTGCTCCTAGCTTCAGTTTCTTCTTCCATAAAATGCGGGGAATCTTGAAGGTGGCTTCCGGTCTCTCAGTTTTAACACTCTTACATCTCAATGAGAAGGTTGAAATGTGCATCAAGGAATCACAGGTCTGTTGCTATGTGCAGCTCAGAGGGAATTTAACTTGGGGCTCCAGGGGCCAGTATGTCCGGGAGACCCCACCCCTCCCCATGCGAGGGTGCTGCCTGTTGGAAGAGGCATGACTAGGGGCCGCAGAAGCACGTCTGACGAGACAACTCCGCTCAGTTGGCTGACATATTCTGACGGGGCAGAGAGAACCTAGGTGAAGAACAAGCATGGACACTTGTTCCCTAGAGTCCAGTGATGTTTAATTCTAGCCAGGTTATCCAAACCCTCCCACTGGCACCAACAACAAACAAAACAAACAAAGCTCAGGCAATAACGAGAACTGCCAGTCCCTGGTACCTTCAAATCCCACATATCTTGTCTCAGTGACTCTATCTATAAATAGCAAACTGCAAGTCAGCCAAAGACCAGGAGCAGGAACCAGGAGAATAAAGCCGGCCGGTCACAAAGGAGCACATATTCTGGACCGTAGTTCTTATTGCTTATCAGGACTGTGGTCAGCCTGAAAAAAGACAATGATGTGGCATCTGGCTATTGTACCAAGCAGAGGCCTCAGAGTTATAAGGCTCAAGAGTCAGAGTTTAAGAGGCAATCTGAGGGGTCAGTGGCCAAGAGGTATAAGCCCAGACAGGAAGCCCAGAGTACAGGTGAGTGCCCAAGGCACCATGTCAGCTAGATGCTCAATCTTACACATAAGCTTGGTGTCACCACAGGGTCTGAGCACAATAGGAGAACATAAGGCATAATATGGGGACACCCACAAAATCCACCCCTTGTGTAGGGGTGAAGTAATACAACATAAAAACCATTTAACACAGAGAATGTACCCACTGATGCTAGCTTAAAAAAACCCAACAGGGGCACCTGGGTGGCTCAGTTGGTTGAGCGACTGCCTTCGGCTCAGGTCATGATCTCAGGGCCCTGGGATCGAGCCCCGCATCGGGCTCCCTGCTCGGCGGGAAGCCTGCTTCTCCCTTTCCCACTCCCCCTGCTTGTGTTCCCTCTCTCGCAGTCTCTATGTCAAATAAATAAATAAAATCTTTAAAAAAAATAAAATAAAATAATAAAATAAAATTAAAAACCCCCAACAAAACACTAAGAAAATGTATTCATGTATGAAGTAGGTTTTACCACTTCCAGTAGGGAATTTGATGTGAAATGATAAAGCATAAATCCCTGGACTGGAGAATTACCGCATGAAGTCCCCTCTGACAAAGGTAGGCAAAAATAAACTACCACCACCAAGAAACACCATACAAACCCCAATTTCAATAATTAACAGATAAGAGAAAAAGAAAAGCTAGCTAGCTCTCAAAATCTGAGGAACTGCCTAAAGAAAATAATATTCTATTCTCCCAAGCTCTGAGGACAAGGATCATTTTATTCTATTTTCACATTTTTTTTTTAAGTTTTTATTTGAATCACCCGATGCCCATCACAAGTACCCTCCTTAATCCCCATCACCTGCTTCCTCCATTCCCCCGTAGTTAAGAGTCTGTTTCTTGGTTTGTCTCACTTTTTTTCCCCCTTTGCTCCTTTGTTTTGTTTCTTAAACGGATAAGGATCATTTTATAAAAACAGTACTGCAAGGACAATGAACTATGTGCTACAGGACAGGATCAGAACACTGCAACTCCTCTACCTTCATCTGCTCATTTACAGAAGAGCAAACGGGATCTAGAGGAGGGAAAATGCAGTGGTTTGTCTGAGATCACATGGTGAGTTAATGGAAAAGCCACGTGGAAGATGCCTGGTTTTTAACCACCAGTCTTCCCACACTGCTGAGCAGAACTTCATCTTAGTCACTGGATGCATCTCCTTTTCATCGTTTCTGTTTTGCTCAGTGAAGACAAGTACTATAGGCTTTAATTTACAATACTTATAATTTATCTTCTTATGATCAATTCAAAACTTCCAAATTAATATACAATGTGTATATACGTATGGGTTTAGGGGGCAAAGCAAGCTTGAAATAAAGGAGAAAAAGAAGCAATGCATTTAGTTCTACTGTCTACTTTATACCTTCATCATGATCTTGTTTTGTTTTAATTATGCAAAGAATGAGGAAGGTGCGAGTAACCTCTTCCTTAGCAATCTTCAGTTATGAGTTTCCATTCTCAAGAGAACTTAAGTTCATTGGGAATGCAAGCTGGTACAGCCACTCTGGAAAACAGTATGGAGGTTCCTCAAAAAGTTGAAAATAGAGCTACCATATGATCCAGCAATTGCACTACTGGGTATTTACCCCAAAGATACAAATGTAGGGATCCGAAGGGGTACGTACATCCCGATGTTTATAGCAGCAATGTCCACAATAGCCAAACTATGGAAAGAGCCAAGATGTCCATCGACAGATGAATGGATAAAGAAGACGTGGTATACACACACACACACACACACACACACACACACACACACACACACAATGGAATATTATGCAGCCATCAAAAGGAATGAAATCTTGCCATTTGCAACGACGTGGATGGAACTGGAGGGTATTATGCTGAGCAAAATAAGTCAATCAGAGAAAGACATGTATCATATGACCTCACTGATATGAGGAATTCTTAATCTCAGGAAACAAACTGAGGGTTGCTGGAGTGGGGGGTGGGTGGGAGGGATGGGGTGGCTGGGTGATAGACATTGGGGAGGGTATGTGCTATGGTGAGCACTGTGAATTGTGTAAGACTGATGAATCACAGACCTGTACCTCTGAAACAAATAATACATTATATGTTAAAAAAAAAAAGAAGAAGAAGAAAATAGCAGGAAGGAAAGAATGAAGGGGGGGAAATTGGAGGGGGAGATGAACCATGAGAGACTATGGACTCTGAGAAACAAACTGAGGGTTCTAGAGGGGAGGGGGGTGGGGGGATGGGTTAGCCTGGTGGTGGGTATTAAAGAGGGCACGTACTGCATGGAGCACTGGGTGTTATATGCAAACAATGAATCATGGAACACTACATCAAAAACTAATGATGTAATGTATGGTGATTAACATAATAAAAAAATAAATTAAAAAAACCACTTAAGTTTATGTTATGTTTTTGCATAGTGCCTCAACACTGTGAGCTTCCCTTCATGGGGTTTCTGAATAGGCAGGCAGGTCCTGCTTCAGTAAGAAAAAGTGGAGATCCAGAGACTTTTACACAGGGAAGGGGATAGAGTGGCTATACCAACACATACCAAGGAAGAAATCACACAGAACAAGAATTAATGGGTTTAAAGATTTTCAAATGAGGTGAATGCCACCTGGATCACAAAAGATGGGGAAAACCTAGTACAGAAGAATTAGTAAAATCTGAGGATGGCTCTGTCAGTGCTCTGGTCCGATTCGGAATTAAAGACATAGTTTCACTCGGGAATTCACATTCACCCCCAGGACACAGCTGGAGTAAGAACTCAAACCTCCCCAGCCACTGTGATATTTTTATCAAGTTGGTAGATGAGGAACTTACATGAAGTCTTAAAAGGCTGAGCATGTCCAGGCAAAAATAAATGTACTTAGGAACCAGAAGGCTTCAATTCTAGACTCCGCCGCCACTGGAATTCTTTCCTCTAGGTTCTACTATTCTTACAGAACTCACTTCAATGTCACCTCTGTGAAGTCTCCCAGACCCTCACCCCCAAACTGACTCATTCATGTTTTTACAACATCATACTTGCTCTACTCTGTCTTAGGATTCGGCAACTACACCATAATCTTTTACTTATGTGCCTTTCCCGGGAGCTACTAGGAAGCGAGAAAATGACCAGTCCATTTTTGCCATGGGGGTGCCCAGCACTCGGATACACGTTAAGTAGGATCTTAGAAAAGTTCTCTCAGTGGAAGGATGAGTGGACTCCTTTTATACGGACTCTGTATCATTTGGCCTGACCCTTCCCATCATTAAACTCATTTAGAGAGGTTCCAATTTGGAAGGTCCTTTGGGTTAAAGACTTTTCCGTTCCATTCTGAGTCTGAGGAAAGTGCAGAGATTCCCATGTGTCTGGTCAGTAGGTGGCTTCTAAGGCTCTTTCATCAGACCATATAACGACATGTCTAGCCTCCAAGCGTGTTGGCACAACTGGCAGATGTTTCTGTTTTTGCCTGGGCCTTGAGCGAGTACTCAACGTGTTCAGGGCCTTGGTTTGGTATGTTCCACAACTGGTTTCCCTGCATCTTTCCTATCCGTTACCAAGGCAACGAAGCTACTTTCCAGATTGACCAAATGTTCCCAGTTACTGTCTCCAGGAAACAATTTCTAATAAATTATCACTACAGTGACAGTCGATGATTCTACTGATTACAATGACTGATGACACTCTTTACTAACAAAACCCGAAGGGTACAAAGTTGCAGTCTAAGTTTCTTACCTGGAAGGAAATGATGTTTGTGTTTATATGCACATACTTATATGCAAAAACATTTCAAAGCCATATTTTACTGAATTTCAGACACATTTCTTAGTACATGTTTAACTCAAGAAAACCGTGATTCTCCCTAATTAAGTTTCAAAGATTGGGAAGCAAACAAGATAAAAAAAACTGAAGCTAGAAATCGAACTTCTGTGACTCCTGATAAAGACAAATTGCATACTGGGACCCACAAAATGGAGGCCTGGCTCACATCACAAATCTAAAGTCTAAAAATCTAAGTCTGCACATTTGGAAAACGGCTCACTGTCAAGGAAATCTAACATATACCAATTACAACCCTCCAACTTAGCTTTAGCTAGCTTACCTTACCCTAGAAAATAGGACCTGCTGCTAGCCTTATAAGGAAGTCTCTAACCTCTTAGTCATGCTGTTACGCAGTCCCTCTTGTAATGCTCTATAAAACTCGCTCTTGCCCAAAATCCCTCGGGAAGAGAGCGCCTCTGCTTCTTAGGCACTGTACTTCCCCAATCCATGGATTGTTTTCCTTTGAATAAAGGACATCAAACTCCTTACTAAATTTTATTATTTTTGTCATTTGACACCCTAAAGCATTAAAATGTTTACAGATGAAACGTACCCCAAGAAGTAGGACTTGGAAACTCTAACCCTTTGTTCTTTTAGCATAGTACTGACCCTCCCATAAGCCTCCAGGAAAAAGAAAAGAGAATCATCCAACTAAAATAGGTACCTCCCCATCTCCTCCACCACGAGTCACGAAGTCTAAGATCCTCCGCTTATGGAGGCAACACACCGGCTCCCAGGACCCTTCAAGAGCTTATATTCTTCCTCTCAATCTCATCTCAGAATGTTTCACAGATCTCCCTGCTTTCCAATTTGACTTATATGTCAGTCACTGCAAAATGTTTGCTACTTCTCAAATATTCCATGCACCTATACTTCACTATGCCTTTACACAGTCTGTCCCCTAGAAAGCTTTACTTGCCTTTGCTCTACAAACTCATAGCTCAAATTACAGAACTTTTCTCACTACAGTAAATTATCTGTTTGTGTGTTTATCTCCCCACTCTGGAATCCTTGAGGAGTAGAGAGTGGGTCATTAATCTACCCTTAGAATGTGGGAGTAATGTTACCTGGTGTCTGCTAAATGAATGAATGAACTAAATACTAAAAAGTCCAAATCATGTTGAGTGTCCACTATTTACAGAGCACTAGGCAATGTTTGACAATTACATTTTTGTCTAAACTTAAACAAACTGCCATCATTGCTAAACAATTTAAAAACGAACAATTTCAATCTGCTCACAGCTGAAACGACCTGCTTCAATATCTTAGGTTAAAGTTAAGAGGTAATAAGGGCGGAGGGGCGCCCAGGCAGTCGGTTAAGCGTCTGCCTTCAGCTCAGGTCATGATCTCAGGGTCCTGGGATCAAGCCCCTCATCAGGCTCCTTGCTCAGTGGGGCGCCTGCTTCTCCCTCTCCCTGCCACTCTCCCTGCTTCTACTCTCTCTCTCTGTCAAATAAATAAAATCTTAAAAAATAAATAAAAAAATAAAAATAAATAAATAAAATCTTAAAAAAAATAATAAGGTAAGGGAAATAAAGGGAAATACAATAAAGGGAAGACCTCTTTATTGTCCACTTCATATTTTATTTTATCTTATTATTTTTTTTTAAGATTTTATTTTTCAGTAATCTCTACACCCAATGCGGGGCTCAAATTTACAACCCCCAAATCAAGAGTTGCATGCTCTACCAACTGAGCCAGCCAGGTGCACCTTCATATTTTAAATAAGTAAATATACCTGCAACATCAAAAATCAGAAGCTCAATTGTTTATCGTTTGTTTTCCAAATCTTCCAATATTATTGTCACCAGAAGATAAAAATGACCAGCGAGGGAGTGTGAGGGGAAGAACCTCATTTTAAAGTAGAAAAATTAATATATGCTGGACTCATTTCAAAGAATATTTACATGCTCTGGCTCAAATGAGGCAAACGGTAGCCCAGGATTCTTTGAGGGTTAAAAGAGTTTAAGACAGTGCTGAGCATATAGTAAGTTTCAAAAAATGGTAGCTATTTTTAGTTGTATGACATATAGAATTTCCCATTAAGTTTCTTTAATATACAGCTATTTTTAAAAAAGCCAGAGAATGAGCAGGTAGGTGGGAAGAAAGCAGCAGGAAAAAAGGTATTACCAAACACATACTTCTCCGGTTGTAAAATTGTAGCAAGTTTTAAGATTACAAATGGTTTTTTCATCTGCTGAGCATATTTTATTTATGAAACTGTTAGGATCTGGGGTTTATAAATTACTTCGAGTTTCATGCCAAGAGAACTTCCCACCATAAACTGACATTCCCAGCTGCTGGAAGAAGGGCTCAGGCAAACTAAAGAAAAAGAAATGAAGCCAGAAAAAAGGCGGCCAGGTTCTAACTATGGCAAAGGGAAGGGCCTGTCTATGGGGATCCATGGTGACTGTTGCACTCCCAGGACAACATGCCAAGTGCACTGTCACTCACAGCTCTACCTGGCTGCCAGGGAAGCAACTGGTGTGAAGCGACAGCACACACTTGAGTCCAGTAGAGGGTCGTCCTTTCACACCTGCTCTTCCATTCACAAAAACCAGTCCCACGGGAAGTCCTTTTCTGACAAAGTGAGCTTAGATTTCCCAAAGTCTTACAATCCTCCATGCCTCAGAACATGCAGAATGTTCCATAAACTTGAGAGTGGCATGAAAACATAACAGGAGCGGAAACAGTGAGAGCATATAGTTAGCAATATATTCACTTAGCCTATTTCCAAAGAGGATAAGACTGGCAAAAGAGAATTCATTAGGGGCACCTAAGATAATTCATTTATAATTTTAAAAATGTCATTAGGCAGCATATATATGTAAAGCTCAATACTAGCTGTTACGGGAAACACATGAATAAATCAAACATAGTCTCAGCCTGGAGAATAAAATGCTAGACAGAGCCAAAAGACCTAGACCGCAATCCCAAATTAGCCTCCGATTTAAAATTTATGTCCTCATGATGTGTTTCCATTTCTCTACCTAAAAAAGTACTTAGTTAGTGCTTAGATATTAAAATAAAAAAAATATAATGACCAATTGTCAACCTTCATCTGTTTCTTTTTAAGACCTAAAATTTCTGGAAGGTTCCTCTGAGGCAAGAATGAGAAAAGCACAGGCCTTAGTGTCAGAAAAACTTGGGTTCAAATTCTACCTCTGATATTATACTATCTGCATGACCTTCATGTGGAGAGTTCGCCATTTTCTCATCTGTAAAATGGAGAGAATACTTCATACCATTGTTTTGGTGTGTGTGTATGTATGACGACCTACCTACCTACCTATCGATAGATAACTAGGCACATGGTATTCACTCAACAGATGGTAGTTGCTATTAATCACTGGCAATCTGGGGGGCGGGCAGTTAACACAAATGATCTGAAGTGAAGAACAAAGGAAACATTTAACAAGGCCAGGTCTAGAACCAGTCATGGATTAAACCTCAGAGTCTACATGACCAATGGTATTTTAGTATGAGGGGCCACCTGCCTAGTCTCCTATCAAAAATCACTACACTCCCCATTCCACTCAGTTCCCTGCCTCAGGGTTGCCTGAAGCTCTGTATCTGCACATTCACCTGCTTCCTGGATATCCTGGAAGAAGCCTGACTAGAAATCTGCATGGAAGATCTTCTTACTGGAAGATCTGCATGAAGAAAACATCAAAATACCCCAGTGAGGGAGGAAGGCATGCACACCCGAACATGTGAGGTTACTGAACATGGCACAGTATTCTGTGGCTGGATAGAAAATCTCACCATACAAGACATCACCTCTCCTGAGGATAACCGATACATTTAATGTGATTCAAAGAAAAATGCTGACTGGATTTTTATTTATCTTTTTACAAAACTATACAAGTCAATTCTCAATTTTATATGTAGTAATAAGTGGGCAGAAGAGTCAGGAAAACTCTAAAAAACAGTCATAGGGTGAGAAGTGGGACTAGACCTCTTAGTTAGGACAACATACTATTAAAGCCGCATTATGCTACTGAAGCCTCAGTGGAAAGACCAATGGATCAGACAACGGCAAATACACACAGGAATGCAGAGCCTGGCAAGGGTGGCACTTCGGTAGGAGACAGATTAGACACATGCTGGTAGGCGACCAAGAAATTCTACGTCACATCTCATAAATCACACACACACACACACACACACACACACACACACTTGTCAATTCTACACCGATCAGAGATCCAAAATATGAAAAATTAAAAATAGAAGTTATTTTCATAAACTCAGAGTAGGGATGGATGGATGCTTAACCACTCAGGCGCCCCTAAATTAATTCTCTTTTGCCAATTGTATCCTCTTTGGAAATAGGGAAGTAAATATATTGCTAATTATATGTTCTTTTATAAACTTGGTAATACATAAGGAAGTCACCAAATAAGTAAAACACAAAATAAATCTAAGCCCAGAAACAAATGCTCACCCGTAAGGTCAGCACACACAGTCAGAGGAACACGCAGGAGTGGAGAAAGTAGAGGAGGGCAGTACGGTATGTGCCGAGCGTGAGTGTACCTCTGTGGCCCTATGGGGGACCGAGTGGCAACACCTGTCAAAATTACCAATCCACAGTCTTCAAACCAGAGAGTCTACTCCAGAGTCCTTTTTTATTACACAGATGTGCTAGCACAACTAGGACATTCTGTACATACAAGGACAGTCTATGTACCTTGCTTCTAATAAAGAAAAACTAGGAAACACCTAAATGTCCACCAATAAAGAAGTGGTAAAATACATTAGGTTATATCCACATGATGAAAATGCTATACAGCTATTAAATAAGAATGAGGCCCCCTTCTTTGTACTGATCTGTAAAGACCTTTAAAATGATTGTTAAGTTTACGGGGGCACCTGGGTGGCTCAGATGGTTAAGCATCTGCCTTCGGCTCAGGTGATGATCTCCAGGTCCTGGGATCGAGCCCCGCATCGGGCTCCCAGCTCAGTGGGGAGTCTGCTTCTCCCTCTTCCTTTGCCTCTCCCCCTGCTTGTATACCTTCTCTCTCTCTCTCTCTCTCAGATAAATAAAAATCTTAAAAAAAAAATAACTGTTAAGTTTACAAAGCAAGGCACACACCAGTACGTACAGTAGGTCTCATTTGTATAAAATCCACAAATGTATATGTCATTGCTTCTTTATGCATAAACTCTCTGGAAGGATGTATAAAGACATGCTTAACATTGGGTGCCTCTGGAGAGGGAAATTTGGATGGGGATTGATGGAAGGACACAGACTTACGTTTAAGTGCACACCCCTTCATACCATGGGAATGTACTAACTGATTCAAAATTTCTTTAACAGAGACATAGTGAGAGAGTTAACACAAGCAGGGGGAGTGGGAGAGGTAGAAGCAGACTTCCCACTGAGCAGGGAGCCCGATGCGGGGCTCGATCCCAGGACCCTCGGATCATGACCCGAGCTGAAGGCAGACGCTTAATGACTGAGGCACCCTGAAAAAGAAATTTAACTATTAAAAAAAGTAAATACTGTCCTTAGGGGGAAGGTGTGATAGAGTCATAGAAGAAACAATAACTTTTGCCTGAAATCTACTATTCTCTCCTCAGCCACCCTGCAAGGCTACCCCTAACAACACAATCTCTCTGAGCTTGGCTTGGCCAAGGCAAGGCCTTGAAAGTTCTGAAACTTCTGCTTTGCTTACTCAAACAAATCCTCTAACTACATTTCTTTAGAAATAGTGAGCAAAAAGAAATGGCTAGCATTCAGAAAATTTATGTCACCCTTTGTATCACTGTTCAAACTGAAGAACCAGTCTAAAAACTAATACGAAAGAACTGGATAGAACACTGAAATCCTAACGAAGGCTGGAACGCCCTGTATCTATGACTTCATTTTCTGCCTTGGCAATAGGGTAGCTAATAGAAGAAAGATAAAAACAGAAAAGATGAGAATGTCTTATGCAGATAATGACCTTTAGTATTCTCTACTCACACAGCACGTATTCCTTACTGGGTACAAAATCCATGCAAAGCACAAGCTTTACCCAAAACAAAAAGTCCATATCATGCAGCACATCATCCCCTGACGAAGGCTGTCCAAAACCCTAAGGCCAACTCGTGTTTTTTTGTTTTGTTTTAAATTTCTGGAGTTAGTAGCTGCATCATGCAAGGTGAGAAACAGCATCATCAGAAGGCTGCAAAACCTCAAAGGCTAGGAAACATTTTTTGAAGGTTAGGCTCAGGGAAGCCATGATTAGATGTATACTTTTCAGGAAAAAAAGAAAGAAAACATTTCTAAATCTCGAAGGAAATATATTTCTCAGTCTCATTCCAAGTACTTGACTGAGGAGGTCCAAAAAGGGCAAAAATAGGAAGAATCCCACATCAGCAAGTTTTACAGACTTGTCCAAGGATGCAGACTATGTCACATGGACAAAGACTATGCCCCAACTCCACCCAACGTGCAACTGTGGCCAATGGCTATGAACAGCAAACTGGTAGAAGATGTGGTTGCGTCACTGAGAGATCGTTTCCCACTTCTAGAAACACAGAGTCTGTGCCTAGCAATGCTGGTCGGAAGCTAGTCACCATGTCCTCATATGGGGAAGACCATTTTCATGACTCCAAAAGCAGTTTGGATATTCAGTCCCACCAGCACAAGCTACAAATATATACTGACAAGAAAATAAATCCCACGCATACAGCTGGACCTGAAATGTTTTCTTTCCTCCTGTGAATCCTTATACAAAATAATGATTAAATCTGGCCGTAAGCTTTACACACAGGAGGCACATTTTTTTTTTTAATTAAGAATAGTGGATGGTGATAGACCTTCTGTTAAACAATTCATTGTTTGAAATTCAACTTCCCCTAAAACTCAAGGTTCAGTGCTGGGTAAAAAGGCATGCAACCAAGTCACCAGCCTCCTTAAGCTGGACACAAGGCATGCCTTGGCTGCAGAAAACACGTAATTAGCAGTTACACATTTTCATGCTGACAAACCAACGATTAACAAGGATGATTAGAGTCTGGATGGAACCAAAGCACAAGCTCTTTGCCTTTTGGATGCTGACTCAAAAGCCACAAGCACACACATTTCCCCATGGCAGGGTCATACCGCTGGACTTCAGCTGCTTGGGTCTCTCTCGCTCCTGGACGGTAGACTTTGGCAAAAGTGGAGTAAGGCCTCGGGACTTGGTGGGTCTCATGTAGCCTTTCAAGGGTTCTACCATTCGGCTTTTATCTTCCTTCTTCCCTTCTCCTGGTGCCTTCGGCTCAGACTTTTCGGTCATTTTGTCAGGGGCCTCCGAGATCTTATCTTTGGGTTCTGGGAGTTCCGGATCCTTGGAAGTAGGCACTACGAACTTATCTACCGCCCGCGACGGAGGACCTACAGTTCTGCCGTCTGGGAAATCTGACTGGAATTCTGGTGTTGCCGAGGAAATATGTTCCGATTCAGTGATTTTAGAAGCCAGACTAACTTCTTCCACTTTATTTTTTTCACTTTTTGGAGGCAAAAGGGCCCTATCTACCTCCTTATTCAAACTGTCTGGGTCCTTGGAATCTCGACTGTCAGCATTTTGGTCCTCACAGAAACCGGGCTTTTGTGCTTTGTCTTCCAGTAAGTCAGGGATTTGAACTGGAGCAGAACCTTCCTCAGACTCTTTCTTTTTGTTAACTGAGTGTGTTGGAAAATTATTCATATCTGCACATGCTTCTAGGACTCTGACCTCACCTGGTAGGCTCTGGTCTTCTACTGGCACTCCAGAAAGATGTCCCTTTGCGAGCTCTGTGATTTTTTCTATTGAAGGCTTAGATGCAGCACTGGGCACTGACTCAGATCCTCCCATCACAGGTCCTCCATCCATCCCTGCTTCATTCTTCATGGGATCAGCAAGCTCACCTTTATTCGTAAGACAGTTACCTCCCTGGCTGTTAACTGTTTCTACGGCTGCTGTAAAAGTGAGGGCAACCCCTCCTCCCGTGCTTGCAGAAGGCCTAACAGCGGAGGGGGCCTTGGGTCTTTCCTCACCTGGGACTCCGTCTTTGCTGCAATTATCTACCACTAATAATTTGGATATCTGGGCCGGAGAGGTCTCTTGCCCACTTTCTGCCAAGAGGTTTGGAAAAGAATCACCCTCCTTTACTACTTGAGAAGCAGGAGTGGGCAGTCCTTCACAGGCTGCTGACTCCAGAGCCTCTGGAGGGGCTGACTTATTCATCAACCCTGGGAGTGTTCTGGGGCAGGTAAAAGTGATATTTCTATTTTCGTCCACATAGCCCATTCCTTCAGTTCTGTGGTCCCCTGTGGTTTCCATGGGAACACGTATTTTTGATGCATCTATCCTATTCTCCAGAAGATGCTTCTGGGGAAAACTATTTTTAACCTTTTTACTTTTTCCATCTTTGCTCCTTTCATTTGGTTTGTCAGCATGTCCCTTGGCTGCATCGGTCTTATTCTCTATAGACAGTGCTGAAGGGACAAATCCTGTCCCCTGGATTTGGCCTTGGCAGCTCACATCTGTCACCTTGGTAGCTGGTTCAGTAACAGTGGAGTCCTTGACTATGTTTGTCTTGTTCCCACCAAGAGCCCCAAGCTCAAAAGAATTAACCTCATCATTCCTCCCCTTTCGGTCACCTACTTCCACTGTGGGAATAGCTGATGTACATGGGGACAAAGGATCCTGATTTAAAGGGAAAGCGAGTCCTACATGTTTGTTTTGATGAGGAGTACTCCCAGCATCTCTAGCCTTCCCTACAAAAGGTGGGTTGGGGGTTTCTTCCTTGCTCTCCATTCTAGCAGGCTGTGTGGAATAATTATTTTTGAACTTTTTGTTTTTGCCCTCACTACTCCTTTTTTTAGGCTTTTCAGAAATCCAAGGAGCTGCCTCACTACCCATCCAAGGACACTTTCCTTCCTTGCTCTGGCTACTGACACCCCTATCGACGGCTGCGGCCCCTCTTTCTGTTCTAGCGCTGGAAGTCTGAGCTGTGCCTGACCCATTTCCCAAAGGAATCAACATGTGTGAGGCGCTGGCCCCCCTAGCGTCAGCCGTCTCTGGAGGCTCCCCCATCACCACCCCCTCAATGAGACTCACTATGGTCCCTGGTTGCTTTGAAGAACCCAGCTCCTCACTCTTCTCCCCGGCAGGCGTTCTTTCGGTTTTAGGGGCTGGCTCACTTGGCGCAAGAACAGCTGGGCCGTCCTTCCAGCTGTCCACAAAAAATGGTGGCTCAGATCTTGCTCTTCCCTTCCCAGAACTGGCTCTCACCCTCCCAGAACCTGCCCTTGCCTTTCTGCTTCTGCCATCACCTGCCATTCTCTGAGATGGCTCATTCTCTAGCCCAGGTGTCAGAACTAACATCTCGTCCTGCGGCTGCTTGGAAGCCAAGATGCTCATCTCTTGGCTTGGCTTTGGAAGAGCTTCCTTTGTTAGTTCTTTAACCCCTTCAGAAAACCCTGTCTGTTTGTCTTTCTGCAATTTAGTCACTTTACTTTCATCATTCCCTTCTTTTAGACTACTTCCTAACGAGGTATCTGTTGGCAAAGTGGGCACCAGATCAGGCAATTCTTTTGCTGCTGTGGGTTTTGAATCCCCACCCATGGCCTCTTGGTCCAAGACAGGAGAGCAACCCTCTTTGGGTCTGGTCTCCAAAGGAATTTCTACTTTGTGTGCAGAAACTTCTGTCAAGGGTTCTTTCAGACCAGGTGAGCCTACTGTCTGGCCTTCATCCATAGGGGTCTTCAGGTGGGGTGTAGACTCTGGTTTGCCTTCACCTGGCTGTAGCCATTTCTGGTCCTGGCCCAGTGGTACTGACTTGTTACCACTGACTTTCGCTTCTCTTCCTGGCTTAGGCTGAGAACTTCCTGCAGTTTTCAGGGGTTCTTCCAAAGGACACAAAGGAACGCTGAGACTTTCTGAGACAAAGTTCTCACCTACCAGTTTGGCAGCTCTGGACTCCACTTCACATTCCTTTTTTAAGTTTTCTCTGGACGCCAGTCCATATTCTGTGCCCACTGTGGGAGGCAGGGTGGGGAGAACCCCTGATTTCTCTGGGTCTGCTGCAAAGGGATGACCTTTATGGTCGTCTGCACTGTCGTCATCCCAAGGTCCCCCAGCCCGGGGTTGAGAATATCTCTTTTGCTTTGGTTTCTTCTTTTTTTTCTTCATCATCATTGGTGGGCTTTCTATCTCCCAGGCCTCCCTGCCAAGATCTCGCTTGGGTTCAAGGAAGTCAACATGAGTAGTTTTCCTTTGGTTCCCAGGCTCACCATAAGTAGACGGACCAGAGACCCAACCCAACTCAGACAAAGAGCAGGGGCCCAGGCCGGGATTGAGAGTCTTCCGTGGAGAAGAGCCTCCCAGCAGCTCAGGAGGGACCCTGGCAGGCCTGGGCCGAGTGGACCTGCGATCACTGGGTCTGCACACTTGTTTGCCTTGTGTGGGAGGGGTACCTGTAATACATGAAGTTGGCCAAAATTCCAAAAAACTCCTTGTTATTGTTTCTTTAAAAAAAAAAAAAAAAAGTCCATTTACTGACTCAGTTAAGTTTATTTTCACCAACCCACACACTAATTGATTTAGGAAAACAGTTTTTTTCTAAAGTATTTCTCACTCTTAACTGGAATTAGCAAATTAACAAAGATCATCATCTCAGGTAAAGAAAAAAATTCAGAGATCTTCTAAACCTTCTATAATAAGTAGTGCCTGTAAATCTCATCTGATATTTATATTTGTCATTATTTTTAATAGGTACATAATTCCCAATTCCGCAACAAGATGGTAAGCTCCTATCTCTTTTTGGTGACATTTGTTAATTAACTGAATGAAATATATATGATTTTGGACAGAATTTATAATTCTAAGAGTCTGTCACCAATATTATATTAATTAGTTGTCAGGCTAACCAGATCAACTCTGGGAAACAAAATAGGAGGCCAGACTTATGCTGGGGAGGTGGCGGGGGGGGGGGGCGGTAGAAAAGAAAAAAAGATACTGAATTAGTATTTTGGCCAAAGAAAAATCCTCATCATTCCAGAACCAAAGCCTCCTACTTTGAAAGACAAATGTGTTAGATTTCAATGTTCTGTTCCTAAGTGTACTTCCTGAAAGACAGAAAAATACACATAATGCCCAGTAGGTAGAATGAGAACAATTAGGATAACCACCCTTAGAAAAGTTTCAGGAAATCAACTGCTCCAACCTCCTGTCGCCAAGTCAATGCAGCATGGATTCAAGGTCCTGCAAAGAGTCCCACTAAGAGCAGGTCTAGGACAGCTTTTGTCAAGTCTGACCCAATGAAATGATTTCAGAGAACATTAGAACACTTACATAGCACCGTTTGTTCTTGTTTTTACCCTCCAATGTCCTCCAAATCCTACCCTTGATTTAACACCTCAGGTCAATTACTGCTTCTCTCAAAAAAGTGCTAGGCTTTAGTACTCCACAACATTTATAACATTTAATTTGGCAATTAACCAGCAGCTATTTGGTGCTATCTCTTATACTATTTATTGAATTATTATATAACTCTTTGGTTTCAGAGTTCATGCCTGGCAACTTTCCTCACCATCCAGGCTATGATATAACAACACAAGGGCAAGGACCCAGACTTAAATAACTATATATGCCTCAGCATGGTGTACTTTGTACACGATAAGGACTTGATAAATCTTTATTGATATATTGGTCACTAAAACAACATTTAAAAAGATCGAACTTTATTTAGCTCCTACTTGGGGCTAGACAGTATATAAGCACTACAGAATCTCAGTGACGTAAGTCATGGTCCCTGCCCTCAAGTGCACATTCTAATCAGTCACAGAGAAGTGAGCAGAGAATCATTAAGTTGATAATCATACACACATGCTTTGGGCTTACATCAAAAACACGTAACCTTAAAGTTCACTGAATGACTGAACTCCAAGTTAGAAAGTACCCTGGAGCAGTGCCTCTCCGAGTTCAGTGTATACAAGATTTATCTGGAGAACTTGTTAAAATGCATATGAAGGTCTGAGGTGGAATCCAGGATGATGCATTTCTAACAGGCTCCCAAGCAATAAAGATGCTGTTGGGCCACGAAACACACTGTAACTAGCAAGGGTTTACTAGCAAAGGTTTATAGAACATTTGACCAACATATTCCTCTTATAGCTGAATAAACAGAGAAACAGGAAAGTTAAATAACCTGCCCAAGACCACACAGCACAGAATAGTGGACAGCTGAACTGAGTTAAAATTTAGATGTCTTGAGTTGATGCGATAATTTAAAAATATGTAAGCAGCTGACTTTCTGCCTAAACAAGATAAAAATCTGTCTAAGAAAGAGAATGGACTTCATAAACAATACTGCTAATTAAACCACCACAAAACCAGGGACGTCGACCACCACCAACCCATCGCTCCCAGTCCAAGTGGTTTCAGAGAGTCCACTGTGTTTCTCTCGCTTACCTGAGGTCTCTGAAGGAAGGTCGGAAGGTTGACTACTGAATGGTTTCTTCTGCTCTTGTTTCTCTAACACATAATCCTCATCTGTCGGCAGGTTGGACTTTTGGCCCACGGCTGTGGCTGGATCTAAATGTAACAGTAAAAACCACACAGGTTTTAGAGTAGCACTACTGCAGCTCTTTTTCCACCTTTCAGAAACTGGAAGCAGGAATAGTTTTGGAGGAATGAGAGATGCTCCTCTGAGGGCAGCAGAGAAATGGAGTGGTAGCTGGAAGGTGAAGCTGGGAAACTGTTTTGTTTTAAATGGGAAATATAAATATTTGTATGTTGGTGGGAATGATTCAATGGACAGGGGGAAAAACTGGTGAGTGGCAAGAAAGGAAAGAATGGCTAGGGCATCCTAAAGTAGGGAAGAGGAGGTGGGGTCTAGGGGCAAAATGGAGATCGGCCATAATAAGGAGCAGGCACGGTTTACTGCCAGTAACGGGACTGAGGCAGAGACTAGGGGTACAGTACACAAGTCGGCAGACGAGGTGGCAAAAGTCTGTGAACGTTCTTTTATTGTTGAAATTACCAACAAGGAAAACAGATCAGCAGAGAAATAAGGAGGGAGATGTTGGAAACCGGAGGAGGATGAAGGTGAGAAAGATAGTCTAGGAGAGCAGCAATGTGTGTAGACTTGCAAAATACAGTGTAATTGTCTTTATTTTATCTGGTACGACATTTGTCCCTCACCTTTCTGGTGAGACCCTGGGAGACAGAAATACTGAGTAAACATAAACCCATACCTGGAGAAATGATAAAAGTAGATGCAGCTGACTGCCCCTCATCCTTGAGAGATTTTAACTGGGACTCCTCACTTATTTCTTCCTGTGACCGTGCAGTGTCCATGTCCTTAACTGGAACTGGTGTCACCTCTGTTTCTGAGAGTACTGCAACATCCTTGGCTGGACTCACACTGTTGGCCAGAGTCACCTCTGTCCCAGGGGGCGGAGCCACATCCTTAGCCAGGGTTAACTCTGTTTCTGGAGGCTGAGGCACATCCTTGATCAGGGTTACTTCTGTTTCTGGGGACACAGCCACATTCTCACCCAGGGCCATCTCTGTTTTTGGAGGTGAAACCATGTCCTTGCCCAGGGCCAACTCTGTTTCTTGGGGTGGAGCCACATCCTTGCCTAGGGCCATCTCTGCTTGTGGGGATGGAGCCACGTCCTTCACTAGAGCCTTTTCTGTAACTGGATGTGGAGCCATATCCTTGACTGGGGCCACCTTGGTTTCCGGGGGCAGCGCCACGTCCCCAGTCAGGGCCACCTCTGTCTCTGGGGACAAGGCCACCTCCTTGGCTGGGGATATTTCTGTGGACGATACAACATCCTTAGCCAGTGCCACTTCTATTTCTGAGAGTGATACCACACCCTTGGCTGGGGCCATCTCTCTGTCTGCGGGTGGTACCAGGCCCTCATCTGGGGACACATCCATTTTTATAGGTGGGGCCCTCTCTGTTTCTTTGAATGGTAATACATCCTTGGCTGGGGCTACCTCTGTTTCTGTGGGCAGTACCATGTCCTTGGCTAAAGAGACATCGGTTTCTGTGGACAATACAGCATCCTTAACTGGGGCTTCTTCGGTTTCTCTGGGTAGTACCATGTCCTTGACTAGGGCCATATCCGATTCGATAGGTGACTCCATGTCCTTAGCCAGTGTCACATCTGACTTGGTAGATGGTTCCGTGTCTTTAGCCAATGCCACCTCTGTTTCTGTGGCCTGTGCCATGTCCTTGGCTGGAGACATCTCTGTTTCTCTAGATGGTGCCATGTCAGCAGCCTTCAGTCCCATCATGATTTCCAATGCTTCTGTTGATGCCCTCTCTTCTGCTGATGTCACTTCTACCTCTTCGGCTGGCTCTACGGGAAGTAAGTTGGAAATTTAGGACCCATCATTGTGTGCTTGTAGCTCTGCATTCAAAACTTATTTTCTGAGAGCATAGGAGTATCTAGATTTTGTGACCATAACACCCTAAACAGGACTTAAAAAGCTGTCTAGTTAATGTATTTGTGCCTACTCTCTGATAGTCCCAGTACTGAGAAGAACAGGATACTGAGAGAGTAAAGAGTGGAGAAAGAAAGGAAAAGGAAAGAAAAAAACACAGGTTTAAAAACAACAACAACAACAACAACAACACAGGCACACAATTATTTTAAGAATGGGAACCTGTGGGACATCCAGAAAAAAACCTCCGAGTCCTGAGTATGCACTCAATTAAAAAGGGATTTTCTCTGCCCTCGAACTCCAAGTATTGTATTTCAACCACACCTTCATTCCTTCAGCTGTGAAATCAGTAAAGGAATAAAAGCATTTGTGATAGTTCTGAAATTTTTATCTATACTGCTCTACGCTGCTAAAACTTAAGTCTGATGATTTAAATTGACTAAAATACTATAACCATTAAGTGATAAAGAGGGGTTCTAATAAGTTACCTGCTGTGGGCTGCAGAGGGTGTGTCACGGCCTCTGGGGAAATGAAGGATTCCGAGTATGGAGAGTTTGGGGCTTCCACAGGCCACCCCTGAGGTCCAATACTTGCAGGAGCAAATGTGTCACAGGGAAACAGACCTAATATTGAAAACACAAACAGATTTTTGAAAACTGGGTCAATAATAGGGAGAAAAAGGCATATGATATTTAAAATCAGCTTTATACATCTGCCTTTGGCTCAGGTCATGATCCCAGAGTCCTGGGATCGAGCCCCATGTCGGGCTCCCTGCTTAGCAAGGAGCCTGCTTCTCTCTCTCCCTCTGCCCCTCCCCCTGTTCATGCCTGCTTTCTCTCTAATAAATGAATAAAATCTTCAAAAAAAAGTCAGCTTTATATATATTGCCATAACGACACAGGACCAATGAAAAACAAAGCAAGAAAGTTTTAAAGTAAAAACCATTGATGTTCTTCAGGGTTTTGGCAAATTGTTAACTGACTGTCATGTCATTAGTCAGCATTGATTGGCTACCTTCTACATTGTGTTGTGAAGAGTAAAAATACCAAAGACTGAATGCTAGCACCAATAAATAACACAACTGATACAACATAACACATAGTAAGGAACTGAGAGTCTTGATTTCCTCATCTGTAAAATGAAATCAATGCCTCCCTCTGCAACATTACAACAGTTTTGTGAAAATGCTTTATAAATTAAGAAATAGACAAGTGTTAAGGGATTGTTATTATGCTGTGCTCTAAGACATAATAGGGGATTTACTATCACATGGTCCTTGCCAGCAAGAGTATTACAATTTAGCTAGAGAGGCAAGACAGACATGTATCAAATACTGTATAGTATGGACTAAGTGCTCTAAGAGTTTAAAAACAACCATGAGGACCAGAATAGTCACAGAAGGCTTCAGAGGAGAAGCAAGAGCAGGAAGAGAGGAGAGAGTAGTCAATTTCAAGGATGGAGAACACGGAGCAAAGAAAGGTATGAAAATGCCAATAGGACAAGAATGTTTCTGCGACTACAAAATTAGTTGGATTCAAGTAGATGTTGCGTACCAGAAAGGGAAAACAGGATTAGAACAAACAATGGAAGAAGGACCTGGAAAGCCAGAGAAATTTAGACTTGAAGAGAAAAAAAATAGAGTGTCTTAAGGTCTTAATGAAAATGAGGTGATGAATACAGAACAGGGACCTGGTGACCAAATGAGCAGGTATATTTGGAATGAATTTAAAAGGGAGCAGCCTAGGTATAAAGTGATAGGGGCTTTACATGGGGGAAGGCAGAGGGAGCATAAAGGAAGAGAAGATGCTGTAAAGAAGTCAATGGGACTCAATGACTCACTAAAAGCTGAAAAGCATCGGGAGACTACATAGATAGCATCAAGGTCAACCCATTTAACATCCTTCCCCCTAGAGATCTGCAGTCCAAAGAGAAGCATAAATGCAACATATTATTAGCCATGACCTTTACAAATACAAAATTATAAGCATTGTTGGAAGTGGGACTTATTAGTGATAGGTACTGAAGGAAACCTGAAAGTCACCACCAAAATATGCCTCTTTGACATAAAAATTATTTTGAGCTGAAGGCAAGTAGGGAGCAGTAAACCTAGAAAAACCTCTCCACCTTCTGCTTAAAGGCAGGATATAAATTCTCCACTTCCTGGACCCAGACTCTTATCAGCCCAGAGAGGGCACTAGAGGAATCTGTAGACAAACCTTACTCCATCAGTTCCCTCCCATGCATTTTCTTCCCCCAGTTTGCCACTCATGAAAGCCTAAAACTGCTTTCCTTTGTCCTGTCATTTCTTTACACATTTACTGTTCTTTGTTGAAGATGCTAACCAAAATTCTAAGCTACCGCTTTGAGTCACTTTTCACCCGTATGATGGATGCTGCATGTGTCTCCTGTTAATCTTTTTGTTTTAGAGTCTCAGCTGACAACCTAAGATGGGAGGAAGTAAAGTTTTACCTCCCCCACAGTATCCTGGCCACATTCATGTTAAAAGTTACACAAAACCAGGAATGAGGATACTACTAATTGAGAACTAAGATCTGTTTAATGTTTACTAAGTACCAGATGCTATGAGAAGTGCTTTTACAAAATTTTATTTCATTATCACCACATCTTTAAGGTAGGAACTATTGCTGGCCCCATATTGTAGATAAAGAAATCAAAGTTTAGAGAGGATATAACTTACCCAAGGTAATGAGCTAGTAAAATGTGGAGACGGAATCTGGCCCTATCATATCGTATTCAAGATCTCACAAGAGGAGGTGAGCAGACCCTGAGCACCCCAACTGCTGAATTCTCTCCTGAGCCCAATCTAGATAGAGCCTTGTTACAGCCAGAGCCAAAAAACATGACTTTGCCTAGTGGTTAACTTCAAAGGTGATGGGTAAAAGGCCACATTAATTGTTGGGAGTTAAGCAATAAATCCAGTTGAAGACATCATACCATAACTGTCTTGCAGGGGATCATTTCGTTCTGTAAATGCTGAAGCATTGGTTCCACTGGGGAGAAAGAGAAAATCCTCCAGGCCATCATCATGGTGCATCTTAAAGGGATCTGGAAAAAAGAAATTTAAAACTCATTCCCAGTGAATACAACTAAAAAGATTAGCATTCCTTATCCTATGATGAATATTGATTGGTTACATGTGTCATCAACAGAAGTTAAATAAATTGAGAAAATATGTAACTGAATATGGTAGAGATTACCTTATTCCTTTGTTACAAGTTAAGAATATATAATCTCATATTCTCTAAGATTTGATTATCTGAATCAGCCAACAAATAAAAAACTAAAGGCACAACTAATGCTCAATTCTATAATATGCTAAGAGGTGAAATTACAGATATAATTAAACTCCAATATATACTTAGACATTCATTTTAGGTTCTTAAGAAAAAAAAAAAAAAAGACAGCCAGACAAGTAAAAAAGACATTTTCACCTCATTGGACATCATGAAGAAACCTACTTCTTTTTTTTTTTTTTTTTTTTTTTTAAGATTTATTTATTTATTTATTTGAGAGAGAATGAGAGACAGAGAGCATGAGAGGGAGGAGGGTCAGAGGGAGAAGCAGACTCCCCGCTGAGCAGGGAGCCCGATGCGGGACTCGATCCCGGGACTCCAGGATCATGACCTGAGCCGAAGGCAGTCGCTTAAC